>NC_080021.1:110754031-111057061 GCF_030020395.1 Manis pentadactyla | reverse complement strand
ATCACCAAGAGGCAACCATTTCCTTGAATTTGTGGTTAATCCTTCTCTTGATTTTCTTGATACTTCTAACTTGTGTATACATACATATGTCTAAACAGCATATTGCTTAGCTTTGCCTATTTTTGAATGTTTGTATGTATTCTCCTGCAACTTGGTTTTGCTTAGTATTATGCTTGTTGAGATTCATCTCTATTGATGTCTGTAGCTCTGTTTGTCCATTTTCACTGAATATACCAGAAACTTATTTACCCATTTATGAATATACCAGAAACTTATTTACCCATTCTCTTAACAGTTGGACAATCGGTTTGTTTCCAGTTGAGTAGATATTATAAACAATGCTTCCTGGTGTGCAGAGGTAAAAGAGTGTCTTCGGAACATACTTAGAATTACCAGATTATGAGGTATGCGCATCTTCTTTGCTCGATAATGCCAAATTGTATTCCAAAGTTTGCACCAATTTTTAAGGACTTAAATGATGGTAGTTTCAAACACTTGAAAATGTTTCAAATTAATCCACCAATAGGGGGGATTCTCAGAGAGATGAGAGAAGAGACGTGACTAAAACGCCCACCTTTCTGCGGGCCTCAGCATCACACATGATGGCAGCCACAGTGAGAGCAGCTTTGCTCTGCACGACCGTGTTGGCAGAATGCAGTGGGTTGATGAGGGCGTGTATGATGTCGTGACTCTGTATGTTCCCGCGCAGAGGCTCCTGCATCGCCATGTTCATTAGTACTGTAGCAGCATTCACAATGGCTCCATCTCGTTTACTGTACAATGTGTTTATTAATGGATCAATACCATCAGCTTCAGCAGTGGCACTGGGTAAATGAAGAAGAGATGAATGTCACTCATCTGAGTTCAAGAAATTTTCTTTGGAGCATACAACTGAGCTTATAAAACAAATGAGCACATAAGCACTATTTTAGATATAAATTAATTTACAATGTAATGAAACCAACAATGAGGCTCTGGTGATTTAAATGGAATCTGGGAAAATGCCAGGTAACAATGAATTAAAATAATCCTTTTCCACTTCTACAGCTTTTGGTTATAGAAAAATGTATGACTGTTTCTTAAATACCCCACTACAGCTGTTCACTTTTTAATGCAGTGATATTATAAGACCAGGACATTCTATACAAAGAAAGTTTATTAAAATATTCCCAACCAGTAGGAAACAGAACCTGAACCAGGACAAATGCATGAGCATGGGAACTCCTGATGGAAGCTGTAGCTCTTCAGCTCACCTTCTTTTTAAAAAGGGGCTGTTAATTTCAGGCAGAGGTTAACACATTTGAAGCCAGCAAATCATTTTGGATGTGAATGTTGCCTTTACAAATTAAACATCAAAGATCAAAGCCATGATATGGACATAAATAGATAATTTTAGAAATGTCAGCATATTCAGTTGTTAAATTTCCTATTTCTAGTATACAAAAACTAGTTATCTATTAACACATTAACATTTTCTCACAATTAAAAAGCCTAAATCTCCTAAGAACACCATAATTTCTGTAAGTCCTTTTTTGGTAATCACCCAAAAAGCTCATAAAATAATAAAAATAAAAATGAAATCATTTTAACAAATGGAAGACAATTTACATTCTTTAATGTTTGGAAGTGCTTCCAGAAAGAGACATTCCAAGCAAGAAGACATATAGAGTATTGTGGTTTTAAAGAAAGATCTAAAATCATGCATTACAAATTCATTTAAATTCTCATGGGAATAGAGTTACTCAAGACAATAAAACATACTTGAGACCCCAATAATATGAACATCTCTTTTAAGTTTATATTTGACACATTTTTTAAATTTAGGATCATATTAATAACGAACATTGAAAAAAACAAGTGAGGTAATACGATTTACCCATAACCCTGTATTCTGATGAATTGAATTGAATTTGGTAGTCACTTAAACTTGCTGATTGTGAAGGAGAAGTGACAACTTCAAGATTGGAAGTTACCACAATCATCCATCAGAGAGAAGAATACAAATAAAACCTCAGTAGAGAGACTGGTAGCTCTCTGTGGAAGGAAGCTGTGACTATCACACAGCCAGCTCTGAAGCACACCGAACAGCAGCGATCACGTGGGAATGAAATGACTACGGGGGCAGCTTTGGAGAATGAAGGACTCAACTGGTGTTAACCCTATAGGCATCCCCCACCTCTGGCTTAAATAAATCGGTCTAGAAAACACACCATTGCTGATAACAAGGCAAAATCATTATGTTATTCTGTTTTTGCCCACATCCCAATCCTTGGTGTACATTTAACACTTCTGGTTCTATCTCCCATTCTTTCTCTGAGAAGGCATTCCTTCTCACTAAACTTTGGTTAGATGATACCATCAAAATTTATTTATACACAAATATTGGCAGGAAGGCCCAGCATCTCACTATGACAATCTGACTATAGCTTCTGATTTCCTTTCCTAGGAGATAAAATAAACACTCTCAAGATAATTTCACTCTCTTATGATTAAGTGACATGGTGGTCATTTGATTTTATGAATTAGGGAAAATTTGGAGGCTCTAATAGTTTATTAGAAACATCTCATTTGTTGAGAAGTTGAGATATTAACAATTTTTTTTTAACTGCCAGCAAGAAATTTAAATAATGCATAACTTCTAATTAATTAATATATACTTAAACCTTTTCAAAGAAGTTTTTTGACTTATTTTTCAGACATTTAATCTAATTAGCTCCTTAAATCAAATACTTTGTGTTTTTTTAATCATTATAAATATACCTTGACTAAAACTGCACAATTCCTTTGCCACTTAGTAGTTTTTCCCTTTGACAAGGTTCACTTTTTAATACATCTTGGAGAGTAAAGAAAAGGATACAATGGAGTATTTAAATGGCATCCATCAAAGAAACCAGAAATATTATAAGTAACTGTATACCAGCAAATTCTCAAAGGCTTTGTCTTTTGTCTGTCTCAGGGGGTTGGGGAAAATTTAAGTGAATATGTAGGACCATACTCCGTTGTTTTAGTTTCTCCCATTTATAAAAAAAACTTGGGTCATGGAAATACAGGAATTTCTAGCAGATGTGTCTCTGTTCACAGCCTTTCTGCTTGGGTTTTCCTGTGCAAAGGCATATTTTGCCTTTGTTCATTTATATCTTTACCTGGCACTCTTTTCTTTTATCTTTATGGAGGCGGTAATGAGAAGAACATAAAAACCTAGCTGTTTAAAAAACCTAAAAAAATTTGAGTACACAGTAGAATATAGCTTTTACTAAATTGAACATAACTGACAGCAAGCACTGAAAGACAAATCATATATGCACAGCTGGGAGAACAACTTGCATTATGTGTATGTATCTGCCCATAATTTGCTATGTGCAGCTCTAAGTATAAAAAGCATAAATGAGATTTAATTATTATGGTGGAAAAAAACCCAGCTATTATTCTTACCTTAAAAAATCTAATTTCATTTACAGAAATAGAGTGCAGAAAAAAATTCTTTTTTAAAAAAAGAATTGCATTAATTCTGTTTCATATCCAAGACATTCTGTTTTATTTTCCCCTGTGTCTAATATATACACAAGCCAAAGCCTGTCATATTTTAAAAACACATTTCAGTTTCCTAGATAGTATAGCATTATCCAAATGAATGAGACAGAAGTCAAACTGCTTTGTTACAAAATCCAGAATTTTAGGGCCATATGTCATCACAATAATCTGAAAATATTTTGATATTTACTGTCATTAGCCTCTATCCAGTTGGAATTTAATCAAGTAAGAGTTTAAAATGTGAATTTAAAAAAAGACTAAGAACTAAATATGGGAATGTATAAAAATATGTTTATGTCATTTGGTATATGTAAATAGAAGTGTGATTTGACATGTCACGTGTATCCAATTTGTTACCAAGTCCTATTTTCCTCTTCCATGCCTCCCAGATCTCTCTCTTTTTTCCATTGCCATTTCTCCCAGTGAATCTAACCCAATTGATACACTCTCCTAACAGTGCTCTCTTCTCCTCTGATCCTTATTCCATCTTACAGCTAAAGTGATCTCTTAAAATAATAAGTGTGATCATATTTCTTCCCTACATAAAACATCGGTGGTTTTGCATTGCTCGGGATGAAGCCCCAGATTTCTCCCATGGCCTCCAAGGCCCTGCAAGGGTCAACCCTGCCTGCCTCCCCAGCCCACGTGCCCCACTGCCTCTCCCTACTGCTCTGTGCTCTTTGCCTCTCCCGCAAGCAGCACTACGCCAGGCTCTGGCTTCCTAGAGGTATTCCCGTGTGCTATTTCCACTTCCCCAGGTTCCCTTCCCCCTGGATAATTCCCATTCACCTTTCAATGTTTGGCACAAGTGTCTCTTCCTCAAGAAAGCATTTTCTTGACTCCAAAGCTATTTCACCATTTGTTCCATCGGGTTCCACATATCACCCTATGTGTGGGCTCCGTTAAACAGATTTCTGCCCAAGGTCACCCTTGATTCGTGTAACCAGCCTTTGCAGATGGATTAAGTGGGGACCTCCATAGTGCAGCAGGGATGAATTCTAAGAGGTTCCATCCCCCAAGAGACCATGGGATCTCTTTTTTAAATGAGCTTCGAGAATTTGTTTGCTAAAGATATATACAGTTCTTTTTGTTTTAAAAAAGTTTATATTTTGGCACAAATGTTCACAACCAGAGAATAGTAACAATCTTGAAATACCATTTTATAGTGTTTGTTATGGAAAGGAACTCAGCACAGAGTTTCTCATTTAAATCCCCAAGTCCTAAAGTGAAAAAGCACATACAGCATGGGCACTAAGCACACTGATAAGGAAAAACTCAATTACCGTATACAACTAATTTCTATTTATGGCTCACTGAAAATACTATGCTACTTCACATCTGTGTGTCTTTGCATTTATGATCTATTTGCCCAAAACACCCTTCCTTACTCTCCGCATACCTCTTCCTGAGAAACTCAAGCTCACCCTTCAAACTTGCTCAAGGATTCCTTCCTATACAAAGTCATTCATGGCCATCACTGCC
Source organism: Manis pentadactyla (assembly GCF_030020395.1). Lineage (NCBI taxonomy): Eukaryota > Metazoa > Chordata > Mammalia > Pholidota > Manidae > Manis > Manis pentadactyla. The sequence goes on along the minus strand of NC_080021.1, from coordinate 111,052,048 downwards.
CCTCTGTGTCAATCACTCCCTCCTGTCTGCTGTGTCCACACTTGGTACTGACTTGAGTAGATGCATGAGTCTTATTTATAGCCTCTAGTCCTGAGAAGATCAATATATTGTAGTTGTCTTGAATCAAATCAAGGAGAGTGATGGAAAAAAACATCGGCAGGTGTCAAGAAGGGGTGAGAGAAAAGTACTCAGCTGAGCTTATGTTTGCAAAAAGGAATGGGACCCAAGAAATTTGGGATCTCCATGTGAATCACTTAGAGCTGCTCTTGAAATCAGCTTATTTCCTCCCCACCCCCAATGCTTTTCTAATTATATAGTGTCTAATATTCTAATTATATATAATACATATTATACATAAGTCATTTTTATGTGGAGTTTAATAAATGAACTCTCACACTTTAGCCCACTTCTTGGGGAATCTATCTATTTCATCAATCAAAGGATGTCCATATTTTATCTTTGCTGACGTTGTTGACTCTGTTTCTTTGGGTCATGTCATCAGATGACACTACTTGGAACCTCTCAGAATTCATCCCTGCTGCACTATGGAGGTCCCCATTTAATCCATCTGCAAAGGCTGGTTACACGAATCAAGGGTGACCTTGGGCAGTACAGAAATCTGTTTAACAGAGCCCACACACAGGGTAATATGTGGAACCCGATGGAACAGATGGTAATATTGGCAATCAGAACCTTGTTTGTTAACAGTGATTACAACCATTCCCACCAGCATGACTTTTCATGTGTCTCCGTGAGGTCTGTCACACCAAGGAAGACATATTGACAGCAGACACACTGCAAGTGGTCAGGAGAGGTGTGTATGTGGCAGACTCAGGGCTGGCGTGTTCAAAGCTTGCAGGCTCCTGGTGAGGCTATACTGGTGCTCAGGGGTGGGACACTAGCCAGTATGATAAACGGGTTCCCTGCCTGTCACAGCCAGATTTGGAATGCTGGGAACAGGATTCCTCACTCTCCTTCCAGCCAGCTTCTCAACAAAGGTAATGATCCAAGAAGTTGAGTGTGTTTGTTAAATTGATCGATTTCTGAGTCCAAAACAACTACGACCAGGCTCCAGCCCCACAGCTGCAGAAGGCTGGGATATGTGCCCCCAAACTCTGGCCAAACTCCAGCATTGGCAAAAGTAGCCAAGAATTTTTTCCTTTTAAAGAAATATTGTTTAAAGACGCTTATCAGCAGTAAGGGAGTCACAATTAACTGCAGGCAAATGCTTAAAATGAAGGGTTTTTAAGTATCATATAATCATTAAAATAAAATCCATCCACAGAAACAAATGTGTGAAGCTTTGCATCCCATAGCAAAATAAGAAAAATGCAAAAGCACATTTAAAAGTATGTTAGACCAAATTGTTTCTATCATATTCATGTGTCTTAGGAGGCACAATTTTGAGACTGTCAGAGTGTGTTTTCTGCTACAGTTACCTTGACATCATGGCTTCTCAAGAAAAAGCTGCTAGTTGAAAGAGACTAGTACATGCTAACCCAGTGCCTCCACCAACGGCGTATGAGGTTTTGTTACCAATTATGAGGCAGTCGCTCAAATGTAATTCTCTAACAGGTGACAATCCTTATTGACCTATCTGTTTCATACGTCACTTCCATACGGCCCACCTTCTGTTTCAAAAGCCAGAATGCCTCCCAGTAACAACTAGGGCTGCTATCAGAAAAGAACAACTGTCTTCATCTCACATGGCTGATTTGTCTCTTGGTAAAATAGGAACAATGGTCAAGGTATTGGGATGTTTACAATAAATGGCTTCTGTGGTCACCAGCTATTTCTATATAGCCTGGAAATCAGTCTATTTCCATATCTGTATATGACAAGGGACACAGTCCCAAAGGAGTTGGAGATTCCGTGTGGATGATTTTAAATAACAAGGATGCTGAACACTCCAGAGCGACAGCATGTAAAAGCCACAGCACTCGCCAAGACTGCCTTATTCTCACCAACTCTAATGTTGCTGCCGCAGAGGGGGGCCCTCTTTGACAAGCTCTCTGTCATCCCCTGGCCCCTTTCAGAACCCCTGTGTCACGTGTGCTCCTCTCTATGACACCATGCTGTTTTATTTCATCTGTGCTGTTATCACTTCTGAAATCGCCTTCCCAAAATGACTCATGTATCATCTCTCTCCCTGTCTCCAATGTAAGTTTCATGAAAGCAGTTTCATGGAACCTTTGTCACGCTCCCTGTGGTATCCCTACAGCCTAGAACACTGCTGAGCACATAAGGAACGGCCAAGTAATGGCAAAATAATTATAAAACCTTAAATTCATAGGTAATGACTTCCTTAACCTCTTGGATAAAATGATAAAAGTGGTAAAAGGGTGATCACATCTAGTTCCTAGTGGGGATCCACCTAGTTCTAATTCCTTATGCTCCAGGCTCCCTATGATATTGGGTAATGGGTAGTCACGTAGACACACAAAATATCATAGATAAATTAGATCCACTTTTTTTCTTTTGTAAGTTATGAAAGATAAAATTTGGAGAGACTAAGACTTGCTCACAAAGGAAGTCAATCAACAGATCCAGGATTCAAACCACAGTATTCTGACGGTTAGTCTATTACCTCTTTTATACTTATCAACCTGAAGCTTTAAAAAATACAGTATTTTCTAGAAAAGAAAAAAGTCAGAATCCACTGGGTTCGCTTTATCATTCCTCAGAGAATGAAAGACAAGGCAGACCATTATGACATGTAGCCTAGTGGGAAATTCTTACTAACTGTTGGATACATTTTTTTTTCTGTTTCTTATTCTCTTTATAGAAGGAGGGGGAAGAGGAAGAAAAGGACCAGGAGGAAGGAAAGAGGCAGGAGGAGGGATAACAGGGAAAGAAACCTGGGAGAAGGTGGAAGGAGGGAGTAGGAAGGGAAAGGAGGGAATGAAAACTCACCCCTCCAAAGGTGTCTGTTGGACTTGCAGGAGCCCTGGCCATGCCAGTCTGGAGGATTCAGAGATCAGCAAGGCAAAGGGGAACATTTTGGAGGAGTTCAGAGTCAGGATGATATTGGGCAGGAGGCAGACAGAAAAGTTGCAAAGGTGGAACTAAGAGTTTCAACTCCTGCACTCTCTTCAGATGGCAGAGCCGACTGCCTCCATGGGAGTGTCCACCCACCTCTGTGACCTTGAGAAGAGATTGTGCCTCTGTTGCCCTATCTGCAGAATGGACCTGACCAGTATATCCTCAACCTCACAGCACCACTTTGAGGATTTAATGGCATTTTCCATTTTGAGTACTTAGCTTGGTGCCTGGCCCAAACATCATTATCACCACCTGCTCAGATTCAGTGAAACACAAAAGCAGAGATTTTCCTATATCCTGTCTCAATTTCTTGGATCATGGGAAAATATGGTATTTCCAAATTTGCATGTGTGTATGAAATTTTCATTTTCTGACAAATTTTCAGCTAGATGGTCACATCTCCAACACCTGCAGGGCTAGAACTGGGGCAATTTCCTCAAGAATCCTACACAAGCTTTTTCATTTAGGTGCCATCAATGAGCAATAAAGACCGTTTCCAAAGGGAAGAAAAAAAAATCACAGAAATGATTTTAAAAAGTCAAGGATGGGTAAAAATGGAATTTATGTAGGTTTTAAGTAATGCTTCAAAGTGAAAGAGAACATGAAAGAAAAATCACACTCTCTCTATATATAAAGGTATCCAAAGTGTCTGATAATTTCCTCTGAAGCTCAGTAAACTGGAAATTAAATCTGAGAGTGGTACAGCAACTTTAAAATAATCTTATGCAAACATCAGTCTTTGCTCTCCAGGGAATAAAAGCAACATTGATAATTTTCTAGCATTTCATGGGATTTCCCTAGCCTCACAAAACAGGAGCTAATACAACTCAAACTGTATTTGAAGGTTGACTGGGTATCAACTGACATAAAACGGGCATAAAGGATCAACCTGTATTATTGCAAAATCCAGTTTTTTATTCTATATATTTCCCCAAAAGCAATAAGATTTTTCCAATCTAACCTATGTCCTAACAACATTCTATCAGGCAGAAAAGGAATCTAGCCACTAAGGGGTTAGAAATGAAAACTTGGTAGAAATAAACACTCAGTAAACTTTAATAGAAATAAAGCAAGAATAGTTTTTAAGTATCCCACAAATAGTCTTCCCGTCTGTCTTTTCAATTTTAGGAGCCTTTTAAAATAGTAAATAACACTTTAAATAAGATCTTTAATGTATCATCCTTCACATAAAAGTTTGAAATATCCTTTATACAATATTTAACTTTCTAAAAGGTTATGAAACTAGTCCAAGTTATTTTGCAAGACTCTCATATTATGAGCACTTCATTTCAAATGGGGTAGCATCTTACAACAATGTAATCTAAATAAGAAATGTAAAAAAATATTTTCTATAATACAAAGTCAAGAACAAAAATCAACTTGAGTTACTACAATAACAATGAGATCATTCATGTTATTTAAGTGTATTATGTTTATCCTATATGGTTATATAGCACAGCAGATATTCCGCCACTAGAACAATGAATGTGTCAAAACATTTTGAAATGAAGTTTAACGGGGATAAAGACAAACACAAGCATCTATTAATACACATTTAGCATTACAAATATTCTCTCTTAAAAACATCACAATGAAATGCTTTCCAGATCACAATCATTTAATAATGTTTTAAAATATTATTTTAGACACACCAGAGAGTTTCCAATTAAATTAGGTTGCAGGTCAGTAAAATACAGATCAATCCTTCCAGTACCTTTTGCCCCTCCCCCAACTTCCTTCTAAACTGCCGCTAGGGGTCAGTATGAAGACACAGTTCCTCTCGCTGTTTGAAAGGAAATGAAACTGGAAAAACATTTTCCTCGTGAATAGCCCCTGCGCAACAAAGACAATTAATTTAACAACCTTAGCATTCTTAAGCCCAATGGGTACATCACTCCATACCATGAGTGCACATTTCATGAGACCCCATGTTAATTTTGTAAATCACAGTGGATTATTGCTATGGCCAATGTTTCTTTAATAAAAATGTATTCTGGGTGACAAGATTACTTATTCTAAATGAATCCGTGGGTATTGGCCAAGATGTATGCTGTGGAACAGATGTTAAAATTTATTTTCAAAGGGTAAGAGTGCACATCTCTAGCCATCCTGAAGGTATTTATCCCAGCTCTTCCTGTAGAAGGATGGAGACAGGGAAGTGAAACTTGTGGTGTTCTGCCAACTTAGAGAGGTTTGGGGATTTTTTCTTCTCCTTCAAAATGACTATCATTATTCACTGCACTGCAACCGCAAGTGCACAATGTAATATAGGCAATTCCGAGGAACAGCATTTGTCTACACTTAAGTCTACAGGATAAAAGAAATTAAAAGAAATATTTGTGAAATACACATTACCTTCCCCCAATTCTATTTAATAAAATAGAAGGAATGAAATCACTCGAAGTTGGAAAGAAAAAAAAAAGCCTTGAAATATTGCCTTCTATACACACTACAGAGATCGAACATGCCAAGAGGCCATGGAAGGGCGAGCCCCTCCCGGGGGGCCCCTCCCCTCCCCCCTCCCCCTCCCGGGCCCCTCCCTGACAATACTGACTGACCGGTAGGAAGTGGGGTCACTGCGAATAAATGAGGTGCTGCCTTTCTTTACTTGAGGTTCTGTATTTAGTTCTGTATGTGGCACACCTTTTAAATATTTTCTCTACACATTACATGGCTTTCTCAGGCATGGGACTCCACGAATAATTCTATGAGGTATTTAAATTATTCAGTCAATGCTTTATTTCTGTGTTAATGAACAGAAATATTAATACTGATAACACCGAATGACAGGTCATCCACATATAATGGGGACGTTCAAAAGTTCCTAAGCACTCAAACACATTCATATAATTTGGGGGCATTCTGTCCTTCCCTGCAGTCCCTTGGGGTGTACTCCTTCCACATCTCCTCATTTCCTTTGTTGTGGTCCTGACGACAGGTCACACAATAGCAGTCCCTAGAGAAGAGCTCTTTGTCTCTGGCATCGTGGAGGCCAGCAGTGGCCCAGCAATCAATCAGTTTTCTTTGTTTTTTAAGTAACCACAATATGTGCGGCCATTTAAACTTTCTTGAGTCAAGAAGGGACATACAAAATAAAAAAGCAAAAATGGAGTTAATAAGATCTCTAACACTTAGGGAAACCACTCAGTTCTTCATGGGGATAACATGGAATAAACACAAAGACTCAGTATGATCTATTTGTAAACAATACAGATTGATTTTGTATTTTCAATAGCAAAACCTGTTTTTACTTATGTATTTATAGCTATTAAAATAACTGTAGTTATTACTTTTTCCACTTTTATTTTATTGTTTTATTTCCTAAAATAATTGTACCTTTTGAAAAATATCTAGTCAACAACCATACTGTTTTCTGATCTTTTCATAGCCAAATGTAGTTAGTGTTGGCAAAGGGGAATTAAAACCCGGAAACCCTTTCCATTCTTGGGATTACTTAAGAACTCTAATTCTGATCAGATCCAACAGATGGCAGTGATGTTATAAACTAATAGTTTAAAATATTCTCATAATATGCCCCTCAGAAGAATGTCAACCAAGCGTAATTCTCTCAGTACCGACATAATGTAAAACTTTGATGTAACTAATTGGGTAGAAGAGTACAAGGTAAATATAACATGAAATTTAGTTGAAATAGTATTTCCTATTTCAAAAATTAACAACTTTCTTCTTTCCAAAAAGAATTACAAACTGAGACTTGTCAAAAGATCATCAGTGAACCAAGAAAGGATAATGGTGCCCAAATTTATTAAATGGATTACATTTTTATATAAAATTCATTATTGCATTTTGGTTTCCATTTTCATCTGTTTCTTTCTATGCGGGTTGTTTTAGCCTTCTCCCTTTTTATTTACTCACTTCAAAAATTACTTTTCCTTCTCTAATCACTTTAAATAAGTGAATCTAGCTGTTCTTGTCCTCTATTTCCTATGCCTTCAAATAGTCGTTTTTATTCTTATTTATTGCCTTTTCATATTTTTATCCACTTTAAGTGACCTTTACTCTGAAGATAATAAGGAATAAGTATGAACAGAAGCCTCTTCGGGCTAAGCCTCCCCTCCTGCTACTGCTGTGATCCAAATGATGGAAAAACAACAGAGCATGGGTGATCACTTTCTGTTTGAACTGACGGGCATTGGCTGATGTCAGAGAGCCCTGCTTTTTACACTGTCCTTTCACTTTCGGTTGTATTTTTGGTGTAAGCCCCTTTTCCCCTGCATGCCTATATGGGACGAGCACTGTCCTAGATGCTTAGTCTGTATCAGTGAATTAAACAAACAAAGGTGCTCCCTTCATGGGTGCTGGTCAGAGGAGGAGGGGACAGGAAATGAATAATAAACCTAACGAGGGATTTATGTGGCATGCTAGAAAGTAATAAGAGCTATGAAAAAGGGCAGTAGGAAAGGGGAATTGAGAATGTGGGCAACTGTAAACACTGTGGTCACTCACATTGGCCTGTGAGAAGGTGACATTTAAACAGATTTGCAGGAGTGAGGGAGTGGACCATGGGCATCCTGGAGGGGGAGGCCATCCCTTGCAGAGGACGGTCAACACAAAAGGCCAAAGGCAAAATACTACTGGAAGTTGGATGTACAGTTGACCCTTGAAAAAAAGGTGGGTTTGAACTGCGCAGGTTCACCTCTGTGCAGATTTTTTTCAGTAAGTACACTGGTAAAATTTTTGGAGATTTGTGACAATTTTAAATAACATTTTCTTTTCTCTACCTTGCTTATTGTAAGAATACAGCATGTAATACATGTAACAAAAAAAAAAATAGGTGTTAACTGACTGTGTATGTTATCAGAAGGCTTCCAGTTAACAATAGGTTTTTTTTTTGTATCATTTATCTACAATTACATGAGCAACATTATGGTTACTAAACTCCCCCCATCATCAAGTCCCCACCACATAACAGGTTTTTATTAGTTAAGTTTTTGGAAAGTCAAAAGTTATAAGTGGAGTTTCGACTATGCAGGGGACAGAACCCTCTTAACTCTACATGGTTTCAGGGTCAGTTGTACTTTCAGAATATATTTCATGATCTACTTTACTCTTCATCATTTTACTCCCCAACACTGGCTTATTTATAAATAAAGGGATTTGTGTTTGTTAACTTTTTTTTTAACTACAGTCTTGCTTATCCATAACTCAAATTACTGGAAACTTCATATATCCATAATATACATGCAAGCTATCAGGAAAAAAGAAAAGAAAAGAAATGGCCTCTGAAGAACATCCCACACCCTGCAAACTTCCCAAGCCTCCAACATCAATGGACTAGGAGTGTTTTCCTTGGTATGATCACCTAGCCTCCTTATACCATCTCTTTGTTTAGAAGATGTAATTTGGCATATCAAATACTTAACCAATTTTACTCAAAAGACCTTAATACTAAAGTAAAACTAATGTGCCAAGCAGTTATACAAAATAGAATGGCACTAGACATCTTAGCAGCATAGGTATAATTAAAGTTGAGTATGTGCTATAATTAAAAGTTGAGTATTGTGTGAACATTACAAATTCACAAAATGTCTCTGATTCACTCCAGGACCTCCAAAAGCTAGTCCAAGCTATGTCAGGCCCAGAAGTCCCACGGACTACTACTATATGGAGCTGGTTTTCTAAATCCTTTTGAATCCATGAAACTGCAAATGTTGATGGAAATGGAACCCAGGATGAAAATGTCCATCTCCCAAAGCTTCTCGGCCAACCAGTGATGGAGACCTAACTGCACCCTTCACTGCACCCCTGCTCAGCATGAAACAGCCAGAGTGGTCATCGCCCCTTTTCCCCTGGCAGCAGCTAGGGTGTCCATCTGTAGAGGGGAGAATGAGACAGGGACTGTGGGCTTAGAGTAGGGTGAGGGCCTCCAGAAAAAACAAAGCTGTGAGATTTGCTCTGGCCTGCTGGGGGGGACCCAGCTTGTTCTTCTGACTTTACCCAGGTGCTGCTTTTCTTCCTCCAGTCCTAATCAAGTGATTTGCAACCTGGGCAATTTAACAAGCAAGCCCAAAACAAACAGGAAGGATTCCATCTTGAAAATAGATTGCATTTTAAAACCCAATTTGTTAAAAAGTAACTTTCTTAACATACTCTTTAACAAACAGATAATAACTCAGCCCACCTTGGGAGCAAAGCAGGCAGTCTTGAGTGATATGCTCCCAGACTAGGAAGCTGTTATCCTAGGAGGAAATCAGGGCAGTGATTCTTGTAAATAACCAGAAGACTAATAAGAAAGTAATGTCTCTTCAAAGATAAACATTTTAGGACCATTTAGCAGGTGTACATCCCTAACCCTTTGTCTCTCAACCGCCTATAAAACCCCTAGACAACGCACCACCCCGGGGCTCTCTTGTCCCCTCCTGGCCTGATCCAGGAGCTCTGTCCTCTGGCTTTATCTCTAAATAAAAGCCTCGGCCTTGCTCTCCTAAAAAAAAAAAAGAAATGGCCTCTGAGCACCAAAACACGACTTAGAGAAGGGGCCTCAGGCCCTCACTTAAGTGACTGAAGAAAATAAGGGATTTAAAGAGATCTTTGGCAGGATTGGCCCTGCCAGTCAGCTCTACAGTGAAAGTTAATATGATCTGTCAAGAAGGAGTGGACAAAATGCATCAACACCTAAAAGGCAGTGCCACCCTAAAGCTACATGCAGAGGACTGAGCAAGAGCCTTCCTTTCCCTGACACCACCACCTCAAAGCATACGACAGCCTTTCAAAACGGTAACCACTCCTCCTCCTGCCCCTAAAATGTTTAATGAAAGTATGATCAGTTTTTAGAAGGCTGGGAGGGAAGGATGTTAGAAGATTTTAATTCAAATTTATTACAAACTGTAAAAGATTTGTTGATTAAAGAAACACATTTCCAAATATCCAGAAAACCTGAGTACCTAAGAAGCCTCATTTACAGAGAATATCAATTAGGCAAGATCTTTTGGCACCATTAGGTGATATTTATAATTAAAATTGAAAATCTTCCAAAGGGGTCTGATTATTTATCATTGCTACTGAAACCGATCATCTTAATATTTTATTGCATATGAGAGTGTTTTCCTTTGTAGCAATGCAAGACACATGAAAATCTAAATTCAGGTATTTTAGATTACACACTTTTTTTACATATATTATATAATTCTATTTTTAGATTATAAAAATACTTTAACTTTGAAAAGCATTTGTCAGTTTAACAAAAGGAGTCAACACAAAGTATGTTTCTCCATCCTCTGGTTGATTTTTTTCTTCTACTGAGAAAATTTTGATTTACCCACCAACTTCCAAGCTAAAATCCTGGAAATTATACCAATATTATCTGTAATCATGACACACCAGTGATTACTCAGTTCATGAGATGAGCTTCCAACTCCAGAAGAGGCCCTGAGCTTAAGAATTAGAAATCTATTTTAGGCATTTTGAGACATAAATTTAGAAGGGGTTACATTTTAACAAACAAAATTAGTATTCACGGTACTTTATTGCATTTTTAAAAAAATTAGGCTAGCAATTATCAGGTATCCAAACACCTACCCAATGCAATTGGGGGACATTATTAGCTCTGGTCTTTGCCTTCTTCTGGAACATACTACTAAGGTAGAAAAGCAACATTCTAACTTTCTAACCGCCCCCCCCTCACGGCCCCCAACTCCCCCATCACCCAGCAACAGAGCAATGACGCAACCTTAGCCCTATAGCACTTTGCTAGGAAAGGTGATTCAGTGGACTGTTTCTAAAAAGCTGGAAACATTCACCAATGCTGAGTTTAAGCTAACAATTTTTTAAAAGACAATCTAAATAGAAAATATTTTTTGAATTAAAAATAACCAGTCATCTTTGTGGTCTTTTCTGTTGTGGTCAGCCTTAGTAATTAATACTTTAGGAGGCTTGCTAGAAGGATCCACAGCGTTTTCATTCCCTTGATCGACTATAGAGTCTTTTTCAACTCCAGTCTTCAGCATTTGGCACAAATATGTCAAGACTGACTCTATTTCCTCCTCAAAAACATTTATTTTTAATATTTTTTGCTTGAAAAGTCCAAAGGAAAAACTATATAGACCTCAAAGGACATCCATAAAACCACTTTCATTCATGTCCCATTTCCCATACCAAATGAGAATGGATAGGATATAACAGGTTAAAGAAATAACAGCCTTAAAACATTCATAAAAAGTAAAACTAATTATAAAAATAAAGTTGGTAGTCATTGAGGAAATGTTTGGTATCATTTAGTCCTAACTGATCTTTCTATGACAAAAAGATGACATAAATAATTAAATTAAGAGAAAACTCTTAAGGCAGCCTCTTTTAGAACTATTTGCCATCCTCATTTTCTATGATTTTACATAAAACTGTGAAATGATAAAAGCAAGGCAAACTCACATCAAAGGAAGACATCTATGCATTCTGGAGTTCTATTAAAGCAGTCTAAATAATACATAAATCTAAATGCACTGGAAATAGAAATGTTTTAGTGTCACTGAAAAGATTTTGCACCAGCATGACTATACTGGGAAAATCACTGAACACACTATTTTCAAATTACTACCTACTAGGACTCAATATTCTAGAAATTTGTGTGCTTTCATCTAGATGACGATAATGATGCTGAATTTAGTAAATATCTGTGTCAAGAACTGTAGCTATTAACGAACATGATATTGTTTTGATGCTTATACATTTCTACTTTATTTTTATTGAGCATTTTAGGCATTTCATTAAAGTCTTATAAAATATTTGTGTGGGAGTAGAAAAATGAAAGGAGAAGAAAAGAAATAGATTAAGTATGTGAGGAGGATGGATGAGGATTTATTTCAAGTTAGGGAAGGGTAATTTTAGTTGAAGTACCACAAAATAATAATACATGAAAATTAGTAACTAATGTAATGTGATGGTTAATTTTATGTGTCAACTTGACTGGACTATAGGATGCTCTGATAACTGGTAGAACATTACTTTTGATTGTGCCTGTAAGGGTGTTTCTGGAAGAGATTAGCATTTGCATCAGTAGACTGAATAAAGATGGCCCTCACCCCTGGGGGGTGGACCTCATCCCATCTGTTGAGGGCCCGCACAGAACACAAAGGCAGAGGAAGGGTGAATCTGCTCTCTGCTCAAGCTGGAACAGCCATCTTTCCTGCTCTGGGACATGGCTACCTTAGTTCTCAGACCTTCAGACTACAGCTCAGTTGCACCATTACCTTTACTGGTTCTCCAGCTTGCAGATGGCAGATGGTGGGACTTCACGGGACTTCCTAATTCCATGAACCAATTCCTATAATAAATCTACTCATATATAGATATCTTAGTGATTCTGTTTTTCTAGAAAATCCTAGTATTCATACCAAATGAGACATAAGGAGGGTAAAAAATTGTTTATGAAAGTTGTCTTCAAGAAATTGCCTTTTTAAGCAATCTTATCTTCTGTAGAGGAAAGAACACAGACTCTGGATTTCAACAAAGGTGGGTTTAATTTCCAGCTCCGCTGTTTTAATAAATATGTGACAACTAGGTAACCTTGTACAACCTCTCAGTTTCCTCATCTGTTGACAGATTATCTTGATAATTAAATTTTCAAATGAATACAGAACACATACGACAGTGCTTGGAATACAAAGGACCTTCCTTTTTGACAGTCATAGTATTTATACATAATATGTTGATTTAAATTGACTTTTTTAAATGTCTCTAGATTAACCTAATGCTTATGTCCTTCTAAAAGTTATCTTTTAAACTTTTTTCTAGATCTATCAAATGTTTATATAATGTTGTCTTGGACATTTCCAGCATTATCCAGTTTTATTTGTACTGGAAACCTTCCATAAAAGTTAGCCTGTCACCTGAACCAAATGGCCCACATATTTCCCCAGCAAGCCCAAAAACAAATTGAGATTTTCTAAGATCTTTGGAAAATAAAGATTTTTTATCTGATGACTTATTTTCATAAGGATTCCTGAGGATAAAAAGTCTGAAAGAACATGCAAACATCCTTGTAAGACATGAAAATCAGACCATCTTGGCTTGTGGATACCCAGAAAGTGCTGAGTGAGTCTTTTGGCACTTACTTTGCATTAGCAGGATTACCAGTTGTCAGATTGGCCAGGGCTAAGGCTGCAGCTTCCCTCACCTCTTCATTGTCACTTTTGAGCAACTGAATTAACTGTGGAATCCCTACAGGAAAAGAAAGGTAAAATGTGACTCTACCAACATCCAGTGAACTAGAATATGGTAACCTAAAAATGTGCAAAATGGTTTTTTCCACTTGGCTTACCCTGATTATTGAAAAATTCTTTGCTGCCTGAATTCTCACACATTGCTGAAATAGCTTGGGAAGCAGCGATTTTAGTTCCATTGTTCTCAGAACCCAAAAGGGTTACAAGGCATTTTTCAACCCCTTGTTCATGAAAAAGTTTTCTATTTTCAGCTTTCATAAACAAAAAATAAAAAATAAATCAGAATTTTGATGCAAAAACTGTGTGGGTATACCTACTTCCCCCCCAAAATATGCTAGGCATTCAAACTATTTGCCAGCTTTAGTCACAAAGAGTCTAAACTAAACAAAATATATACCTATTTAAACTTCAGAACACAATGAGAATGCAAAATGAATTATGGATATTGCCTTTTCTTCCCATTCCCTTAAATGATATCAATACTATGGCAAAGAAAATTCTATAATAAGAAGGAGTCAAGTTTCAGATTTAGCCATAAGTTATTTAACATCAATCATGTGTCTGGCATGGTGCTGTGTCACATGTGCTATCTTCTCATCAAAGGCAAAAACCTGCTTATTTGATGTTTGTTTTAAATACAAAACCTAACATTTGAAGAATGCCTAAGATGTACAAACTGGTAAACTGAATGAATGCTCAAGAGAAACGAGAGAAGAGGAGAAAGTAAAACTGAGTAGTGTAATATGATCCTAAGTCTGAAGGAATTTATAATCTTATATCAGAGAAAGAATAATCGTCTTTAATCTTATAAAACAGGTGACATAATAAAAATTAAAATAATTATTAAATTGCTAAATTACCATAAACATAATCTAAACATACATTGGCATAGTTCTCTTTATTTGAAAAAAGACAGTTATGATCTAAGTACATACCCTGATATTCACTCCATTATAGAACACTAAATTGAAACCCAGATATTTTTAATGTTTTTTGTTTCCTAATGTTTTTCTCTTGATTTTGTTTGATTTTTAAATAAATGGCAATCTCATTACTAAAGCAAATATTGCCTTAAACTAAATTAGAACATTAAAAGCTAATTTTTTGTTTTGTGTTCTATAGTTAATTCTAAATAAATTATTTATTAAAAGCATGTGCTAGAGAAAAAAATTAAATGAAACTCAGTTTTAATGTCAGAAGAAGTACTGGAGAATAATTTGCAAAGGAACAGCTTACAAATATTTTTGGCTAATTTATTTACAATTCCTTCCACAAACTTTGTTATAGATTTGATTCTCCATTAATTAGCCTTTATAAAGTCAATTTACATGATTAAAATAGAAGAATGTGCGATATGTGCTCTTAAGATGTTGATGTATAAGAGAAGAATATTGTTATACTAAAAAGGTCTGCAAAAAATGCTGATACTAAATTCAGATTATAACATCTACGTGCACTAATTCATTTACTTATACATATTTTAATTAACTTGGTTTCTTTTCAGAAATTATTGCAACTAGGTTTCCATTTTAAAGCATGTGATTTCTATTTTCTTTCAATAAAGATTTTTTAAAATCATCCCTTTCCACAGACACAGTTATCACATTCAGATGTCACCATATTTGCAAATACTTTTCGCCTTTGTTCATCTGATACACAAATGTATGCCCAGCAATCTGACCATCATTGGCACAAGCTAAGTTACTCACACTTCTGTTCATTCATCTTAAACCTATCATAAACCAAGCCCTGTAATCCTATCATTTTAATCCCTTGTTCCTTTCAGTTAAAATTGGAAAACAGGTCATAACTGTTTCAATTAAAAAGCTGTGATTAATACTTCAGTCTCAAGTATGTGGCTTCTAAGATATTTAAAAATATATGCAGACCTTATTGGTTTTTCCTGAATAAACAAGGTCCAAAGATTTTCTAGAGTCTCTGAACTAAAATGTTTAGATTTATGATAAAGGCTTCCCTGATGGCTCTAAATCAACTTCACTAAACAGAACACTCTGCTCATGTATCCTATCTGGAAAATTGGCCAAAAGAATTAATTTGAAAAGACTAACTTTGGAGTATGTAACTGTTGCATTCAAAAAACAGTATATATGCAATTATTGGAAAGACTTTAAAAATAATTTAAATACTGTAGGCAATTAGTTTCTCAACCCCGCTGGGAGTGTTCTCAAAATCCAGCTGTGTTCGCCAAACCTCAAAACTGCTGACTGCAGTGTGGCTATAATAGATGTAAAAGATGAATTAACATATTAACCAAGTACCTTCATTGAATTGCTACACCGAGAAGTATTTATGTTTTAATTACTTAACTAATAAAGATGGCAAGGTCATTATGCTACTAATAGAATATATGTCCTTTAAAAATAACATTTGTTCAGTATCACTAAAATAAAAGACATGAAGTTTTATAACTAAAAATAAATCTATATGTAATGATGCTTTTCTTCACCCATTCTTGAATGTTGCTATTGTGCATCTTTGCTCCTGCTGAGATGTTAATGTCAGTTCATAAACCGCATCGCAACATGGTAATTAACACCTTCCTCCTTCTGGTGCAGGTCAGAGGCCTACTGATCTGGGCTCTCCTTGGTGGGGATGCCTGTTAAAATTTTACTCAACAAAACTTAAAGAATGTGTATGATGTGTTTGCTTCAGCTGTGTTTTTGACATGCAATGATGATGCATTACCTAGCCTACAATAGTTTTTTTGATGATGATGGAAAGTAAAAAGAAAATGTTATAAATGAATACTGATGGCTACATTGTTCTTATAACAATGTAAGGAACATTTGTTCAAACCTACTTCTGAGTGGAGTTTTCTAACTATGAAAAATGATTTTAAAACTTCTTCATGATTGTTTACTTTTAATACAGAAATAATGGGAGACAACTTTGTTAATCCTTATTAAGGTTTTTAGAGCTTACCACTGTTGCTAATATAAAATAGTGTATGTCTGATATATAATAGGGCCTGTCGTATCAGGCTGGGTCTGGCAGACAGAGGTCAAGGCAGGCAACAGTTGATATAAGAAGAGGTAGACAAGGAGGAGGCTCTGCAAGATGGCGGCATGACAGGGCAGTGGAAATCTCCTCCCAAAACCATATATATTTTTGAAAACACAACAAATACAACTATTCCTAAAAGAGAGACCAGATGATATAGTACAACAGCCAGGCTACATCTACACCTGCGAGGACCCAGCACCTCACAAAGGGGATAAGATACAAGCCATGGCCCGGAGGGACCCAAGTGCACCCCTCACCCCAGCTCCCTGGCAGGAGGAGAGGAATTGGAGCGGGGAGGGAGAGGGAGCCCAGGACTGCTGAATACCCAGCCCTAGTCATCCGCACTGGGAGCACAAAGTCCATACTACGTGGTGTGCTGGGTACTAGGGAAACAGAACAGTAAAATCTGTGAGCAGGTCTCAGCAGCCGGCGCCCCTGGGACAAAAGAAAAGCAAGTGCTTTTTGAAAGTCTTAAAGGGACAGGAGCCTCACAGCTGGACAGAAGCATCCCGGCACACTCAGCACAGCAGCTGGGAATCCCGGGGAACTCTGGGTGCCCTAACCCACTGGGTGGAAGTGGAGCTGTGAGGTACCTCATGGAGATAAACAACCTCCCACCCGTTCCCACTATGGTGCAGCCCCGCCACAGCGGAGCAGCGGCCTGAGGTTGGTGACGCCAACAGCAGCTCTGCAGAGCCGCCTCCGCAGCCACCCGGGTCAGACATAGAGGCCCCGTCAGCGCGCAGCTGCCCAGCACAAGCCGCTAGGGGTCACCATTCTCGCAGGAGAAGAAGGCCACAAACTAGCAAGTAGGGACTGTTCTCCCAGCTGACACATGCACCAACAGCCCACAACTACCTCTAACGCCATGAAAAGGCAGAAGAATTTGATCCAGACCAAAATCACAGACAACCCCTGAGAAAGAGCCTGGGGAGACAGACTTAACCAATCTTCCTGAAAAAGAATTCAAAATAAAGGTTATAACCATGCTGATGAACCTGGAGAGAAAAATACAAGAGCTAACGGATAAAGTTGGGAGGGAGAACACAGAAATAAAACAATCTCTGGAAGGACTTAAAACCAGAATGGATGAGATGCAAGAGGCCGTTAATGGAAAAGAAATCAGAGAACAGGAACGCAGAGAAGCTGATGCAGAGAGAGATAAAAGGATCTCAAGGAATGAAACAATATTAAGAGAACTGTGTGACCAATCCAAACGGAACAATGTCCACAGAAGAAGAAGAGAGAGAGAAAAAGGGATAGAAAGTGTATTTGAAGAAATAATTGCTGGAAACTTCCCCAAACTGGAGGAGGAAATAGTCACTCAAACCACAGAAGCACAGAGAACTCCCAACAGAAGGGACCCAAGGAGGACAACACCAAGACACATAATAACTAAAATGGTAAAGATCAAGGACAAGGACAGAATATTAAAGGCAGCCAGAGAGAGAAAAAAGGTCACGTACAAAGGAAAACCCATCAGGCAATCACCAGACTTCTCAGCAGTAACCTTACAGGCCAGAAGAGAATGGCATGATATATTTAATGCAATGAAACAAAAGGGCCTTGAACCAAGAATACTGTATCCAGCACAACTATCATTTAAATATGAAGGAGGCATTAAACAATTCCCAGACAAGCAAAAGTTGAGGGAATTTGCCTCCCACAAACCACCTATATAGGGTATTCTAGAGGGACTGCTCTAGATGGAAGCACTCCTAAGGCTAAATAGATGTCACCAGAGAAAATACAATCACAGCAAAGAAAGCAGACCAACCAAATACTAACTAAAGGCAAAAAATAAATCAACTACCCACAAAAGCAGTCAAAGGAAACACAAAAGAGCACAGAATAAAACACCTAACATATAAAGAATGGAGGAGAAGGAATAAGAAGGGAGAGAAATAAGGAATCATCAGACTGTGTTTATAATAGCTCAATAAGCGAGTTAATTTAGACAGTAAGATAGTAAAGAAGCTAACCTTGAACCTTTGGTAACCACAAATCTAAAGCCTGCAATGGCAATAAGTGCATATCTTTCAATAATCACCCTAAACCTAAATGTAAATGGACTGAATGCACCAGTCAAAAGACAGAGTAACAGAATGGACAAAAAAGCAAGACCCATCTATATGCTGCTTACAAGAGACTCACCTCAAACCCAAAGACAATCACAGACTAAAAGTCAAGGGGTGGAAAAAGATATTTCATGCAGACAACAGGGAGAAAAAAGCAGGTATTGCAGTACTAATATCAGACAAAATAGACATCAAAACAAAGAAAGTAACAAGAGATAAACAAGGACATTACATAATGATAAAGGGGTCAGTCTAACAAAATGATATAACCATTATTAATATAAATGCACCCAATAGAGGAGCACCAACATACATGAAATAAATAATACTAACAGAATTCCAGGAGGAAACAGAATGCAATGCATTCGTTCCAGGAGACTTCAACACACCACTCACTCCAAAGGATAGATCCACCAGACAGAAAATAAGTAAGGACACAGAGGCACTGAAAAACATACTAGAACAGATGGACCTAGTAGACATCTATAGAACTCTGCACCCAAAAGCAACAGGATATACATTCTTCTCAAGTGCACATGGAACATTCTCCAGAATAGACCACATACTAGGCCACAAAAAGAGCCTCAGTAAACTCCAAAAGATTAAAATCCTACCAACCAACTTTTCAGACCACAAAGGTATAAAACTAGAAATAAATTGTACAAAGAAAGCATAAAGACTTGCAAACACAAGGAGGCTTAAAAGCATACTCCTAAATAATCAATGGATCAATGGCC
Organism: Manis pentadactyla; assembly: GCF_030020395.1. Taxonomy (NCBI): domain Eukaryota; kingdom Metazoa; phylum Chordata; class Mammalia; order Pholidota; family Manidae; genus Manis; species Manis pentadactyla. Next base: position 111,032,989 of record NC_080021.1, on the reverse strand, counting down.
AAATTAAAATAGAGATCAAGCAATATATGGAAATAAATGACAACAACAACACAAAGCCCCAACTTCTGTGGGACGCAGCGAAAGCAGTCTTGAGAGGAAAGTATATAGCAATCCAGGACTATTTAAAGAAGGAAGAACAATCCCAAATGAATAGTCTAACATCACAATTATTGAAATTGGAAAAAGAAGAACAAATGAGGCCTAAAGTCAGCAGAAAGAGGGACATAATAAAGACCAGAGAAGAAATAAATAAAATTGAGAAGAATAAAACAATAGAAAAAATCAATGAAACCAAGAGCTGGTTCTTCGAGAAAATAAACAAAATAGATAAGCCTCTAGCCAGACTTATTAAGAGAAAAAGAGAATCAACACACATCAACAGAAACAGAAACGAGAAAGGAAAAATCACGACGGACCCCACAAAAATACAAAGAATTATTAGAGAATACTATGAAAACCTGTATGCTCACAAGTTGGAAAACCTAGAAGAAATGGACAACTTCCTAGAAAAATACAACCTTCCAAGACTGACCAAGGAAGAAACAACAGACCAATTACTAGCAATGAAATTGAAGCGGTAATCAAAAAACTACCCAAGAACAAAACCCCCGGGCCAGAAGGATTTACCTCAGACTTTTATCAGACATACAGAGAAGACATAATACCCATTGTCCTTAAATTTTTACAAAAAAATAGAAGAGGAGGGAATTCTATGAAGCCAACATCACCCTAATACCAAAACCAGGCAAAGACCCCACCAAAAGAGAAAATTACAGACCAATATCCCTGATGAATGTAGATGCAAAAATACTCAACAAAATACTAACAAACAGAATTCAAAAATACACAAAAATACATCAAAAGGATCATACACCATGACTAAGTGGGATTCATCCCAGGGATGCAAGAATGGTACAACATTCGAAAGTCCAACATCATCCACCACATAAACAAAAAGGACAAAAACCACTTGATCATCTCCATAGATGCTGAAAAAGCATTTGACAAAATTCAACATCCATTCATGATAAAAACTCTCAACAAAATGGGTATAGAGGGCAAGTACCTCAACATAATAAAGGCCATATATGATAAACCCACAGCCAATATCACACTGAACAGTGAGAAGCTGAAAGCTTTTCCTCTAAGATCGGGAACAAGACAGGGATGTCCACTCTCCAAACTGTTATTCAACATAGTACTGGAGGTCCTAGCCATGGCAATTAGACAAAACAAAGAAACACAAGGAATCCAGATTGGTAAAGAAGAAGTCAAACTGTCACTATTTGCAGATGACATGATATTGCACATAAAAAAACCTAAAGACTCCACTCCAAACCTACTAGAACTAATATCAGAATACAGCAAAGTTGCAGGATACAAAATTAACACACAGAAATCTGTTGCTTTCCTATACACTAACAATGAACTAATAGACAGAGAAATCAGGAAAACAATTCCATTCACAATTGCATCAAAAAGAATAAAATACCTGGGAATAAGCCTAACCAAGGAAGTGAAAGACCTATACCCTGAAAACTATAAGACACTCTTAAAAGAAATTAAAGAGGATACTAACAAATGGAAACTCATCCCATGCTCCTGGCTAGGAAGAATTAATATAGTCAAAATGGCCATCCTGCCCAAAGCAATATACAGATTTGATGCAATCCCTATCAAATTACCAACAGCATTCTTCAATGAACTGGAACAAGTAGTTCAAAAATTCATATTGAACTACCAAAGACCCTAAATAGCCAAAGCAATCCTGAGAAGGAAGAATAAAGTGGGGGTATCTCGCTCCCCAACTTCAAGCTCTACTACAAAGCCACAGTAATCAAGATAATTTTGTACTGGCACAAGAACAGAGCCACAGACCAGTGGAACAGAATAGAGAGTCCAAACATTAACCCAAACATATATGGTCAATTAATAAATGATAAAGGAGCCATGGACATACAATGGGGAAATGACAGTCTCTTCAACAGATGGTGCTGGCAAAACTGGATAGCTACATGTAAGAGAATGAAACTGGATCACTGTCTAACCCGTACACAAAAGTAAATTCAAAATGGATCAAAGACCTGAATGTAAGTCATGAAACCATAAAACTCTTAGAAAAAAACATAGGCAAAAATCTCTTAGATATAAACATGAGCGACTTCTGCATGAACATATCTCCCTAGGTAAGGAAAACAAAAGCAAAAATGAACAAGTGGGACTATATCAAGCTGAAAAGCTTCTGTACAGCAAAGGACACCATCAATAGAACAAAAAGGTATCCTACAGTATGGGAGAATATATTCATAAATGACAGATCTGATAAAAGGTTGACATCCAAAATATATAAAGAGCTCACACACCTCAACAAACAAAAAGCAAATAATCCAATTAAAAAATGGGCAGAGGAGCTGAATAGACAGTTCTCTAAAGAAGAAATTCTGATGGCCAAGAGACACATGAAAAGAGGCTCCACATTGCTAATCATCATCAGAGAAATGCAAATTAAAACCACAATGAGATATCACCTCACACCAGTTACGATCGCCACCATCCAAAAGACAAACAACAACAAATGTTGGCAAGGTTGTGGAGAAAGGGGAACCCTCCTACACTGCTGGTGGGATTGTAAATTAGTTCAACCATTGTGGAAAGCAGTATGGAGGTTCCTCAAAAACTAAAAAGAAAATACCATTTGACCCAGGAATTCCACTTCTAGGAACTTACCCTAAGAATGCAGCAGCCCAGTTTGAAAATACCATATGCACCCCTATGTTTATCACAGCACTATTTACAATAGCCAAGAAATGGAAGCAATCTAAGTGTACATCAGTAGATGAATGGCTAAAGAAGATGTGGTACATATACACAATGGAATATTATTCAGCCATAAGAAGAAAACAAATCCTACCATTTGCAACAACATAGATGGAGTTAGAGGGTTTTATGCTCAGTGAAATAAGCCAGGTGGAGAAAGACAAGAATCAAATGATTTCACTTATCTGTGGAGTATAAGAACAAAGAAAAAACTGAAGGAGCAAAACAGCAGCAGTCTCACAGAACCCAAGAATTGACTACCAGTTACCAAAGGGAAAGGTACTGGGGAGGTTGGGTGGGAAGGGAGGGATAAGGCAAAAAAAAAAGGGGGGGCATTACTATTAGCAGATATAATGTAGGGGGACACGGGAAGGGTTGTACAACACAGAGAAGACAAGTAGTGATTCTATAGCATCTTACTACACTGATGGACTGTGACTGTAATGGGGTATGTGGGGGGGACTTGGTGATGGGGAAGTTTAGTAAACATAATGTTGCTCATGTAATTGTAGATTAATGATACCAAAAGAAAAAAAAAGAAAAAAGAAAATAAAGAAGAGGAGATTAGGACAAAGATACACACATAAGGAAGACCAAGTAAAGACAACAAAACATGGCCATCTACAAGCCAAGAAGAGAGACCTCAGGAGAAATCAATGCTGCTAATACCCAAACCTCAGACTTGTAGCCTGCAGAGTTGAGAAAGTAAATTTCTGTTGTTTAAGCCACACACACACACAATAAAAAGTATACACGCATTGTGCTTTCTTCTTATAGCACTGCTGATCCTCCTCCATCCCTCCAGGACCTTCTTTGCGCACCCAATTTCTGTTATTACTCTAGGCGCTAGCATGTGAATCACCTATTTCAGCAATACTTACCTGATCTTGTCTGCATTAGGTGGCCCTCCTGAGCGATCTTAGTCTTCCATCATCTAGCATGTTTAACACGGCATTGTGATCGCCTGTTTACTTGCCTGTTCTAGGTTCACTGATACCAAGTGGGGGCTCAATAACTAACAAATGAATTACTAAATAAGTCCAGAGGGGCTTTAGTTCACTCATCACAACATACATAGGTCATTACAGTGCTAGGAGTGAAATTAGCAGAACTAGACCACCAGAAATTCTTGATTCAGTGCTCTTTCTATTATGTCATGTGATGGGTAATAAACTCACCATCCCAAGAGGGCCTGTGACAATCATTGAATGGCCCGATCTTATGGATGGACCAAACAAAAGTTGAGATGTGTACAGATTTTAGGTCTGGCATTGTCCATGTCTTTCCATGACCTCTCTTTTGTTCTCAAATAGCTAAGAAGGATTGGGATACATGGAAAACAGAACTGAGTAGGTATGATAAGGTCTGGGTTCCACTGAAAAGAACACTGAATCAAGCAATTTTTGCCAATATTAAAAACCTTAGTTTTACAGCCTGTCTTCAGATTTAGGATTCATAAGGCCTCTCTATATTATCCACAAAGCCCCTCTCTATTAACTATGTACTGGACAGTGAAATTCAACTTACTGCAGTAAAACTTAGCCTTGAAGAAATCTGGTATGGGTTGAAAGGAAATGTTTCCCATAATACACACAGTCATATATACAGATGTGAGTATATATGTTTAGAATATAAGTCACTTAAACTAGTCAAAGCTGTCACATTTATAAGAGGAGTGATGTGGAAGAGGGAAATAAAATCACATCTTTTATTAAATAAAATACTCCAAATATACATAAATTAAAACTATAATTTCATCTTTGGTGCTTGTGATATAATTAATCTCTCATATTTTACAGATTTATGTCAACATAGCTTGCCAGTGAAATGAAAACTGTATTATGTATATACAGTGTGAGCATATTATTTTTCACAATTATATAACATGGCACTGCTAGTCTCTAGCTGAAAGTTGAAATTATTATATAGATATCATTCCAAATGTGCATTTATTGACACAATGTTTTCATGATCACAAACAATGCAGGTATTCTCTAAAACTTCAATCAAGAGAAATAAAGGCTTTAAACTTAATTCAGAAATGAATTGCTTTAAAAAATGATTATAATTCAATTATACTGTGTTTATTATATCTCTGGCAAAACAATCTCTACTAATATTTACTCACTGGCATTGAATTTTGGCCTTAAATAGTAAATACAGCACCATTCTCAAATGGTCATTTAAAAACAAACAAATACTCTAGTGTTTGTTAGTACTAATCAAAATCAAGAATACAAAGGGCCATATGTATGCTTAGTTCATAGCAAATGAGACATACGATCATAAGCTGCTTTGGTAATTGCTTTTGCTGCATTCTTCTGAATATCTGGATTTGTAGAGTTTTCTGCAAATGACAGGAGCTTCTTAATACCCCCTGTCTGCTGAATTAGCACCATTGTGTCCCTATCTTCAAGGCAATTGGCTATCACTGCAAGTGCTTCTATATGAAGGTCATTCAATTCCTAATAATAAAAGCAAACACAACTTCAGAAAGTTGCCCTAAAAGAAATTTGGAAATTATACTTCCCAAATTTTACTACAAGATGGACCAAGGTCACTGGGAACATAATGAAATTAATTTTGTTGTGACAGAGGACAAGGAAACAGTTCTGTTTATTAATACAACATCATTCTCCCTAACTATTTGCCCCATCTTTTCACATTTCCTCTACTCCAAAATATTTTATAGATAATAAATAATTACTGGAAACTTAGAGTAATGGTAGCCAAGTGAAATTGCTCATACAACCTTATTCTGGCAACAATTTTAAAATCCAAAGAAAATATTTTTTGAAAAAGTGGACAGAAGCTGAAGGAAAGTATACTCCATAAAATCTCCAACTGGTAGAGGAAGTGTGAGTCTGTGGCCTTCTTGCCTAAGGAATCTCCCAAATCCCCATAGAATAGTGGGAAACTGCAGCTTTTTCTAAAAAGCTATAAATTTGAGGTGGAAATCCTTAAGGTGGGGAAACATATGAGGGGTGCCCCACTGTCCTGGTGTGCACACAGTGTTCTTCTGACCAAGGAACTCCCTCCACAGCCAAGGGGGGGTTGGCAATGGGCCCAGGCTCATGGAATTCTGTCTTACCATGGTCTTGTGATGGTCAATTTTTATGTTTTAATGTAGCTAAGCCATAGTATCCAGATATTTGGACAAACATTATTCTAAATGTGTCTGTGAAGGCATTTTTATATAAAAATAATATTTAAATCAGTAGACTGCATTAAGCAGATTACCCTCCATAATGTGGGGGTAAATTACTCTTCTTGCTTTACTAGAGAAAACCATCATAGACAAAGGTTAAAAGACTAATTCTAAGCATTTCAGGAACTCATGAAGAATATCCTAGACTCCTAAACAAAAATTTTAAATCTTATATCTTCTAAACCAGAAGATTAGAAAAAAATATATTATAATGGCCTCTATAATTTGTCTGAGTTAATCATGTTGATAAACTATGTAGCAATAAGCAAATAAGTCTATTATACCTACTATGCTTAAACATAATAAAATTTCATTTTTAAAAAGTATCATACAATTCATATTTTATAACAACATTTAGAAGAGATGCATTTCCTCATAGAAAGTTAATGAATGTTACAAATACCTTAGTTTCCAGGATCTTAATAAGGTGGTCCACACCTTGATTGTCTCTAAGCATTGCTTGTGACTCCTTATCATTTGTAATAACACCTAAGGTTTTGAGAGCCAGCGACTGAATAACTGGATATTCTGACTTCAAGAGATCTAACATAGGAGGGATTGCATTAAATTCTTGAAGTGTAGCTCGACACTGAAAGTCCTGACATGAAATACAAATGATCAAATCAGTAATTTTTAAAACAAAATACCGTCTCAAGAATGAACTCTATTTTCTAACAAAGAACATTGTAAGTTATAATTTTCCCTTCTTTTATTCCACATCACCTTCCAAAATAACTCACAAACAAAATAAGCAAACTCTGAATTGACAACATTAAAATTTATTTTAACTATGCAGACACTGTCAAGAACAGGAAATAGACATCATCTATGCCTTTGCAGTATCTGTTGTTTCTTTACTATTCAGCAAATTCCTATTACTATAAAGAGCACTACAATAAAATCTATGTGTAATAAAATCCTTTTCATATTCTGTACCCTATTTCAAATAATATTTGATCAAATGAAATGATGGTATCAATTCTTTATTATCTTCATTAAATGGATTGTTTATGAAATGCTTATATGCTGTTGTCAGGCCCTGTGCATGCAAATTTATACCAGGTTTAGTTCAGACACATGACCTTTACTGAAGACACTGACAATTTCAAGGAGTCAATAGAGTCAGACAAGTTGCTCTGCACTGTGTGTCTATAATTCTGTGTGTGTGAGTGGTGGTAGGAGAGAGAAGCTGGGTAAGCAACAGAGAAAAGGCCAAAATCCATAAAGCCCCCAAACGCTGATTGTAAATTACATGACATTTTAAATCAAAACCATGGTAAATATAAAACACTGTTAAAGGTGGACAAGGGTGCACTACAGCTTAGCTTTCCTCTACCCATCCTTCAACTGATCTCTAATGTTCACCTTTCTTCAGGTGTAACAATTGTAGGTTGCTGTTTGTTATAGGTTGAACTGTGTCCCCCCAAAATATATGTTGAAGTCCTAACCCTCAGTATCTCAAAATGAGACTTATTTGGAAATAGGTCGTTGAGGATGTAATCAGTTAAAATAAGGTCATAGTGGAGTTGGGTGGGTACTCAAAGGGGTCCTTTTAAGATCTGTGTCTTCATAAGAGGAGAGAGTATAGAGGGAGAGGTTGCAGCGGTACAGCCTCAAACCAGGGACCGCCAAGGACCAATGGCCGGCACCAGAAGCTCAGAAGAGACCAGGAAGGCCACAGAGGGAGCATGGTCCTGCTGACACCCGGATTCCAGACTTCTAGCTCCAGAACGGTGAAGGAATGCATTCCTGTTGTTTTACGCCACCTAGTTCATGGTACTTTAATATACTGTTATTAAGTAGTACCTCTGGTATGAAGAATAATGGGGGTAAGTTTTTCATTTCTGTTTGATAAGAAGTATAGGGAAATGGAGCTGTGAGGAGTCTTGAGATGACAAAGACATGGGTAGGATTATTTATGTCGACTGGGTAAGGCAGAGTAACTGGAGAGGGAAACAACTGAGCTTGCTCTTCAAGCTGTCTCTTTAGGGAGGAGGCAGGAAACCCAGTGAGGGCCCAGCTGTGTGGTGCTGACGTTTGAGACCAGGGACCTATGCTCTTGCTGCCTTTCAGCATGAACCCACTTGTCTCTGTTTCTATACAATTTGTCTAGATACTCTGCCTCTCAATGACCCCTCCCTCCCTTTGCTGCACTCTCTCTTCCTTGTACACTCTACTGCTGGCTGTTCAAAATGGTGTTTCTCTAGTTTCGGTTGATGTGAAGCTTATCAGATATGTGTGGGAATGGTTCAGGAACCTGAGCAGGAAAAGAAGCAGAGCAGCACTGGGCTGACCTGCTGAGGAGATGTGCATTGGGTGTGGGGCTGGCGGGGGACAGAGGACAGGCCAAGTGGGGGAGAGAGGACAAGACAGATGGGGGAGCGGAAGGTAGACTGTTTCTTCCCAAAGCAAAGGAAAACATCACAGTGAGACAGCGTCTTGCACTTGTGAGCAATGAGTTCTGTTCAGCATACTCTACTCATAGGTAAGTCTAATCCAAAATCTTGGTACACTGAATAGGGCATATATTACACCCAGTGTGCTTAGATCACCAAGGTGAGATCAGTAGGTAACTGCTCAGGGCCAAACCTAGTTCAACATGAATATTACACATTTTCTGTTTCAGAAGAAATACATTTTATTTAGTATAATCTCATCTTAATTTGAAAGCCATTCTATTCTTTAAAAATTTAAATACACTCCTAAAATGCCCTTTCGTGGAAGATGTCTCTTACAAAAGGTGAAAACTAAAGGTATCTACACTAAACTTCCACTTCTTTCCCCTAAATGATAACTACTATACGGTGCCAAGAAGAACTGGTAATTCAAAACTAGTAAGTTTTTTTTTAAAGGCTTTTTCCTTTTTTCAAAGGATAAGTAAATTCTATAATCAGCATTTCTCAAAACGCATTTTTAGAAATTACTCATACCTGGACCAAGTTGTAAATGCATTCAATGGAATTCTTCTTCACATCAGGGTCTGGGCTGCTCAGCAGTCTAATCAGTGGCTCTAATCCACTGTGTTCAAATATTTGCACTTTGCCGGTATACTCTACAGACATGTTTGCTAGGCAAAGACTAGCGAATTCATGGATAACTACTTCTTCTGCATATCAAAAATAACACAAAAATTCAACCATTACTTTAAAACATGCTTGGAAGTCAAAGCTCCACAAAACTTACGTTGGTTGGGGCCCAGCTTGGTTTGAGAGAGTTTAATGACAATTCGCATTTGACATTTCATAAACTATTTTCAGTAAGTTTAATCAAGTGTGAAAAATAAACCAGTCCTATTTTTGAAATAGATACAGGATGCAAAGTTACCTTCTGGAGCAAGCTGAGCAATAACAGAATTCATGACATCAAATTCTGTTAACAATTTTTTAATATCATCTACAAAAGAAGAAACAGAACACATAATGTTTATTAATAATAACAATGGCAGTGTTGATTAAGTATCTCCTTATGAGATAAGTTCTATTATTATCTAATTTTGCAGATAAGGAAATTGAGGCTCAAAATCACACAGCAAATAAGTAGACTCTATCTAGCTTCTGCTCCTTGATCACTGAGATACACTACCTTCCAAAACACTAGAAGAGATAATCATAAAAGTGCAAAATGTGCCTAAAGGACCCAAGAGTAGAGTTACTATGTCTCACACTTGTTTACTGTATAATAATAGTTCCTTTTTTGTTTTGGGGAGAGGGTATTTTTCAATTTTGATTTTAGTAAACTTGTACAGAATGCAAATAATGCAGCCTTTTTCAATTAATACATTATTTACATTCTATTTGATTATCACAAATGCCAAAAATGATTAAAGATAAGTATATTAATTTTTTTGAAGCTCATTTTTGTGTAATTTATATGAGCCTAAATAAAGGTAGACAGGTGTGCCCCTATTTCTGTACTGCCATCCTTAACACCTTTTTCTGAGAAGTCAGGCATAGCTGCTGCTTTAGTTTTGCAATTTCTCTTCTTGGTCGATGATCTTTGTCTGTGAGCCAAAATTAGCATTACCAGAATTGTGGAAGAATTCACTTTCCAGAAGCTGAAGCAGATGGTTTCTGGATGATTTCATCCTCCTTAACCACTGGACATACTTGGATTTTATCAGATGCCTTTTTCTGTAGGATGCAGGGAAGTAGCTCTTCTTCAACCTGTCAAAACTTCTGCTCTCTCTGCTCCTAATCCAAAGGGCCAGCAAACTTATAGCTAGCTACATGTACATGAACACGCTGGAGATACAAAAGAAAAATCAAAGTGTAGTGTCCCAAAAAGAGGACATCACTTTACAATCAACATTTGTTTTTTAAAAAAGTGTTACCTCCACAGGATAAGAAATAATGGCCTTGACGTAGTCCTTAGATCCTCCCACGAGTTCTGAGCTTTAGACATGTGCACCTTCCAGGAGAGCATGCTGGTATTCTCCTCTCACTCGGATGAGTCCAGTCTGTATCATTTGGAGTGATTTTTGTGAAAGCCAGACCAAGGTCCATTTTTACACACTTGATGAAAAATATTTCTGGCCTTTTAGTTCACCGAGTACAATTTCCACCTAGTATTCAGAATAACCTTCCATGTACTTCAAAGTTTCTGCTGTAGCACAGACCATGAAGTCAAGAAGATTTCGTGTTCTGTATGCTCTCTGCTCCTCTTGTTTCTCTGCAGGAAGGATCTGCTCCCATGGAGAGAGACCGCTGTGCTGCAGCTGTGTGTGACACTGCACCTGGGTCTGCCCAAACAAGTTAAAACTTTCATCAGAGGATTCTCTGTGCCACAAAATTCCCTTCCAGATGTGAATTTAGCCCCAATCTGTTCAAAAACAGATCTAGTAGCTCTATTCACTAAACCATTTCCTTTTGACTTCATGGATGATTCAGATTCCCTAGTAGATCTTGTAAATTGGTGACACAGCTGATCAGCTTGTTAGTATGCTTTTTGACACCAGATTGTTCCAAGAAATCTTTTCTTGAGGTTAAATCAGCACATATAATGGATTAAGCTGCTACTTCCGTCATTTTAAACAAAATACTGATCTCTGGCTCCTTTCTCAACAGAGAACACTTTCTGATATGGTGACTGAATGGAAACTGACTTGTAGCTGGGCCACATGAACCCGTTCTAGCTAGACAAGTGGCACCGACGATTTTAGGTGCTCCAGAACTGCCAGCACTGTCACTTCCTGGAATACTTTCATGCAATCTGTTTTAACTGCATTCTCATTTTCACTTTAGGTTGCCTAGTATTTATTGACCATCTGGTTTATTTTTGACTTTGTATACTCTTTTACATCAACCTTTTCCTGAACGGTAAGCTCTTCAGATTACCTGAAGTCATGTAAAGTCTGGGCTTCAAGGATTTTTATGAACTCTGTCTTTGAAATGAACCTCTGTTACATGGCTTCATGAAATCAAGCACAAACTGGTGGGCAAAAGAAGACAGCAGCTCCATTTTGTCAAAAAGTTTTAACAGAGTAATTTAAATGCCTGTCCTGAATGACCCCAGCTTGGCACAGACACAATTCATTCACTCCAGGAAAAAACAAGCAGCAGCAGTCAAGAACTTGTTTGCAAATGAAAAAGGCAAAGATGGTTCTCATAGCCATCCTTTTAGCCCTAGCATTCTGTTGGAACATTCTGTTGGTCCATCCACTATGGTCATAGTAATATCATTAAGTACCTGAAAACCACATGAAGATACAAATTTCTGAAGAAGCATCAATTATTTAAGACTGATCAAAGATGATGATTTAATCATGCATTTACAGAGGTGCATTTATTCACATATTAGTCTGGAAACATGACTATTCATTTAGATCAAATGACTAGTTGCCCATTTTTTGTTCCATGTTTCCTTGGATAAATATGAAAAGTGAAGCAATAGTTGCTAATGTGTTGGTTCCATTAACTAAAAAGGAACTTCACAAGCAGTTGAGGATGCCATGTGTTTTGTCCATGTCATTAGTTCAAATAGAAAATCAGTTAATTCCAATGATGGTTTGATTTTTTCACCCAATTCATGCAATCAAAAGAAATAAGATCAAGTGGACTCTTAGAAGTTCACTCATCTTATCTGAGACCCACGCACTCACTAGTGAACTTTGCAGTTGCAAAATTCACAAGTCCCAGCACTGGTCACAGCCCAGCTTACAAAATGGGGTTCAACAGTCCTCAGGGAGCCATCTCATTTAGAACCCAAATGCAACAGCAATTCTCAGTACTTCAGGCCCACAGGCTCCTTTAGAAACTCATGAAATTCAATATATAACCCTGCTTAGAAAAATTCTGCAAACAATTTGGAGGGCTTCACAAGTTATAAATTCCTCATATGTTAAAAGATGAGAATACTAAATAAAATGAATAATAGAAATTAAAAACAAAAGTAAGCAGGAAAAAGTCATAGAAACCTAGATATTTCAATTAGAAAATACAAATATAAACAGGAAATTATAATTCCCCTCTCCAAATGAGATGTATTCTCCCCGAAAATCATGTAGAAGGAGAACATGGCAGCATGTGCATTGATGTTTAGGACCACAGAAGATTTGGTGAATAGAAAATCTACTGAACTATGAGTCAGAGAATAAAGTACTAATTCTTGCTCTGATCTTATTTCTTCTACTAACCACCTGCATGACTTTGGGCAAGGAACCTCATCCTTTGAAGGATCTTTCCTATTTTTAAAATTAGGAGTTACAGAGGGCAAAGTGGTAGGGAATTGGTGAAGGGGATAAAAAGGTACAAAATTCCTACTATAAAATAAATTAGCCACAGAGGTAAAAGTACAGAATAGAGAATATAGTCAATAATATTGTATTATCTTTGTATGTTGACAGATGGTGAGCATTTAGTATTGTAAATAATTGTCAAATAACTATATTGTACACCTCAATAAAAAATTACAAAAAATAAGGAGTTGCATGAAAGGTGTTACAAAGCACTGCTGGTTCTCAAACTTTGTGGGGTGTAAGCAAAATAAAACATAAGAAATTTTCAAGTTTTCCCTTTTTTGGGTATAAATACATTCTACATAGTTCATCCAATATGGCAGAATTAGTACACAGGCAACCCCTGAGGTAAATTTATGAAGGCTCCAACAATACAAATGATTCCTACCTTATTTAACTTCTCTGTACAGCAATTGCCTATATGTAAAGGGAATAATAACAGCACCAACCTCATTAAACTTTAATATATAAATAGCATGTAGAACAGTGCCTGGCACATCATGTTATATTAAGTGTTGACTAATGTCACCATAATCTAGTTGGTGGAACATCCACTCCCCCACAACTGTCATCCTGCTGCCATCCCCAGAAATACTCCCAGAGTCCCTGCCTTACAGGACAGCTGCCATTAGAGCTCCAGCAAATGCTCTTTCCCAGAACACTTTCCTTAACAAACAGGATGTTGTCCCATCTGAAACGTTCCCTGCCCCCTGCAGGTGCTATTTGTACAGTCTCTGCAGCAGAGGGTGTAATGGCACAGATGCCACACATAATTATCCTTCCCCTTCTTGTCCCATCCTCCATTCATAGCTATCTCTGAAGACACAAAGGCCACAGTCCCTGCTGGACACCCTGGAATAAGGACACCCCACTGTGTCACAGAGAGTCCAAGGAAGGTGAGGTGCAGGGGCAGGAAGTTGGGGGAGGATCTGTGCTGGTGCTTTTGCGGAGACAACAGGGAGGGTGGAAGGTATGATTTTAGCTACACACCATAACAGAGAGAACTGTGTTTATTCTTAGCAGCCTAAGTTTCATGTTAGAATTCATTCCACCAAGAAGGTCATTTTTTATTACAAATTATAACTCTTTTGTTGGCTAACTCAAAAGCCTACCGTTATAACATGAAAACGACTCTCAAATGGAAACCATATCCTGTTCATTAGACAGGGGCTGCCTTTATTGGTATGGTTTTGGTCAAATTGATATTCTAACAGGTGTAATAGCATATTTTAATTAATACAAGATATATGAAAATATTCAAGCAAATAAATAGGCCTGGTTTAAGGAATGAATATATGTCTAAGCTTATATTCAGCAAATTATTATTTGCAGTTTCAGAAAAAAAAAATGTATCAAAAAGCTTTACCCTGGGCTTCCTTCACTGTGAAATACATATGAAGTATAGCTTCTATATATGAAGACAAATTATATTATACTAACTCAAGAAAAAAATTATTTTAATCCTAAAAGACAATGGTTGCTTTTCCAATTTGTAAGACTGGACCATACTACATTATCAACTTTCACAGTTTTGCATGGATATAAGTGCACATATTTTTACATTTTAAAAACATCCCTTAAAATGTGAAATACACGTTTTTGCTTTATGTTTAACAATTTTGTTAATAATAAAGTCACTTTAAGCAAAATTAAAATGAAGCCACCAAAAATTAAATTTAAAAGAGGTAATGCATGAGATTATCTGATTATTTTAAAAAGTTGATACTTACTATTAGAAGCCAGGATTCCACATATCATAGTAGCATTTCTTCTTACGATTTTGTCTTCATGAGTGAGCAGTTTAGTTAAAGGTTCCACAGCTCCAAGTTCAAGGAGGGTTGCTTTATTTTCCTCACCTGACATCACAGGTAAAATAAAATGCTTGGATATCATCAATCTCATCAGAATTTGTTGTGTCATTCAAATTTATTTGTCATCTGCCTTTCACATTCCTCTTTGCTTCCACACATCCATCTCAGAATAAACTGCAGAGCACAGGTATCCTGGACATGTGCTGCTCGCCTTCCCCGCTGTTTACAGAGCTGGCTTCCTCTTGCCATTCAGTTCTTAGCTCATACTGCACCTCCTGAGGGGGGGTGCCTCTGGTCACCCTAGCCAATGTTATCACTCATCTAGGTCTTCCTTATATCTCTTTATCATGCTTTATGGTATTCACACCACTTAGCAATCTCCATGCTTTGTTTGCTTACTCCACCATACTTTACTTTCCACGAGAACAAATACCTTTCTGTCTTATTCTCTCAGATCCCCAGCACAGGGCCAGCCCTGCACTGGCATAATACATTGCATAATTGCATAATTAAATATAAAAATTAATGCACACAGTCCCCATTGCAAGTTAGGTTGAAGGACTCATTTCTCACCTATTATGTCATGTGAGACATGCCTGCAGCAGAGCCACCAGGGTAACTGCGGACCCCTTAGCTGTGGCAAGAAGGCCCAGAACCAGAAGGTCAGTAAAGGCTAGAGTCTAGCCTAAATGTAGAAACAGTTTATCCATCCCTGGATGAGGGGGATATCATTCTACCAAGTCAGGAATAATGTTTAGGTCCTGATTAATTCAGCTTTTCAATTCAAAAGGCTATGAAAATATAGATTTCACTTTCAAAATTAATTTGAGAGTATAATAAAGTCACTTTAACTTTTTTTTGCCTCCATTTCTTACAAAATTAAAGCATTTTGTACTTCAGGTCATAGGTTCATATTCTGACAACATAGTTCTTAAAACATAGACTATATCTTCCTGTAGCCCACTGAATTGCACTGTATCTAAATGGCCAAATCTGTCACCTGATAGGAATATACCTGAAATATGCATTGTTGACTATTATAAACTTCATTTTCAAATCTTCCTTATATAATATTTGTCCTTTACTGAAATTCTAAAAGTTAATTTCTTTTATGAAAATATTTTGTCAAATGAATTTAAATATAAGATAAGTTTTAAGATACTTATGTTTAAATAAAAATACATTTTATATACATAAAATATATTTTACATACATATATTTCTTCAAATACTTTCTCTGTTCCTCCTTTTTTTCAGACTCCAGTTACACATGTTGGGTCAGGTGTTTTTTGCTGATTGATTTATACCCTCATCATGAGTTGTATCTTCCTGCTTCTTCTCAC
The DNA here is from genome assembly GCF_030020395.1 of Manis pentadactyla. Classification (NCBI taxonomy): domain Eukaryota; kingdom Metazoa; phylum Chordata; class Mammalia; order Pholidota; family Manidae; genus Manis; species Manis pentadactyla. The sequence goes on along the minus strand of NC_080021.1, from coordinate 111,017,078 downwards.
GCCTGGCAATTTTTTATTGGTTGCCAGACATTGTGAATTTTACCTAGTTGGGAAATGGATATTTTCATGTTCTCAAAATTTGTTCTGGGACAGAGTTACCTGGAAACAGTTTGATCCTTTCAGGTCTTGCTTTGCAAATATTTGTTAGGTAGTACCAGAACAGGCCTCAGTTTAGGGCTAATTATTTGTAACTATTGAGGCAAAACATTTCTGTGTATTCTCCATGAATATTGAAGTTTTTCAGTCTGGCTGATGGGAACAGGCTCTGCCTCTGGCCCTGGTGTGAGCACCAGTCACTATTACTCCTAATCCTGGTAGGTACTTTGACTTCAAGTAGTTCCCACACATCTACCTGCTGATCAGTGCTCAGCTGAACACGTGAATGCGACCCTTTACAGATCTCCTGAGTTCGCTCTCTGTGCAACTCTTTCCTCCCTGTTACTCTGTCCTGAAAGCTCTGGCTGCCTGTGTCCCTCTGGACTCTCATCTGTCTTCTCAACTTAGAGTCCACCAGGCTCTGAACAGGTGGCCTGGAAACTCTCTGAAATCAAGAAGCTGGGACAATCATAGAGCTTATTTTATTTTTCCCTGTCTCTTAATGGTCACTGTCCTTCAATGCCTGATAGTCAGTGTTTTGCCAACTGTTATTTCATATATTTTTCTGTTTCTTAGTTGTTGCTGTCAGGGGGTAAATCTGACCCTTTACTCCATCTTGAACAGAAGGCAAAGTCCCATCATTTATCTTAAAAACATATTTCAGACGATTCTGTTACTATCAAACACCAGACTTAACAATAATTTCTGTGTTGATTTCACATAAAATACATGCCTAACCTTTCTTTACCTTGTATCATATAAAAAGAGATGATGATGACTCTGTAAGGCTGAATGAGACTCATGCTGCCATGGATGTGTGGTTTAATGTCTCCCTGAAATTTGACCCAGAACCCTACAGTCTGCTGATGAACCATACTTTCCAGAAGCACTCTGGTTTTTATCTGGATTTCCAAAGAAGACTAAAGTAACATAGGAAGGTGTGTATTTTACCACTTGCTCACTAAATACAAGTTCCAAAACAATGTTTAAATTATCATCTCTTTAAAATGAAACTGCTCCTATCTTAGTTTGAAAGGTTTTAGAAAAATACCAAGTTACACTAAACTCTTCAAATATTCCTAATCAAAATGTTATACAGTATAACAAAAGTCTAAGCTTATCACCATTTGGAATGAACTAAAATATAACCATCTTTTATATTTGCAAATTCTCTATGAGTAAGCCTTTTGGTAGAATCTAATTTGTAACTTTTACAATGTTTCAATAAGCTTTATTTTCGTACAACAGTTTTAGTTTTACAGAAGAATTGCAAAGACAGTATGGAGAGTTACCACATATCTCACACCAAGTTTGTCTTTTATTAACATTTTACACTAGTAGGTACATTTGTTGCAATTAATGAACCAATATTGATATGTTATTATTGACTAAAGTCCATAGTTTATTCAGATTTCCTTACTTGTAGCCTAATGTTCTTTCTCTGTTCCAGGATCCTACCAAGGTTGCCCATGACATTTACTCATCATGTTTCCTTAGCTTCTTTTGGCTGTGAGAGTTTCTCAGACATTCCTTGTTTTTGATAGCTGGGACAGTCCTGAGGAGTACCAGTAGGTATTTGTGCAATGTCCCTACTTGAAAACTGCCTGATTTGGGGGTTATAGATTTTTGGGGAAAATAACAGAAGTAAAGTGCCATTTTTATTATATGTCAAAGTCACATATTATATATAATATGACTTATCACTGTTGATGTTTATGCTAAGATAGTGTTGTCAGGTTTTTCTACTATAAACTTACCCTTTTTCCCTATTTCTGTATTGTGCTTGTGGGAAAGCAGACACTATGCACAGACCACACCTAAAAAGTGGGAAGTTACATTCTACCTCCTTAAGGGCAAAATATATAAATTGTTTGGAATTCTTCTACATGGGAGATTCATCTTTTCTCTCCCGTTTATATCAGCATAGGTGCATGGGTATTCATTTATACTTTGGCTTATAATCCAATACTACTTTGTTTTGTTGCTCAAACTGTTCCAGCTTTGACTGTTGGGAGGTCTTTCAGCTCCTGTGACATTTACAATTTTTAAAACTAATAATAAAACCTTCAAAATGACAATTCTACGCACTGACCAAATTACTTCTTAAGATCAAGTTAGGCACTCAGGGACGTGTATTACTTTCAGGTAATGCATTAAATGATACTCTGGTCGACTGAAAGGTCTCGTCTGACAGAAAGTAAGTTAAAGACTAGAGAAATAAATGCCCATTATGTAGTAAATATTTTAAGAAACTAATGAAATAGAATAATAAGTTGGTGGAAAAAAACAAACCTTTTAAGGCAAATCTATAAATGGCTTCACATGCTTTAGCCAAAATTTCTTCTTCTGGAGAATTAAGCATTAACACCACAGTTGCTACTTTTTTGCTTTCAATCGTTAATGGATCAAACTGAAATGCAGAGAAAAAAATATCAGGTTCGCATGTGAGCTTTAAAAATCACATAAAATATGAATGGTGTCTTGAAACTCAAAAAGAATGGAATCTTACAAAAAGGATGTGGTGACTGCCCACTAAGTGCACTGGAAAGTTTTTCTTTCAGAAACATCACTAACATACGGTTGTCAACATTGGTGGCTTTGGAACTCCTGGGGTATAGTGGGAGGAGCAAAACAGTTTCAAATCTGACAGATCTAGTCTCTCAACTTAGCCATGTGGAATCAAAAGAGTCACTTAAGCTGCTAGAATTTCACTTTTCTTTTCTGTATAATGGGTATAACGACACCTATCTTCCCAAAGGATCAAGGAGAGAATTAGAGATCATATATGTAAAGCACTTAGCACATTGTCTGGCACAAAATAGATGTTCATTAAATAACATATAATAGTATAATTCTTAGTGAATATACAAGAATCCTGTAGTAACTGTATATATTAGATGCCTGACAGTCTCAGTAATCAGTACCCACTTTCTAACCACAATACTCTTTCTGGGAAAGCAGGAATTATATACATGAAACCACTGAAAAGCAATAGACAGTATCATATGCAGAATGTAAAATTGGATAAGATCTGGAACAAGGCAAATGGTAATATAAGGAAAAAGGATAGAAGTCTAGGAAGAGCTTGGAAACTCTTGGATAGCAAAAATGAACAATAACAAACTCATGACAATGTGAGCTTTCTTTAGTCAAGGAGAAAACAAATCGTTACTACTATTTTTCTTCCATTTCCAGAGACAGGTGGAAGAGGGAGTTCTGCTTATGGCAAAGAAAAAAAAAATGAAATCAAAGCTTTAGCCGGCTCTGTGTTGGCCCTTCCCAAATGGACATCTTACTGTGTCTGGGGATAAAACAAAAAACAAGTGTTCAGTTTTAGGTAGAGAATGGGGAGACAGACTACAATGAATAAGGAAGCATGGCTGTGTGTGGTTGGAAGAGTGAAGAAGACAGAGAAGATGGCAGTAAGTCACGACCTGAAAGGCCACAGCTGCGATAAAAACTCCCGTTGCTGGGGAAATGGCTATTGGATTTTAGGACAGCACTATCTAATACCTGAACTGAAGTTGTTTGTTTGTGCATGTCCAACTCTATACCAGAAACTGTGGGAGTTACAAAAGTCATGTTGTTTGTTCTCAAGCCTGTTAGACTCTTTGTGGGGAGACGAATCTTCATTAAAGTCTGCCATACACACCAGGCTTGTAGTGCCCAGTGACAGCACCACTGAGAAAAGACAGCATCTAGCAGAGCCCAGAGCAATGGTGAGGACAACAGCTGCAACACTGATCAGCGGGGCATGAGGACCTAGAAATCCACAGGAATTTTAAAGAAGGAATTCTGAAAGTATTTGGAAATTGAGACTTGAGAACAATCATATTTAGGTATTAAAGGGAAGCCCCAGAATGCCAGAGGACTTGAGGTCACTGAGTTACACATGTGGCTCACTGATCACACATTTTTTAATCTGAAAATTAAGGATTTGGATTATACCTCTTAGATATTTTCCAGGTAGAAAAATTCTAGGATTCTATGAAGTACAAAAACATGACAGAGATAATAAATGTTGGGATAAGAAGGGGGAAATTAATTTCAATTGGGATAAATGGAGGAAGGTGCATGGAGGTGGTAGAATTTTAGACATGATTTGAAGAAGGAACAAAATGAAGTAGGTTGAGATAAGAAGGAAGGATATTCAAATGGGGAAGAATAACCCCACCAGGAAGGTTTAAAGTGGTGATGTATGTTGTACATATAATAGGAAGCAGAAATAATATTGAATAGTAATAATATTGAATAAATAAAATTGAATATTAAGTAGAGATGAGGCCTCAGTAAATGATCTAGACACTTCCTTCACCTAACTCTCTACTGAGGATAATCAATGAAAGTTGGAGGATAAAGGATTATGACTAGAAATTTATATGTAGCTAAGTTAATGTTCATGCATGAAAAAGTCATGTTTGGGCATTCACAAACTCAGCAAGTATATCAACAATATACTTAAATTACTTGGAAAAGACTCCAGCCAAAATTAGGGAGGACAAAACATAAAAACAACAGTGATAGATCAATAAATACTTTCCCTTTCACAGTAAAAAAAATCTTATGAAGTGTGACTTTTCTCCATTTTCTCACTCTTATTTCCTGCTGAACATCTCCACTCTGACTTCAATCAACTCACCAAAACAGTTCAAAGGACCACCATCAGTAATCATGCCACCTACTACTTCTAAAAGTTTAGTTTCATTTCTAGAGAATTAAAATAATAAAACTACACTTGAAACTACAGAAGCTTATAGCTTATTTTAATTGTGAGGCCTCCATCTTTCTACATAAATTTTTATTTTTGTTCATGATGGTTTGGGTATTGTAAATCGTTGTTTTCTCAGTTATATTTCTCCTACTTTCTCTATAACAACACTTAAGACACTGTATTGTTTCTTTTGCACAACTACTTCAGGGTGTTGTGCCACTTTTTACTTAGTTGCCCAAACTAAAAACCTTGAAACACGTCTGTTTTGTTCTCATCTAAATGCCTAGGATGTAGAAGAATATTTGTATATGGTATGCACTCAATATTTGTCTATAAGTGAATTTCTTCAGGCCAAGGACTATGTTATTTATCTGCATTACCCAGGATAAACCTGGGATATGGAAGTACTCAACAAATGTCTATAAAAGAATGAATTAAAGTACCTCTGGAAACTTCTTTTTTAAGCTTGTGGCCTTAAAATGCCTTAATTGTGTACTGTCTGGTGATGTCAGGAAAGAAGGTTCAAAACCTGAGGTTCATGGAGCCATCAAAGGGCTTCATAGATATATCCTCCCACTAAAATTTTACATAAAACTTTTGATGGGCATTTTTTGGGGAGGGAGTCCACAGTTAGCATTCCACCCTCCTAAGACCCCCACTGAACCCTTGAGAATCACAGCCTTAGATAATCATTGCCATTTAAGACAGGTGCCCTAGCATCCTGGCTGGTTACTTTCTCCACCAACCCCATTCAGAACAGATTTCCCTTCCATTTTAGAACTTTCATTTCAGAGACCTCTGATATTTCAATATTTTTAAAGCTGATTTTATGAGCATGGGAATAAATATACTATGCTGAAACATGGATATGTTATGATCACACAATGACTACAATCCTCAAAGGGGGAGAGTTTATGAAAATACATTTAAACAAAAACTATCGTAAACATCTTTTAATCCTACTTCAAGTGGTTTGGAAAACACTTTAGTATTCTGCTGTATCTTCTGGTCATCATTAAGAAAAGGTGAGATGAGGTACAAGAAGCCTAATAGGAAGATGGAAACTGTGAATTAGAATCTAAGGAGCTGTCAAAGGAGGAGAAATACCAATATTGGCACAGAGTGGGGAAACTTGGCATGACATTTGTTTCTCCTACAGAGCCTACAGCATTATAGTAATTTTTTATTTAAAAAGGCACTGAGAATAAAATGAGAGCTATAACAGAATGCCACACCAAATAAATAATCCTGTGCTGTAATTACATAGCCCATCTGCTTTCCTGTGAGGAACTCACAGTCAGCCATCAACAAGCTGGTTGTGAAATGATAATTTCATGCTCCGTACAAAATAAAAGATGAACCAAAATTATTTCCAAAAAGAATGAAAGAAAGGAGAAGCATTTTGGCTAAGTTTTGAATGTTAAGCTCAACTACAGAAACCACAGATGTACAGAGGTACTTTTATATCTCTGCTAAGGAAATAAGTAGAAAATAGCGCTGTCCAATAGAACTTCAATGATGGAAATGTTCTGATTCTGCCTTGTCCAACACGGCAGTCATCTACCACCTGTGGTCATGAGTACTGGCAGTGTAACTAATGCAACCAAGGAATTGAATTTTTAATTTTATTTTAAAATTGTTAATGTTAATATAATTTTAATTATTATAAATTTAAGTAACCACATGTGGCTAGTGGCTTACACTATATTAGCACAGGTCTAAAGGAATACAAAATTATAAAGATGAACTTGGTGAAAAAAGATGAATCATGACAGCTGAGAGATTTTTATGGTGCCCGTAAGTGTAAATAAAAGGCTTTTTTAAAATTTCTATTGGAATGTGTTTACTACATCAGTGTGGTCTCGGATCACAGGGAGTCAATTACACAGGAAAAGAGACAGAAAGAAGTCTAAACAGATGGGAGTAGACTGTACCCTGGTATGAATTTTTAGTAGAGAAAAATTAAATGTCAGTTAAAATCTGCTAAAAAGTATAAAGGCTAAACTGAAAAAAAGCTAAAATGGCCTCTAGGTTTCTTTATAACCTGAATCAAAGTAACAAATTTTTAGAGCAAAGTGAGCAAGCTGATAATTATTCATACAGCTTTGTATATCTATGTTACTTATGAATTTGCACTACATTTTCATTGATTCATGACGTTTTGCTTATCTGTGATAAGGGAGAAAGATGGGAAAATAAGTTCCTGTGATGCTTCATTTCTAAAAAATCGTCTATAGAATTTTTGGTCTTCTATGACAAACAGTTAAAGGTTGCATTCTGAGGCTGATGGAGAGGGTCTGCAGAAACAAGTCCCCTGAGGTATCCCATTCCTCCAAGGAACTGGGTTTGGTTGCCCAGGTGAGGGACCAGGTTCTGCTATTGTCCATTGCTATGATTCAATACCCAGCAAACTTAGCTCCCAATATGCATTTAACTAGAGACAAGGTGCTGATGCATTGACACCCACGTTCAGTTAACTTGATATGACTAGAGCCAGGTCATAGTCTCTTGAGTTTAGATACTATGGATTTATCCACTGAAGCTCAATTGCCTCTGAAATACTAAGATAATAAAATTGCCACACTTACAAACTGGAACACCTGCCCATGAATCATGACATGCAACAGGCTCCTGGGAACTTTAGTGTCTGGCTGGTCTTCACGCTGGCATCCTTGCTTCCTTTGACAGTTCAGACTCCTTCAGTTTTGCAGAATGATGAAACAGTACCTTCAACTATCCCACTAATAATAACATTTACTAAGTTCTTAGTGCCAGTCACTGTTCAAAGCATGTCGAATTTATCTAACCTTACCCCACCACTGTGAATGGATATGAAGTGGTTATCATTATATCCTCACTGGGCTGTGCAGAGATTAGGAGATTTGTCCCAGAGCATAGATGGTATATGATGGAATGGGGGTTCAGACTCTGGCAGTATAATTCTGGTGCTTATCCTCTTAGTCACTGAATATCTTGTTTTACACTTTATGTTTACTAAGTCTTCTGTTAGTAGTTCCTTTACACAATCATTCCATAAGAAATCTGCCTTTTAATAAACATCACAACCTTTCAACCAGACAAGGAAATGATTTTGGGCAGCAGATTATAGTTCTATAGGTCATTGAAGACAAATCTTCCCCACATCTAGGCATCTTCCTGGCTAGTGTTCTCTTTTTATGAGAAGGAATGAAGCTCAGTAAACCATATAAGCACATATTAATATATGTGTTGACAATGAGCTTATTAAGAAAAGCAAATAGGAGTTTTTTGTTTTGCTCCATATCACCAAACACTCTTCTTTCTGTTCACATTACCTGTTTTAACCAGAAAAATGACAGACTAATGAAAAAAAAATTTTTGGAAACAATGCTTTTAGGAAATATGTAAGAAGCAAATTGTCATTAGTTGACACAGAAAAGTTTATTTCCTTAAGCAGTTATATATCCATCTTTTAAATCTGGTTTTCATTTATAGTCTCTATAACGCACCTTTCATAGACTCTGAAGTAGGACATCTTAGAACAAATTCCACGTTCAGATACTTTCAATCATGGCATAATGATTTCAAATATTAAAATTTGCAAGATAGAAAAGTGGGCAGATATTTTAGTGCTAATCTTATCAGCTTTGTTAACATTAAGTTAGGCAGAACTTTATGGAGGGGAGGAGGATGGCAGAACCCTTGGAAAGGCAGTAGTCAGGGACCATTCGTAATTATTATACATGCCTTTGGCTCCCCCAATGCTACTGTAAACTAAGAAAACAAGGGCTAGATTTTTTTAATACTAGGATTGGAATTGTTGCTCAAGTCCTTGATTGTGTTACCCAAGGACTAGAATACAGAGGACAATGCCAGCAAGACATTATGAAATTATAGAAAGTGTATTAGACAAATATATCTACTATTTAATGGTCCCCTAATTCTGATTTTAATTAGAAAGTGTTTACGTCAACTACTGTGTACATGAGTGCACTTTCTAATAATAAGATGTCAATAATGCTATCTTGAAGCAAAAACAGGTAATGCAAACCTAAGATGAAGTGAAAAAATAAGAGATTTGGGACGTTTTAGGAGTATATACAAAGGAGAGCAGCCAGAGTGATGAAACTACATCAAAAACCACAATGACCATCACTGCAAGGCCTTCCTAGACCTGGGCAGGCAGGCGCTTCTGTTGCCTTTGTTCCCAACCATACTGAAAGATCATATGTAAGGAGCTACATGGGGGTGTGCATGTGTGCGCATGTGAGTATATGTGTGTGTGTGTGTGTGTGTGTGTGTGTGCGTGTGTGTGAGTCTAAAGTATTCCCATGGGAAAAGCCTTATTTACTGAGTGTTAACTATGGGCAGGGTGCTAAGAACTTTTATGTGCTTTATTTCATCTTAATTCATACAGCAGCCAAATTGAGTTGGACATTACAATTCCCATCTAAGATAATAAAAAACTGAAATGATTTGGTCAAATTTGTCAACTTCACCAAAACAACACAGTTTTGTGAGAGGCAGAACTGGGGTGTAGCTGGCCTTTGTAAGCTCGGTGCTCCAGTCCCGATGGGGAATTCCTGCACTAAGCTCAGGTTCCCTCACACTGTAAAATCCTGAGAGTCTGTTGACTACACACATTTTTCCCCATTCACATTTTACTTGAAGAAAATCACACCAAATGTCTGTTTCAAAAAGAGTTTCTAAACTAAAAATTGCCAAGTTCTTTTTCTATTTTAACATGCTCTTTCAGTAATTCATAAACTTTAAAGAAAGAAGAAAAAACCATGTTTTTAAAATAAAGAGAGAGGACTTTGTGTTGTGGGGAATACATTACTCAAGCACCTGGAATAGAAAAATATGATGAACCCAGACTTTTTCTCCATAGACCTGGAAAATACAAGACTTCTGATGTCCAAATGGTCATCTTCAGACAACCTTACATACATATCTAAGAGCTTATAGCATAACTTTCAGTTATTTTTGATAATCCACTTATATAATTAACATTAATGAGAGACTGGCAAATGTAAATTTAAAGTATTTAAAAGAACAAACCTAAACTATTTATTCATTAACATGGCTTATAAACATGCCATTCACATACTGGAAAAGCTAATAATTACTCCCTAATTGTGCTAATTATGTAATGGCAATGTTGTAAATGTTTGTTTATATAATGTTAGATTTCTCTGACTAATCTTATCATTAGTCAGACTTTGGACTTCTGCCACCATGTATTCATGTATATACTGGTACATGCCAAACTGAACAATTTATTTTTAAAACTGGTTGTTAACATGCTAGTAGTATTCAAGTCAGAAACTTACCACATCCTTAGGAGGAGGTTCTGCTTCCTTCTTTATCCTTTTACCCATTCTTGGAAAAGATGCAATCAATGGTTAAAGGCCTTTAGGAGGAGACTTATTTCCTCCTTTAAATTTTGCCTAAAAAGAGACCATGCAAGGCATGTAGAAATTATTGCACATGTACTAATATGTTACCTCCATCCCTATTTCAATCTGCACATTTAAAGGAACTTAACTGATAGGATTTGGGGCATAAGTCCTGGCTTCCAGTTTGGAAGGAGGAGAATACATTGGTTACATAACTTCTATTTACCTAACAGGAAACAGTTTACCACGCTTATAGGTCACTTACATAGGGCTTGGTTAGCTAACTCCAAATCACTCCTGAGATCTGCAAGAATGCTTTGCACAAAGAGAAGGATTTTTGTCTGCTTTCTTGCACTGATCTATCCCAAGCACCTAGAACAGTGGCACCTAGTAGGCATTCATATGTATAAAAACCATTAGCTCTGTTTTGCCTGAGAGCAATGATTTTGTGAAGATCTACCAACTCTGAATTAGCATTTGAGTCCTTTTCCCGGATAACAGAAAGTTTTCTCTAATGTAATCTATAGCTCAGTAAAAACTCATTGAGAATCTGAAGATATATATTCTGGGGAAATCAGAGATATTTCTTTTCCACATGCTCTCACATACTCATGCCTGTGTGGAAAAAGTCAAAAGACTAGTATACAGAGTTGATATACCACAGAGAGGTGCAAAGAACTTTCCAAGACGTTGGTGACTGTTAGAATAACCATAGAAATCTTTCAGGTTTTCTCCAATGAGAATTTGTGGGCTTATGTTTGGCATTAGGGCAATCTCAAATTCTAGGGCATATGTCAGCTGTATACTTCTCCTCTGTTAACTGTTATAATCAACATGGTAATAAAAACACAAACTAAATGCTTCCTTAGAGCATATTCTAGTCTTAAGAAAAATTATGGGAAGTGAAAATCCTTGGAGAGAATCTACAATGTCAGGGTTGTTCAGATGGGTTGGCAAGGAACAAATGTTAACTCCCAGCATTAGAGACATTGACCAGAATTTATCATGTGTTCAAAAGCCATATGTTCATAGAAACTCATAGAGACTTCTGACAGACATCTATTTCAGGTCCCTAATTTCAGGTCACATAAATTTGAAGATCTTTGAGGGCCTGGGCAAGTTTACCTTATGAGGCACTCCCTCACACTTTATCCACTAAATTAAAATGTTAAAATATACACACATCCCCCATTAAACATAATTTTCATCATAAAAAGTTTTAAAATTTTGCATTTTAAATTACTCAGCAGTTTGTACACTTGGAAATTCCAGCAAAGTGAGAACATTGTTTACAAGTGTAATTTTAATATTAATAAAAACATTAACATTAATTTTTCAGCTTTCACATTTTAGAACCAATATTTTTCAAATCTCAAACATCTTTAACAGATGCTTGAAAAGCACATAGACCCTATACTTTATGCGTCTAATGTTCCAGGCAGACACACAGAAACTATTCTGGACAAATGAAAATCTATCCTACAGATCAGTCTATAGGAAAAAAAAAGATTTTATAGCTCTTTATAACCAATTCTAAGATATAGCAGCTTTGGCATTCAAAAGAATACTTTATGAATAATGTTCAAGAAGTAATTAGATTACACCTGCATAAAATTACTTTAAGTCATCCAATTTTTCATTCAGGAACTTATTTTTTCCATTTCAGGATAGTGGTTTTGAGTAATTGCATATTGAAGAGGTAGAAAGGCTGGAATAGCCTAAACATACAGGATTATAGTGATAGGAGCTGGTCCTAGGCAATGCCATGAAGTAGGAAACATTTGATTTGTGTTTTTATTACCATATTGATTATAACACTTCACAGGGGAGAAAGTATATGATTCACATAGGCCAGAGGCAATAAGCCTCAGAGATGACCCTTACGTTTGTTTTTTAAAAACCTTTCAAATGCAGCATCACTTAAAATCAATGTGATACAGCTAAATTACCTTATTATTTTATACTTTAAAGATTTATTTTCCTTTAAGCTACAGAAATATATTAAGAAAATAAATCCCTTTGACTTTTTGAAGCAAACTAAACCTGTTTTCCTTGACTATTTTGCCACTGGCCTATTTATGTTTTTTACTGTGCTAAAATAGATGTAAAATTTAGCATTTTAACCATTTAAAGTGTACAGTTCTGGGTCTACTGTTCACTTATAAAGGTAATATATTTCATTACAGAGAATGTGGAAAGCAAGTAAGGGCATATAGAATTTTTTTTAATTACCCAGAGATAAACTAGGGAAGATAAGCACCAGGTTAATACAGTTCCTTTCTTTTTGTGTTTTCTATCATGATTTTATCATCCTATGTAGATTTCTAACCCTTATTCTCAACTTTCCTCCTGGGACCATTTTCCTACTAAATTTTTACATTTATAGGCAAGCTCATGAAATCTCAAGTCTTCATTAATTCCTCCAGTGGATCAGCATACCATGTCACTTAAAGTAATATTTTAAAATCCATTTTAGCCAGTCCTCTATTGGTAAGCATTTGCTGCCCATTTTCTGGCATTACTGACAAGGCTGCAGTGAGCATCCTTAGACAGAAAATTTTCATCCACATCCACAATGGTTTCTTCAGGATAAATTCCTAGCAGTAAGATAACTGGCTGAAAAGGTATGAACTTCAGCCACTGTGTATGAAAACAAACTGCTTTAAATGTGCATCTCCTTGGGTGCTGGAAAAAAGGGATTAAAGATGGCAGCATGAGAGGTGAGACATTATATATAAAACCACATATAATATGAAAATATAATTAATACAACTAATCCTGAAAGAGCAACAGGAAAGAAGGCTGCGCCAGACTGCATACACCTGGAGAAAAGAACAGACCTCACAGAACAAGGTAATATACCAAAGCTGTGATCTGGGGGACCCAAGCCATTCCCCCACCCCAGCTCACCAGCGGGAAGAAGAGAAAAGGAGCAGGGAGGGAGTGGAGGCCTGGAACTGCTAAATACGTAGCCCTGGAGATTTGCTCTGTGAGCGTGAACTGACAATTGCATGGTGCTCTGGTGATTAGTGGGGTTGGAAAGCTAAGACAGGCAGAATGCCTGGAAAGATTGCAATTCTAGCCATTTTTGGAAAACAGGGATCCACATCCGGCTGCTCTGGGACAAAAGAAAGGCAGGCAGTCTGAGAGACTTCCTAACAGCAAGAGGGCTGCTAAAGGAGCAAGGATTACACAGGGCTTATTGCTCAGGAGAAAGAACAGGTAGACAAAATTGTCCAGGCTCACTCTGCCCAGCAGGTTGGGAACTTCAGGAGCTACAGGAGCTCCATCCTCCTGGCTGAATATGCAGCTCCAAGGCCCCCACTGTGATATGTAGTCTGCTGCGCCTTTTCCCAGCCAGCCCCCACCTGGGTCACAAACCCAGGCCAGCCATAGGGAAGCCCCACCTAAAGCAACTGTAAATATAAAGCATAGAGGCTTACACCTATGTTTTCGGCCCACTGGTTCTGGCAGTGGAGACAGGCATAACAGCCAGGTAGCAGGAAACAGCTCTTTCCTCCCAGCAGGCATCAGCACCACTCCCCTGCTACCCCAACATCGCTCCAAGGGCTGAGCAGCTACAGAGAGTAGAGCTTCTGGGCACTAGAGGGCACCACATACAAATATGAAATTCAAAGGAACCTGGTTCAAACAAAAATCCCTCAAACACCTGAAAAAGGATCAAGTGAAACTGACCTTGTCAATCTTCTTGAAATATATTTCAAAATAAAAATCAGAAACATGCTCATGGAGGTACAGAAAAATATTCAATAACTCAGGAATGAATTCCAGTCAGAAATCCAATCATTACAGAATACAATGGAAGGTTTTAAAAGCATATTAGATATGGTGAAAGAGATGATAAATGAAATAGAAATTAGATAAGAGGAATTCAAAGAAGCTGAGGCACAGAGAGAAAAAAGGATCTCTAGGAATGAAAGAATATGGAGAGAACTGTGACCAATCCAAATAGAACAATATTCATATTATAAGGATACCAGAAGAAGAAGAGAGAGAAAAAGGGATAGAAAGTATCTTTGAGTAGCTTATTGTTGAAAACTTCCCCAATCTGGGGAAGAAGATAGTCTCTCAGGCCATGGAGGTGCACATATTTCCCAACACAAGGGACCCAAGGAAGACAACACCAAGACATACAATAATTAAAATGACAAAAGATCAAGAATAAGGACAGACTATTAAAAGAAGACAGAGAGAGAAAAAGATAACATACAAAGGAAAACCCATCAGGCTATCATCAAACTTCTCAGCAGAAACCTTACAAGCCAGAAGGGAGTTGCATGATATATTTAATGCAATGAAGCAGAAGGGCCTCGAACCAAGAATACTCTATTTGGCAAGATTATCATTTAAATTTGAAGGAGAGATTAAACAACTTCCAGATAAGCAAAAGCTGAGAGAATTTACCTCCCACAAACCATCTCTACAGTGTATTTTGGAGGGACCGCTATAGACGGAAGTATTCCTAAGGCTAAACAGCTGTCACCAGAGGTAATAAAACCACAGTAACGAAAGTAGAACAATTACTTACTAAGCAAATGCAAAATTAAATCAACTACCCCCAAAATCAGTCAAGGGATAGACAAAGAGTACAGAATATGATACCTAATATATAAAGAATGGAGGAGGAAGAAAAAAGAGAAGAAAAAAAAGAGAACCTTTAGGTTGTGTTTGTAATAGCATACTAAGAGAGTTACGTTAGATAGTAAGGAAGTTACCCTTGAACATTTGGTAACTATGAATCAAAAGCCTGCAATGGCAATAAGTACATACCTATCAATAACCACCCCAAATGTAAATGGTCTGAATGCACCAATCAAATGACATGGAGTCACTGAATGGATTAAAAAACATAACCCATCTATATGCTGCCTACAAGAGACTCACTTCAAACCCAAAGACACACAGAAACTAAAAGTGAAGGGATGGAAAAAGATATTTCATGCAATCAATAGGGAGAAAAAAGCAGGAGTTGCAGTACTTGTATCAGACAAATAGACTTCAAAACAAAGGGAGTCACAAGAGACAAAGAAAGACATTAAATAATGACAAAGGGATCAATCCAACAAGAGGATATAACCATTACAAATATCTATGCTCCCAACACAGGAGCACCTACATATGTGAAACAATACTAACATAATTAAAAGGGGAAATAGAATGCAATGCATTCATTCTAGGAGACTTCAACACTCCACTCACTCTGAAGGACAGATCAACCAGACAGAAAATATGTAAGGAGACAGAGGCATTGAACAATAGATTAGAACAGATGGACCTAACAGACATCTACAGAACACTCCACCCAAAAGCAGCAGGATACACATTCTTCTCAAGCGCACATGGAACATTTTCAAGAATAGATCATATACTAGGCCACAAAAAGAGCCTCAGTAAATTAAGAAAGATAGAAATTGTACCAACCAGCTTCTCAGAACACAAAGGTATGAAACTAGAAATAAATTACACAAAGAAAATGAAAAATTCCACAAACACATGGAGCCTTAACAATATGCTTCTAAATAACCAATGGAAAAATGACCAGATAAAAACAGAGATCAAGCAATATATGGAGACAAATAACAACAATAATTCAACACTGCAAAATCTATGGGACACAGCCAAGGCCATGCTAAGAAGGAAGTATATTGGAATACAGGCCTACCTCAGGAAAGAACAATCCCATATGAACAGTCTAAACTCACAATTAAGAAACCAGAAAAAGAAGAACAAATGAGGCCCAAAGTCATAGAAGGAGGGACATAATAAAGATTAGAGCAGAAATAAATAAAATCGAGAAGAATAAAACAATAGAATCAATGAAACCAGGAGCTGGTTCTTTGAGAAAATAAACAAAATAGATAAACCCCTAGCCAGACTCACCAAGAAAAAGAAAGAGTCTACACACATAAAGGGAATCAGAAATGAGAAAGGAAAAATCACTACAGATACCACAGAAATACAAAGAATTATTAGAGAATATTATGAAAATTATATACTAACAAACTGGATAACCTAGAACAAATGGACAACTTTCTAGAAAAATACAACCTTCCAAGGCTGACCCAGAAAGAAACAGAAAATCTGAACAGACCAATTACCAGCAATGAAATTGAGTTGGTAATCAAAAACCTACCTAAGAACAAAACCCTTGGACCAGATGGCTTCACCGCTGAATTTTGTCAAACAATTAGCTAAGACCTAATACCCATCCTCCTTGAAGTTTTCCAAAAAGTAGAAGAAGAGGGAAAACTTCAAAACTTATTCTACGAGGCCAGTATCACTCTAATACCAAAACCAGGCAAAGACACCACAAAAAAAGAAAATTACAGAATATCCTTGATGAATATAGATGCAAAAATACTCAACAAAATATTAGCAAACCAAATTCAAAACTACATCAAAAAGATCATTCAAGATGATCAAGTAGGATTTATTCCAGGGATGCAAAGATGGTACAATAGTAGAAAATCCATCACATAACATTATCCACCACATAAACAAAAAGGACAAAAACCACATGATCATCTCCATAGACGCTGAAAAAGCATTTGACAAAATTCAACATCCATTCATGATAAAAAATCTCAACAAAATGGGTATAGAGGTCAATTACCTAAACATAATAAAGGGCATATATGACAAATCCACAGCCAACATCATACTTAACAGTGAGAAGCTGAAAGCCTTTCCTTTAAGACCAGAAACAAGACAGGGATACCCACTCTCCACTTTAATTCAACATAGTTCTGAAGATCCTTGCCATAGCAATCAGACAAAACAAAGAAATAAAAAGCATCCAGATTGGTAAAGAAGAAGTTAAACTGTCCCTGTTTGCATTTGACATGATATTGTACATAAAAAACCCTAAAGAATCCACTCCAAAACTACTAGATCTGATATCTGAATTCATCCAAGTTGCAGGATACAAAATTAATACACAGAAATCTGTGGCATTCCTATACACTAACAATGAACTAGCAGAAAGAGAAATCAGGAAAACAATTCCATTTACAATTGCATCAAAAAGAATAAAATACCCAGGAATAAACTTAACCAAGGAGCTGAAAGACCTATACCCTGAAAACTACAAGACACTCTTAAGAGAAATTTAAAAAGATACCAATAAATGGAAACACATCCCATGCTCATGGATAGGAAGAATTAATATTGTCAAAATGGCCATCCTGCCTAAAACAATCTACAGGTTCAATGCAATCCCTATCAAAATACAAACAGCATTCTTCAGTGAAGTAGAGCAAATCATTCTAAAATTTATATGAAACCACAAAAGACCCCAAATGGCCAAAGCAATCCTGAGAAGGAAGAATAAAGCTGGGGGGGATTATGCTCTCCAACTTCAAGCTGTACAACAAAGTCACAGTAATCTCAATAATTTGGTACTGGCACAAGAACAGAACAATAGACCAATGGAATAGACTAGAGAGCCCAGATATAAACCCAAGCATATATGGTCAATTAATATATGATAAAGGATCCATGGACATACAATTGGGAAATGACAGCCTCTTCAACAACTGGTCTTAGCAAAACTGGACAGCTACATGCAATAGAATGAAACTGTATTATAGTCTAACCCCAGACACAAAAGTAAACTCAAAATGGATCAAAGACTTGAATGTAAGTCATGAAACCATAAAACTCTTAGAAGACAGCATAGGCAAAAATATCCTGAATACAAACATGAGCAACTTTTTCCTAAAGGCATTTCCTTGGGCAAGGGAAACAAAAGCAAAAATGAACACATGGGACTACATCAAACTAAAAAGCTTCTGTACCACAAAGGACATCATCAGCATAACAAAAAGGCATCCTACAGTATGGGAGAACATATTTGTAAAACAACATATCCGACAAGGGGTTAACATCCAAAATATATAAAGAACTCACATGCCTCAACACCCAAAAAGCAAATAACCTGATAAAAAAAAGGGCAGAGGATATAACTGACAATTCTCCAAAAAAAGAAATTCAGATGGGCAACAGGCACATGAAAAGATGCCCCACATCACTAATTATCAGGGAAATGCAAATAAAAACCACAATGAGGTATCACCTCACACCAGTTAGGATGGCCAGTATCAAAAAGACTAAAAACAGCAAATGCTGGCAAGGATGCAGAGAAAGGAGAGGCCTACTACACTGCTGGTGGTAATGTAAGCTAGTTCATCCTTTGTGGAAAGCAATACGGAGGTTCCTCATAAAACTAAAAATAGAAATACCATTTGACCCAGGAATTCCACTCTTGGGAATTTGCCCAAAGAATATAATTTCTGAAATTAAAAAAGGCATATGCACCCCTATGTTTATTGCAGCACTATTTACAATAGCCAAGATATGGAAGCAACCTAAGGGTCCATTAGTAGATGGATGGATAAAGAAGATGTGGTACATATACACAATGGAATACTGTTCCATTGAATAGAAAGAAACAAATTCTACCATTTGCAACAAAATGGATGGAGCTGGAAGATATTATGCTCAATGAAATAAGCCTGGTGGAGAAAGACAAGTACCAAATGATTTCCCTCATTTGTGGAGTATAATAGCGAAGCAAAACTAAGGACCAAAACAGCAGCAGACACAGACTCCAAGAAGGGACTAGCAGTTTTCAAAGGGGAGGGGTGGGCGAGGGCAGGTGGGGAGGGAGGGAGAAGGGGACTGAGGGGTATTATGATTAGTACACATGGTATGAGGGGTCTCCGGGAAGACAGGGTATCACAGAGAAGACAAGTAGTGACTGTGGCATCTTACTACACTGATGGACAGTGACTGCAATGGGGTATGGGGGGAACTCGATAACATGGGTGAATGTGGTAAACACATTGTTTTTTCATGTGAAACCTTCCTAACAGTGTATATCAATACCTTAATTAAAAAAAATTTTTATGTGCATCTCCTTGATTACTGGAAAGGAGTCACATTTATCAACAGATTAACGATCATTTGTATTTTTCCCTTGTGAACTTTCAGTCTATCGTGAATATTTTATAGTTAATTTTGAGAAGACTTTAAAGGGGAGGAGGCCTCGAGCAAGTAGTGACCCAGTTCTAGAGTTCACAGTCAAGTTACTGAACCTTAAACCCTCAGATCCTCGGCCGTGGCCTCAGTTTTGTCACCTGTTAAATGGAAGGTGGCCTATGAAACCCGCCCCGACCGCCGATAGCTCATAGGCAGGAACCAACGACCCCTAAGGAGCTGTTCGTTCCCTCAAGTCGCCCCAGAGGTCCCACCCGCGGGGCACCTTCCACCCAGTTTTGCTGGGGTCCCTGCAGGGGTCCTCTCCACACGGCGGCGGTGGCCGTGCAGTCGCCCTCCCGCCTTCACCTGCCCGCAGGGCCCGCAGCGCAAGGGGTCCTCAAGCCTCGCAAGCTGCAATCGCCGCGGCCAGCGCGCCTCGGAGTCCACTGTTTTTCCCGGTTGCTAGGCGACACCGTGCCGCGCCTGCGTGCACCGCGGGAGCGCGCGCCTCCGCCCTGGAGCGCGCGCGCGGCAGCCTGAAGTGTTGTCCTGTGGGGTATCGGGGTCAGTGCGGGAGGGGCTACGGGCATCTTCGGTTCCCTGAGCCCCGGGTTTGGGCAGGACAGACACTGGGAATCGTCCTCTTTCTAGTCGTTGAAGGCCAGCCCACGTGAAAACTACATCAGCAGGCAGTGCCGCGTCAGCTTCTGGCCAGAAGACTGGCCCTGGATTCACAAACCCTGGGATGCTTTTGCGTTCTCCCAACGGCAGGCCTCAGCCAGAATCTCTGCAGATGACTTCCAAACTGTCACTTTCTGCCCAGACTCCGCTAGGCTGCAGACCTGCATTACCAGCTTTCCATGCACAGGGTCTTCTTGACCATGCATTTCCAAAAGAGTATCCTGCCTTTGATACATCCACATTTTGAACCTCCATTCAGTTTTCACACTACAGTGATGTGGTTAGGTACCACTACTAAAATTACTCAGATCCGTTGGCTATGGCTCAGTCTACATCTTCCTTGACGTCACTGCCTCCTCTGATAACATGATGATACCTCATTCTTGAAACACCTATCGTGGTTTCTTTGACACTACTCTTGATCCTTCTCATATGTTCATGACCATTATTTAAGGTCTTTTCTATACAGCCTTAAATATTATTTTCCAGGGATCTGACCCTGATTCTCTTCTCATACTATATGCTTTTCCAGGGTAATCTTATTTATTATCGTGACTTCAACTGCCATATACACAGCTCCCCATCAGACTCCAATACTGAGATCTGGGCCCATATATCTTTCCCATTACTGGAGCTCTACCTGGATGTCCATAGGCAACACAAATATCAACACTACCCACCTCAACCCATCATTTTCCCAATATAAACATGTTTTTTCTATTTATCAGGAGGTACCACCCACCTGTGTATCCAAGCACCAAGTCTGACAGTTCTGAGACTCATTCTCTTTCATGTACAGTTTTTTGGATTTCCCTAAAACTTCCTTGAATTTATTCTCACCTCTCCATTTCCATAGCCCAAGTACAGACTGTCATCATACTTTACCTGATTTCATCTAACAAACCTTCTGATAGGTCTTCCATCCTTTTTGTCCTAGCTCCAATCCATCTTTTCCAGGATGATGAAATTAACCTTTGTAATTTGTCTCCTCATCCCACCACACACATGATGAGATGCAACAAGATTCTTAAAGTGGCATTCAAGACCTGGTTCTGGTGACTGCTTTCTACTGCAATAGCTTCTCCACTCACTCACATAAAAAAAAAAAGCAAACTGCTCGTAATTGTCCAACGATGCCATGACATTTTATGCCCTTCACTCTCCTAGTCAACCTGAAAACCATCAATTCATGTTCCAAATTTTATTCTAAAGTCTTCAGAAAGTCATCTTTGGCTTCTCCAGACATAGCGAAACATTTCTCATTTTGTGCTGTCACTGTACCTTATGCTTGCTCTATTTCACATGATACTGTAATTTATTTGTTTATATTATGTCTCCTCAAATAGGCCATTTCTAAATGTTCTTCACTTAACTAACATTTGCTGAATTCTCATATGAGCCAGGCAATTATGAAGTGATTTAAATTGCATCATTAAATCCTGACCCATAACCCTGTGAGGTACCATGAAATAATTGACATAAATAATAATTGGCTCTACTAATAAATGGCAGAGTCAGGACTTGAACTAAGGTCAGTTTGACTCTTATAGATATGTTTGGAATCAATGCATTATATCAGCTCATCCTGTAAATACAGTGTCATAAGAAATTGTAAAGAGTTTTCATGAAATAACACTGCCATTTTGACTATTTTCTTATAGACTTAGTTGTTACTGTGCATGTATTTATTTTAACATATACAGTTGGATGGTTTTGACAGATGTTTACAGTTGTGGAACCACTACCGCAATGAAGATACAGAACATTTCCATCATCCCAAATTTCCTTCCTCTCCCTTTGAAGTTGAACCTCTCCCTCCAACCCAGTTCCCTGGGAACAACTGATCTTTTCTCTCTCCCTACAATTTTGCATTTTCTAGAATGTATCATAAATGGGACTACATAGTATGCTGCCTGTTGTGGCTGGATTCTTTAACTTACTATAATGCTTTTGAGATTTGTCTATGGTGTTCATAGACATATCAGTAGTTCGTCTCTCACTATTGCTGAGCAGTATTGCAATGCATGGATATACAACATGCATTTATTGATTGATGGACATTTGGGTTCATTCCAGGTTTGGACTGTTATAAATAAATCTGCTCTAAACATTTATACACAAGTTTTTGTGTGAACATATGTTTCTCCTTCCTTGGGAAAATACCCAAGAGTGGAATTTCTGGGTCTTATGCCATGTGTATGTTTGATGTTATGATAACTTGCCAAACTGTTTTCCAAAGGAACTATACTATATTTGCATTCCCACCAGCAATAAGTGAAAGATCCAATTGCTTCATATGCTCTACAACACTTGGTATTGTCAGGCCTTTTAATTTTAGCCATTCTATTGAATGTGTACTGTTATCTCCTTCAGGTTTTAATTTGTATTTCCTTCATGATTAATGATGATAACCTCATTCTCTGTTCTTGTTAGTTATTTATATATCTTCTTTTTTTTACTGAAGTATCACTGATATACAGTCTTATATTGGTTTCAGATATACAACACACCTATATCTTCTTTTGTGAAATATCTGTTCAAATATATTTTTCTACTTTTAACTGGGTTGTTTGTCTTACTACAATTGAGTTGTAAGAGTTCTCCATAAATTCTGGACACAGGTCATTTGTCACATATAATTTGGAAATATTTTCTTCCCAGGTTTAGTATAGTGGACAATGATCTAAACACTGGGGCTGTTCAGTGCAACTGGGTTGGTCATTGCTTCTAGGTCTTTTCAGAAGTCTAGTGAAGCTCTGAGTTCAGCACACATAATAAATCAGAAATCTACAGATCCAGACTGGGTTGCAAGAGATAAGATATCACTGAATGGCAGGCATAGGAACTCTCTGGTTCTCTAGCCTTTGTTTCTACTTAAGAATCTTAAAACTCTAAGACAGTCATTCTCTATCTCAGAATTATTAAATATAATTAGAAGCAATTGACCTACCTCACCTTTCTTGTAATACTTTTGTCCTCCACACTGTGCTATGGGAAAAGCTACTTAGTCTGATTAGTACTCACAATATGGGTAGGTTACAGGAAAGGCAAGTATAGCACCAAGAAGACAAGTAATGTCTCTATAGCACTTACTACACTGATGTACAGTGATTGCAATGGGGTGGGAGGGGACTTGATAATATGGGTGAATGTTGAAACCACAATGTTGCTTATATGAAACCTTCATAAGATTGTATAACAATGATACCTTAATTTAAAAAAAAGAATAGAGGGATGCCTCATGGGAGTCACCTGTAGTCTCCTAGAGAGTAGTACATCCTAACTGGTGTGAGATGAGATCATTGTGGTTTTAATTTGCATTTCCCTGATAATTAGTGATGTGGAGCATCTTTTCATATGCCATTTAGCCATCTAAATTTCTTCTCTGGAGAATTGTCTCTTCATATGCTCCATCCATTTTTTAATTGGCTTATTTGATTTTTGGGTGTTGAGACATGTGAGCTCTTATATATTTTGGATGTTAACCCCTTACCAGATAAGTTGTTTATGAATATACTCTCC
This sequence comes from Manis pentadactyla, assembly GCF_030020395.1. NCBI lineage: Eukaryota > Metazoa > Chordata > Mammalia > Pholidota > Manidae > Manis > Manis pentadactyla. Next base: position 110,993,690 of record NC_080021.1, on the reverse strand, counting down.
CATACTGTAGGGTGCCTTTTTGTTCTGCCAATGGTGTCCTTTGCTGTACAGAAGGTTTTTCGTTTGATGTAATCCCATTTGTTCATTTTTGCTTTTGTTTCCCTTGCCTGAGGAGATGTGTTCAGGAAAATGTTGCTCATGTTTATATTCAACAGATTTTTGCCTATGTATTCTTCTATGAGTTTTATGACTTCATGACTTACGTTCAGGTCTTCGATCCATTTCAAGTTTACTTTTGTGTATGGAGTTAGAAAATAATCCAGTTTCATTCTCTTACATGTAGATGTCCAGTTTTGCCAACACCAGTTGCTGAAGAGGCTGTCATTTCTTCATTCTGTATCCATGGCTCCTTTATTGTATATTAATTGGCCATATATGTATGAGTTTATATCTAGGATCTCTATTCTGTTTCATTGGTGTATGGGTCTGTTCTTCTGCCAGTATTAAATTGTTTTGACTTCTGTGGCTTTGTAGTAGCACTTGAAGTTAGGGAGCATAATCCCCCCAGCTTTGGTCTTCCTTCTCAGGGTGGCTTTGGCTATTTGGGGTCTATTGTGTTTCACATGAATTTTAGAACTATTTTTTCCAGTTTGTTGAAGAATGCTGTTGATATTTTGATAGGGATTGCACTGAATCTGTAGATTGCTTTAGGCATTAATGACCATTTTAACAATATTAATTCTTTCTATCCATGAGCACGGGATGTATTTACATTTATTGGTATCTTCTTTAATTTCTCTCATGAGTGTCTTATAGTTTTCAGGGTATAGGTCTTTCACCTCCTTGGTTAGGTTTATTCCTAGGTATTTTATTCTTTAAGATGCAATTGCAAAAGGAATTGCTTGCCTGATTTCTCTTCTAGTTCATCATTAGTATATAGGAATGCAACAGATTTCTGGGTATTAATTTTGTATCCTGCAACTTTGTTGAATTCAGTTATTAGTTATAGTAGTTTTTGGATGGATTCTTAGCATTTTTTATGTACCATATCATGTCATCTGCAAACAGTGACAGTTTCACTTCTTACTTACCAATCTGGATGCCTTTTATTTCTTTGTGTTGTCTGATTGCCGTGGCTAGGACCTCCAGTACTATGTTGAATAAAAGTGAGGAGAGTGGGCATCCTTGTCTTGTTCCTGGTCTTAGAGGAAAAGCTTTTAGCTTTTCCCTGTTAAGTATGATGTTGGCTGTGGGTTTGCTGTATGTGGCTTTTATTATGTTGGGGTACTTGCCCTAAATACCCATTTTGTTGAGAGTTTTTATCATGAATGGATGTTGAATTTTGTCAAATGCTTTTTCAGCATCTATTGAGATGATCATGTGATTTTTGTCCCTCTTTTTGTTGATGTGGTGTATGATGCTGATGGATTTTCGAATATTATACCATCCTTGCATCCCTGGAATAAATCCTACTTGATCATGATGGATGATCTTTTTGATGTAGTTTTGAATTCAGTTTGCTAATATTTTGTTGAGTATTTTTGCATCTATATGTTCATCAGGGATATTGGTCTGTAATTTGTGTGTGTGTGTATGGTGTCTTTGCCTGGAGTTAGTATTAGGGTGATGCTGGCCTAGAATGAGTTTGGAAGTATTCCCTCCTCTTCTACTTCTTGGAAAACTTTAAGGAGAATGGGTATTATGTCTTCATACTAAATGTTTGATAAAATTCAGCAGTGAAGCCATCTGGACCAGTGATTTGGTTCTTAGGTAGTTTTTTGATTACCAATTCAATTTTGTTTCTAGTAATTGGTCTGTTCAGCTTTTCTGTTTCTTCTTGGCTCAGTCTTGGAAGGTTATGTTTTTCTAAAATGTTGTCCATTTCTTCTAGGTTATCCAATATGTTAACATATAATTTTTCATAGTATTCTCTAATAATTCTTTATATTTCTGTGGTGTCCATAGTGATTCTTCCTTTCTCATTTCTGATTCTGTCTAAGTATTACATTCTATTTTTCTCCTGACAGGTCTGGCTAAGGGATTATCTGTTTTGTTTATTTTCTCAAAGAACCAGCTCCTGGTTTCATTGATTCTTTCTGTTATTTTATTCCTCTCAATTTTATTTATTTCTGCTCTTCTCTTTATTTTATGTCCCCTCTTCTACTAACTTTGGGCCTCATTTGTTCTTCTTTTTCTAGTTTCATTAATTGTGAGTTTAGAATGTTCATTTGGGATTATTCTTCTTTTTTGAGGTAAGCCTGTATTGCTATATACTTTCTTCTTAGCACTGCCTTCACTGCATCCCACAGGTTTTGGGATGTTGAGCTATTGTTTTCATTTGTCTCCATAAAGTTCTTGATCTCTGTTTTAATTTGGTCATTGATCCATTGATTATTTAGTAGCATGTTGTTAAGCCTCCATGTGTTTGTGGGCTTTTTTGTTTTCTTTGCAAAATTTATTCTAGTTTCATATCTTTGTGATTTGAGAAGCTGGTTGGCACTATTTCCATCTTTTAATTTACTGAGGCTCTTTTTGTGGCCTAGTATGTGATCTATTCTGGAAAACGTTCCATGTGCACTTGAAAAGAATGTCCATTCTGCTGCTTTTGAGTGGACTGTTCTATAAATGTCTGTTAGGTCCATCTGTTCTAATGTTGTTCAATGCCTCGGTCTCCTTACTTATTTTCCTTCTGGTTGGTCTGTCTTTTGGAGTGAGTGGCATGTTGAAGTCTCCTAAAATGAATGCATTGCATTCTATTTTCCCCTTTAATTCTGTTAGTATTTGTTTCACATATTTAGGTGCTCCTATATTGGGTACATGGATATTTATGATTATATCCTCTTGTTGGACTGACCCCTTTATCATGATGTAATGTCCTCGTCTCTTGTTACCTTGCTTTTGTCTGTTATAAGTACTGCTACTCCTGCTTTTATTCTCCATATTATTTGCATGGAATATATTTTTCCATCCCTTCATTTTTTGTCTGTCTATGTCTTTGGGTTTGAAGTGAGTCTCTTGTAGGCAGCATATAGATGGGTCTTTTTTTTTTATCCATTCTGTAACTCTGTCTTTTGATTGGTACATTCAGTCCACTTACATTTAGGGTGATTATCAATAGATATGTATTTTTTGCCATTGCAGGCTTTAGTTCTTGGTTACCAAAAGTTCAAAGGGCAGCTTCTTTAGTATCTAACAGTCTAACTTAACTCATATAGTACATTATTTCAAACACAATCTAAAGGTTCTTTTTCTTTTTCCTCCCTTCTCTTTCTTCCTCTCCACTCTTTGTATATTAGGTGTCATATTCTGTATTCTTTGTGTATCCCTTAACTGACTTTTTGGGTAGTTGCTTTAATTTATTTGCTTAGTAATTAATTGGTCTACTTCCTTTGCTGTGGTTTCATTTTCTCTGGTGACAGTTATTTAACCTTAGGAGCACTTCCATCTATAGCAAGCAGTCCCTTTAAAATACACTGCAGAGGGCGGAGCCAACATGGCAGCGTGAGTAGGACAGTGGGAATCTCCTCTCAAAAACATATATACTTTTGAAAATACAACAAACACAACTAGTCCTAAAAGAGAGACCAGAAGACCCAGGACAGTGGCCAGACTGCAGCTACACCAGCGAGAACCCAGCGACGGGTGAAAGGGGTAAGATACAAGCCCCGGCCCTGCGGGACCCGAGCGCCCCTCCCCCCAGCTCCCGGTGGGAGAAGAATAGGCAGAGCAGGAGGGAGACAGAGCCCAGGACTGCTGAACACCCAGCCCCAGCCACACGCACCAGAGCACAGACACAGTGCGTGGGCGGGGGGCCCTGGATACTGGGGAAACAGGGCAGCAAGACCTCTGAGCGGGTGCCGAATCTGATGCCCCTGTGACAAAGAAAAGCAGGGGCATTTTGAAAGTCTTAAAGGGACAGGGACTTAACAGCTTGACAGAAACAACACAGGTCATAGTCCAGCAGCTGGAAATCACAGGGAAAACCGGGCACACTAACCCCCTGGGCAACAGCTCTGAGACCCCTCACGGAGGTAAACAGCCAAACAGCCCCCCCCGTCCATTACCCCTCCCGGCGCTGCGAAAGCAGAGAAGCAGCCTGAGACAAACTCCACCCACAGAAAGGGAAATTCCTCCATTCCGGCCAGGCAAGACACAAAGACCCAGTCTACACGCAATTACCCAACACAAGCCACTAGGGGTCGCAGTTGTCCCAGAAAAGAAAGGCCAGTAGCAAGTGAAAATTTTGGCCCTCCCAGCTGACAGTCAATAGCACCTGTCAACATGAAAACGCAAAAAAATATGATCCAGACAAGACTAACCCAGACAGCTTCGGCATCTGCTACATTTTCCCCTGAGAAGGAACCTGGGGAGATAGATTTAGCCAGTCTCCCTGAAAAAGAATTCAAAACAAAAGTCATAACCATGCTTATGGACTTGCAGAGAAATATGCAAGAACTAAGGAAGGAGAATACAGAAATAAAACAAGCTCTGGAAGGACTTCAAAACAGAATGGATGAGATGCAAGAGACCATTAATGGACTAGAAAACAGAGAACAGGAACACAGAGAAGCTGATGCAGAGAGAGATAAAAGGATCTCCAGGAATGAAAGAATTTTAAGAGAGCTGAGTGACCAATTGAAAAGGAGCAATATACGAATTATAGGTATACCAGAAGAAGTAGAGAGAGAAAAAGTGATAGAAAATGTCTTTGAAGAAATAATTGCCGAAAACTTCCCCAAACTAGGGGAAGAAATGGCCTCTCAGACCACAGAGGTACACAGAACTCCCATGACAAGGGATCCAAGGAGGGCAACACCAAGACACATAATAATTAAAATGGCAAAGATCAAAGACAAGGACAAAGTATTAAAGGCAGCCAGAGAGAAAAAAAAGGTTACCTACAAAGGAAAACCCATCAGGCTATCATCAGACTTCTCAACAGAAACCCTACAGGCCAGAAGAGAATGGCATGATATACTTAATGCAATGAAACAGAAGGGCCTCGAACCAAGACTACCGTATCCAGCACGAATATCATTTAAATATGAAGGAGGGATTAAACAATTCCCAGACAAGCAAAAGTTGAGGGAATTTGCCTCCCACAAACCACCTCTACAGGGCATCCTACAGGGACTCCTCTAGATGGGAGCACTCCTAAAAAGAGCACACAACAAAACACACAACATACAAAGAATAAAGGAGGAGAAATAAGAAGGGAGAGAAATAAAGAATCATCAGACCGCATTTATAATAGCTCAACAAGCGAGTTAAGTTAAACAGTAAGATAGTAAAGAAGCTAACCCTAAACCTTTGGTAACCACAAACTTAAAGCCTACAATGGCAATAAATTCATACCTTTCAATAATCACCCTAAATGTAAATGGACTGAATGCACCAATCAAAAGACACAGAGTAATAGAATGGATAAAAAAACAAGATCCATCCATATGCTGCTTACAAGAAACTCACCTCAAACCCAAAGACATGCACAGACTTAAAGTCAAGGGATGGAAAAAGATATTTCAAGTAAAATACACTGCAGAGATGATTTGTGAGAGGTAAATTCCCTCAACTTTTGCTTATCTGGAAATTTAAATGATAATCTTGCTGGGTAGAGTATTCTTGGTGTGAGGCCCTTCTGTTGCATTGCATTAAATATATCATGCCACTCCCTTCTGGCCTATAAGGTTTCTGCTGAGAAGTCTGCTGATAGCCTGATGGGCTTTTCTTTATACATGATCTTTTTCTCCCTCTGGTTGCTTTTAATATTATCTCCTTGTACTTGAACTTTGCCATTTTAATTATTCTATGTATTGGTGTTGTTTTCCTAGGGTCCCTTGTGTTGGGAGATCTCTGCACTTCCGTGACCTGAGAGACTATTTCCTTCTCCACATTGGGGGAGTTAGCAGCAATTATTACTTCAAAGAGACCTTCTATTCCTTTTTCTTTTTTTTCTCCTGGTACCCCTATAACACAAATATTGTTCCATTTGGATTGGTCTCACAGATCTCTTATTATTCTTTCATTCTTAGAGATCCTTTTTTATTTCTGTGCCTCAGCTTCTTTGTATTCCTGTTCTCTAATTTCTATTTCATTTGCCGTCTCCTCTACCTCATCTAATCTACTTTTAAATCCCTCCATTGTATGTTTCACTTCAGATACTATATTTTCAAAGTTTCTATCTCTCTCTTGAAGTCCTCCCTGAAATCTTGAATACTTTTCTGTAGCTCCATGAATATGTTTATGATTTTTATTTTGAAATCTTTATCAAGAAAATTGGTGATTTCAGTTTCACTTAGCCCTTTTCTTGCATCTGCTGAATTTTCGTTTGTACAAAATTTTTTTGCCATTTCATTCTTCTAGTGATGGATATAACTTTGGGTAGGCAGCACCCTCTAGTGCCCAGAAGCTCTACTCTCTGAGGCTGTGAGCACCCGGAGCAATGGCAGGTGTTGCAGGCAAGAGGCACCAGCGCCTGCTGGGAGGACAGAATTCTTTCCTGCTTCCCAGCTGCAGTGCCTGCCTCTACTACTAGGTTTCAGTGGGCCGAGTGTGCAGGGAGGAACCTCTGTGTTATGCCCCTGTAGCTGCCATAGATGAGCCCACCCTCTGGCTGGCCTGGCACTATGGCAGGGGCAGCAGGTGTGCAGACTGGTGCCTGCAGGGAGGAAGGAGCAGCAGGCTGCATATCACAGGGGGGCGGGGGGGCCTTGGGGCTGCATTGCCAGCCAAGGGGATGGAGAACCTGAAGCTCCTGAAAGTTCCCAACCTGCTGGGCTGAGTGTGTCAGGATGATTTTGTTTGCCCTTTCTCCTGAGCAGCAAGCTCTGTGTAATCTTTGCCCCTTTTGCTGTTGGGAAGTCTTTCACACTGCCCACCTTTCCTTTGTCCTGGAGCAGCAAGAAAAACTTCATTAAAATTTTGAAATATTTAATATGAAAACATTTTAAAGGATACAGAATCCACTCATTATCACAAAACATTTCAGTGTTGCCCTTGTTAAAGATAAAAGAGTTTTTGTACTTACAAAATGATAAACCTACGAAGGAAGATTTAAAGGTCAAAGATCAAGTTATCTGATAATGGCCAAGAAAGTAGTTTTCATTTATTGAAGAAGAAGTGATAATCTGCTATCTGCTTCTGTTTGTGTAAACATAATTTCTGACCAGTGTGACAATAAAGAACATGAAAGGTTTTCATCAGGATTTACATGTAGCAGTTTTGAGCTGCAAATTATATGTGTGTATAAAATATTCACAGAAGCAATCAACTTTCTCATTTAAAGGGCGAGTCTATTTAATTTGCAAATTTTTTCACACTCAGTATTTAATATGTCTACTAATTTTTCTTTTCTTTTCTTTATCATACATATATAATATAAAGAAAATATAATTTTTTTCACTAAGTCCTGTACTGACTGCCCCAAATTCCCTCTAAATCGTCTCAATGGGACTTATAAATATCATTTTCTGTATGTGTCATGTTGCTTAAAAGTTTGAGAACCACTGCTCTGAAGTTTTGCTGACCACTAGAAGTTGTGGTTGAATCTATGGGACTTTGTCCCCCAACAATCCTGGTCCAGTAACTTGACATTATCCGTACATATAGCGATTATTGAATGCATCTTTTAAACAATTTATGATGAGAGCTAGTCCTACTTTCCCCAAATTCATGCCCTTCTCCTGGGATTAAGGTATTTAAGCAGTAGATAAGCTATCAGAGGAGGTGAGAAATATGATGAATTTTCCTACCCTACCACAGTTTAACACTTCATTGTCATCTGGCTTATTACTGAACTTCAGACTCAGTATCTTTCTCCCCTAAAGTCTGTTACAGTCTATGAAGTTATTTGCTTGGCTAGGAGACATTTTTTCTGCTCATATTATGTATGTTTTAAAATCAGTGCCCTTATGTACTGTCTCTGTCATGTGCTACCCACAAGTATTGTGGTGTTGGAAGCTGATTAAACCACATGGTACCATCAACTATTCCATGTTAACAATGTGAGAATCTTAGAATAACAAATTTCACTCAATTCACTAGATATGTTCCAAAAAATATTTCAAAAAAATTTTGAAGAGTTTTTGAAATCTAAGTATACTGTGAGACCACTGAGAGTTCACTACTTAGACAAATCTAAGGATGTATCACTTTATATAGAAACAGAAAAGAGCTCTTCAGTAAAAAAAAATAATCTATTACCTATCTACTTTATAGATCGAAATTTGCTTAAAGTGAGGGGATACATCTGTATAATACTAGGTAAGTTATCATAATATGTTCCTTTTAATGTATTCTTTGAATTCATTTCCATTCAATATGATTAGTCATATGGTTAATTATTGTAAATTAGTTGAACTTGGTTGAACATAAATAATAAAAATGTAAGACTAATGTTGGTAACACTCAATTCAGTGTCAGCAGTCTAAGGAAACCCATAAACAATATGGAAACTTTTCACCTTTTCCAGAGCTTATGTGTCCATAGTTTGCCAATATGTACTGTAAATTGTTGTCACTTTTCTCAAAAGTAGATTGCCGCAAGACAGTGTGTTCTACACATTGTATTATTTAAAAGTGATCTGCTTTTTTGGCTGCTGTTCAAGGCTTCTCTTTGCCTGTAAATCCTTTTTATCTCATGCTATGGTTGAAATGAAATCTTGGCACGGTTTCAGTGCATTCGTCTTGTACTAGGGGAGAAAAAAATTAAGGGCCCCAGAGACTGACCCTGCAGTGCACATGGTCATGAAACAGTGGGGAACCCTTTGGGGTATTCAAAAGGGTAATGCTACCACACACCCACTGGGAAGAATAAGATGCCCTAACACTAAAGGCAGCCCCACCATAAAAAAGATCATTTCAAAGTCTGAAAGATAGAGTTTCAAAGTCAACAGTATTCATGGTGTACCTGACTCTAGACCGTTAAAATTAGCCTAACTTAGAGGACTGGGTCCATAAATAGCAGTCATTTAGTTTTTAGTCTAGTTTTTACATTCTTTTGACTCTAAACTCAGTTCTGTAATTTGCACTATGGAGATACCTGATTGTGTGCTTGAGGTTGTGAGATTGAAGAGAAAATGAGGGGCATCACACTTAAAGAAAAGGAATAATAACAGGTCTGAGACATTATGTCCCTTTGAGAAAACCTCTCATGCTCAGAAGGATGTCCCACAGTCCCACAGTGGCTTCTTTTGTCACTGGCCAGCCTTCTTCACAGAATAAACAGTAGGAATTACTGTCAGAGCCCCCCCTTCGTGAAGAGATTCCCCAGTTTGGCTTCTGGCACTCAGCTTGTTTTTAAAAAGAAGCTGAGCAATGTGTCTGTTTAAGGGAAGATCCACTGAACTGAGAATGAGAGGGCTGATCAAAAATACAACCCAGATCAGAATCACCAGAATAAACACTATTGAATATAATGTGGTTGTAGGACTCTCCAAGAAAATCAGTGTGTTGATAGTAGAGGGAATGGTTCTCTGAGCTCTTCTCTTCACCTATTAAAAAGTAAACCAAGTGACCGCCAATGAGTTCTACACAATGATATAAAGGGCATATAAAAGTGTAGGCAAAGGGTCTGTTTGTGTTTATACAGAGGATCAAAGCTTAATTTGGCTACCCCGAAAATGAACTAAGATACGATATGAAAAAGAAATTCCAACATCAGCACTCTCGGGAAGACTCATGACAGAAGATGATCAGCAAAAAAAAAACCCCAACAAAGATCCGCGCACTGCTACAGCTGTAGATGCACTCATCCCACCAGTTCCTGGACTTGCCATGGGAATGAGGAAGGAGATATCTAAGCTGGCCTGTGCATACAGTAAAACAACAAATTTGACTGGATCTATACTGTTGGAACTCAACCAAGAATTAGGAGAAGTGCAAATTGTAGCGCTCCAAAATCTTACAACCACAGACTATTTACTGTTAAAAGAACATATGGAATGTGAACAGTCCCCAGGAATGGGTTGTTTTAATTTATCTGAACTCTCTCAGACTGTTCAAGTTCAGTTGGACAATATCCACCATATCATAGATAAGTTTTCACAAATGCCTAAGGTGCCTAACTGGTTTTCTTGGTTTCACTGGAGATGGCTGGTAATTACAGGTATGCTTTGGTTACATAACTGTACTCCTATTATGTTAATGTGTGCGCACAATTTAATTAGTAGTTTAAAACCTATCCATGCTGAAGTTACTCTACAAGAAGATATGTCAAAGAAATAATCAATCTTCCCAGGTTTTCTTCCGCCTGCTACTTCTATAGCTTTTCTTCTTCCTACCTAATTACAACCCTTAAATAGAATTCATGCCACATGTCGAATTTACCGAGTATCATAATTCTTTCAAGTGGTAAAGACACCTCAAGACAAATGCTGGGCATAGAAGCCACAGGGCATAAATATGCAAAGAAGTAAAAAGCTAACCTTTTCAAACAATAAGGCTTCTCTCTCACTTACCAACTTAACATTTCCCTGTATGGCCCCGGAAGATGACTGGTTAGCCAGAGATGGGTAAGATTCCTCAAGGGAGGAACAACCTAAGACAGGCACAGTCGCAGGGGGCCATCAGGTGAGAAAATGGGGATCAGCAAAGGTGAGGCTTAGAACCTCCCCCCTCCTGTTCTGAGAGAAATCTTCTGCATCCGTGGATGTTTTATTGCCCTTGTCTAGCTCGGATTAACACATAGTCTACAGGCACACACCTGATCATCTACATTTGCTCTCTTACAACACTAAACTATGTTTTCTACCTTTATCTCATATCTACCTACCACTTCAGCATTTTATTAAAAATAATAATAATAGAGAAATGTGGTATCCACATATAAATCAAGCATAAAAATCAAATGAATATTCCTATTTGAACTGTTTATAGTTCATAATGCATGAACAAAACCAAAAGCTTCTGTGATGACTGCCCTTGTACTGTTCACCATGTAACTTATTCACTATGTAAGAATTTGTTCTCCATGTAAGAACTTGTTCGTTATGCATCAGAAGATTGGAGACTGATGAAAATTAGGCTTGGGGTGGATTAATGATTATGCATTGAGTATTGACCCCCCTATACAGAATTTTATTGTTGTTAACAACCATTTGATCAATAAATATGAGAGATGCCCTCACAAAAAAAATAAATAAAATAAAATAAAATAAGTAACCCAAGGTACATACACTTCTGAGGCCACGATCCTTGGTCTGATCTCTCCTTGGCTTTCTCAACCAAACCGTTTTGGCTGGATCATGACTAATAAGGATTACTTTTAGAAAAGGAGGTCTGAGCTCAAGCCTTTCCAATTTTTAGTTTCAAGTAGAGTATAATCTATGATGCTAATAAGTGAGATTATATCAATTGATGAAAATTATAACTCACAAGAGGTCAGAAATCACCTACAGTGTATGTTGAATTTTGACTAGACTTCAAACTTCAGGTCACCTTGAAGGAGTTAACAATTCCTTGAACAGCTGACTGCAGGCTTATTTTAAATAATGACACCTCTGTAAGAATAAAAAAAGTCAAGAAGGCTTTCTGGATAACTGAGTATTAGTTTCCTAAGGCTACCATAACAGAGTACCACAAACCAGACCGCTGGAAATGAGAAATTCATTCGTTCACAGTTCTTGAGGCTAGAAGTCTGAAATAAGGTTGTCAGCAGAGCCATGCTCCCTCTGATGGCTCAAAGGGAGAATCCCTTCTTTCCTCTTCTGGCTTCTGGTATTTGCTGACCATCCTTGACATTCCCTGACTGGTGGGAGCATCACCCCAATTTCTGCCTCCATCTGCACTTGGACTTCTCTCCCTGCGTGTCTGTCTGCTTCTCTCTCCATGTGGCCCTCTCTTCTCTATGTACTCGTATCCAAATTTCCTCCTTTTCATAAGGATGTCAGTCATTGGATTAGAGCTCACTCTAATCCAGTCTGACATGTTCTTAACTTGATGACCGCTGCAAAACCTGTAATTACCACCCATCTCCAGTGAAACCAATAAAACCAGTTAGGCACCGTAGGCATTAGTGAAAACTTATCTATGATATGATGGATATTGTCCAACTGAACTTGAACAGTCTGAGAGAAATCAGACAAATTAAAACAACCCATTCCTGGGGACTGTTCACATCCCATATGTTCTTTTAACAGTAAATAGTCCGTAGTTGTAAGATTTTAGAGTGCTTCAATTTGCACTTCTCCTAATTCTTCGTTCAGTTCCAACAGTATAGATCCAGTCAAATTTGTTGTTTCACTGTATGCACAGGCCAGCTTAGATATCTCCTTCTTCATTCCCATGGCAAGTCCAGGAACTGGTGGGATGAGTGCATCTACAGCTGTAGCAGCACATGGATCTTTGTTGGGGTTTTTTGATGATCATCTTCTGGTATGAGTCTTCCAGAGAGTGCTGATGTTGGAAGTTATTTTTCATATAATATTTTAGCTCATTTTCGGAGTAGCCCAATTAGGCTTTGATCCTCTGTATAAACACAAACAGACCCTTTGCCTACACTTTTATATGCCCTTTATACCCTTCTGTAGAACTCATTGGAGGTTGCCACACAGGAACTGCCCTTTTTTGTTTTGTTTGTTTTGTTTTGTTTTGTTTTTGGTATCACTAATCTACACTTACATGACGAATATTATGTTTACTAGGATCTCCCCTATACCAGGTCCCCCCTATAAACCCCTTTACAGTCACTGTCCATCAGCATAGCAAAATGTTGTAGAATCACTACTTGCCTTCTCTGTGTTGTACAGCCCTCCCTTTTCTCCTACCCCCCCATGCATGTTAATCTTAATACCCCCCTACTTCTCCCCCCCTTATCCCTCCCTACCCACCCATCCTCCCCAGTCCCTTTCCCTTTGGTACCTGTTAGTCCATTCTTGAGTTCTGTGATTCTGCTGCTGTTTTGTTCCTTCAGTTTTTCCTTTGTTCTTATATTCCACAGATGAGTGAAATCATTCCGTATTTCTCTTTCTCTGCTTGGCTTGTTTCACTGAGCATAATACCCTCAGCTCCATCCATGTTGCTGCAAATGGTAGGATTTGCCCTTTTCTTATGGCTGAGTAGTATTCCATTGTGTATATGTACCACATCTTCTTTATCCATTCATCTATCGATGGACATTTAGGTTGCTTCCAATTCTTGGCTATTGTAAATAGTGCTGCGATAAACATAGGGGTGCATTTGTCTTTCTCAAACTTGATTGCTGCATTCTTAGGGTAAATTCCTAGGAGTGCAATTTCTGGGTCAAATGGTAAGTCTGTTTTGAGCATTTTGATGTACCTCCATACTGCTTTCCACAATGGTTGAACTAATTTACATTCCCACCAGCAGTGTAGGAGGGTTCCCCTTTCTCCACAGCCTTGCCAACATTTGTTGTTGTTTGTCTTTTGGATGGCAGCCATCCTTACTGGTGTGAGGTGATACCTCATTGTAGTTTTAATTTGCATTTCTCTGATAATTAGCGATGTAGAGCATCTTTTCATGTGTCTGTTGGCCATCTGTATTTCTTTTTTGGAGAACTGTCTGTTCAGTTCCTCTGCCCATTTTTTAATTGGGTTATTTGTTTTTTGTGTGTGGAGGCGTGTGAGCTCTTTATATATTCTGGACGTCAAGCCTTTATCGGATCTGTCATTTTCAAATATATTCTCCCATACTGTAGGGTTCCTTTTTGTTCTATTGATAGTGTCTTTTGCTGTACAGAAGCTTTTCAGCTTAATATAGTCCCACTTGCTCATTTTTGCTGTTGTTTTCCTTGCCCGGAGAGATATGTTCAAGAAGAGGTCACTCATGTTTATGTCAAAGAGATTTTTGCCTATGTTTTCTTCCAAGAGTTTAATGGTTTCATGACTTACATTCAGGTCTTTGATCCATTTTGAGTTTACTTTTGTATATGGGATTAGACAATGGTCCAGTTTCATTCTCCTACATGTAGCTGTCCAGTTTTGCCAGCACCATCTGTTGAAGAGACTGTCATTTCGCCATTGTATGTCCATGGCTCCTTTATCAAATATTAATTGACCATATATGTCTGGGTTAATGTCTGGATTCTCTAGTCTGTTCCATTGGTCTGTGGCTCTGCTCTTGTGCCAGTACCAAATTGTCTTGATTACTATGGCTTTATAGTAGAGCTTGAAGTTGGGGAGTGAGATCTCCCCTACTTTATTCTTCTTTCTCAGGATTGCTTTGGCTATTCGGGGTCTTTGGTGTTTCCATATGAATTTTTGAATTATTTGTTCCAGTTCATTGAAGAATGTTGCTGGTAGTTTCATAGGGATTGCATCAAATCTGTATGTTGCTTTGGGCAGGATGGCCATTTTGACGATATTAATTCTTCCTTGCCACGAGCATGGGATGAGTTTCCATCTGTTAGTGTCCCCTTTAATTTCTCTTAAGAGTGACTTGTAGTTTTCAGAGTATAAATCTTTCACTTCCTTGGTTAGGTTTATTCCTAGGTATTTTATTTTTTTGATGCAATTGTGAATGGAGTTGTTTTCCTGATTTCTCTTTCTGTTGGTTCATTATTAGTGTATAGGAAAGCCACAGATTTCTGTGTGTTGATTTTGTAACCTGCAACTTTGCTGTATTCCGATATCAGTTCTAGTAGTTTTGGGGTGGAGTCTTTAGGGTTTTTTATGTAGAGTATCATGTCATCTGCAAATAGTGAGAGTTTAACTCCTTCTTTACCAATCTGGATTCCTTGTATTTTTTTGTTTTGTCTGATTGCCGTGGCTAGGACCTCCAGTACTATGTTAAATAACAGTGGGGAGAGTGGGCATCCCTGTCTAGTTCCCGATCTCAGCGGAAATGCTTTCACCTTCTCGCTGTTCAATATAATGTTGACTGTGGGTTTGTCATAGATGGCCTTCATTATGTTGAGGTACTTGCCCTCTATTCCCATTTTGCTGAGAGTTTTTATCATGAATGGATGTTGAACTTTGTCAAATGCTTTTTCAGCATCTATGGAGATGATCATGTTGTTTTTGTCTTTCTTTTTGTTGATGTGGTGGATGATGTTGATGGACTTTCGAATGTTGTACCATCCTTGCATCCCTGGGATGAATCCCACTTGGTCATGGTGTATGATCCTTTTGATGTACTTTTGAATTCAGTTTGCTAATATTTTGTTGAGTATTTTTGCATCTACGTTCATCAGGGATATTGGTCTGTAGTTTTCTTTTTTGGTGGGGTCTTTGCCTGGTTTTGGTATTAGGGTGATGTTAGCTTCATAGAATGAGTTTGGGAGTATCCCCTCCTCCTCTATTTTTTGGAAAACTTTAAGGAGAATGGGTATTATGTCTTCCCTGTATGTCTGATAAAATTCCAAGGTAAATCCATCTGGCCCGGGGGTTTTGTTCTTTGGTAGTTTTTTGATTACCACTTGGTCTGTATTAGATTTTCTTGGTCTGTTTAGATTTTCTGTTTCTTTCTGGGTCAGTCTTGGAACGTTGTATTTTTCTAGGAAGTTGTCCATTTCTCCTAGGTTTCCCAGCTTGTTAGCATATAGGTTTTCATAGTATTCTCTAATAATTCTTTGTATTTCTGTGGGGTCCGTCATGATTTTTCCTTTCTCGTTTCTGATACTGTTGATTTGTGTTGACTCTCTTTTCCTCTTAATATGTCTGGCTAGAGGCTTATCTGTTTTGTTTATTTTCTCAAAGAACCAGCTCTTGGTTTCATTGATTTTTGCTATTGTTTTATTCTTCTCAATTTTATTTATTTCTTCTCTGATCTTTATTATGTCCCTCCTTCTGCTGACCTTAGGCCTCATTTGTTTTTCGTTTTCCAATTTCAATAACTGTGACATTAGACCATTCATTTGGGATTGTTCTTCCTTTTTTAAATATGCTTGGATTGCTATATACTTTCCTCTTAAGACTGCTTTTGCTGTGTCCCACAGAAGTTGAGGCTTAGTGTTGTTGTTGTCATTTGTTTCCATATATTGCTGGATCTCCATTTTGATTTGGTCATTGATCCATTGATTATTTAGGAGCGTGTTGTTATGCCTCCATGTGTTTGTGAGACTTTTTGCTTTCTTTGTACAGTTTATTTCTAGTTTTATACCTTTGTGGTCTGAAAATTTGGTTGGTAGGATTTCAATCTTTTGGAATTTTCTGAGGCTCTTTTTGTGGCCTAGTATGTGTTCTATTCTGGAGAATGTTCCATGTGCACTTGAGAAGAATGTGTATCCTGTTGCTTTTGGATGTAGAGTTCTGTAGATGTCTATTAGGTCCATCTGCTCTACTGTGTTGTTCAGTGCTTCCGTGTCCTTACTTATTTTCTGCCTGGTGGATCTATTCTTTTGGGTGAGTGATGTGTTGAAGTCTCCTAGAATGAATGCATTGCAGTCTATTTCCCCCTTTAGTTCTGTTAGTATTTGTTTCATATATGCTGGTGCTCCTGTGTTGGGTGCATATATATATAGAATGGCTATATCCTCTTGTTGGACTGAGCCCTTTATCATTATGTAGTGTCCTTCTTTATCTCTTGTTACTTTCTTTCTTTTGAAGTCTATTTTGTCTGATATTAGTACTGCAACCCCTGCTTTCTTCTCGCTGTTTGCCTGAAATATGTTTTTCCATCCCTTGACTTTTAGTCTGTACATGTCTTTGGGTTTGAGGTGAGTTTCTTGTAAGCAGCATATAGATGGGTCTTGCTTTTTTATCCATTCTATTACTCTGTGTCTTTTGATTGGTTCATTCAGTCCATTAACATTTAGGGTGACTATTGAAAGATATGTACTTATTGCCATTGCAGGCTTTAAATTTGTGGTTACCAAAGGTTCAAGGTTAGCCTCTTTAGTATCTTATTGCCTAACTTAGCTCGCTTATTGAGCTGTTATATACACTGTCTGGAGATTCTTTTCTTCTCTCCCTTCTTATTCCTCCTCCTCCATTCTTCATATGTTGGGTGTTTTGTTCTGTGCTCTTTCTAGGAGTGCTCCCATCTAGAGCAGTCCCTGTAAGGTGTCCTGTAGAGGTGGTTTGTGGGAAGCAAATTCCCTCAGCTTTTGTTTGTCTGAGTTGTTTAATCCCACCATCATATTTGAATGATAGTCGTGCTGGATACAGTATCCTTGGTTCAAGGCCCTTCTGTTTCATTGCATTTAATATATCATGCCATTCTCTTCTGGCCTGTAAGGTTTCTGTTGAGAAGTCTGATGTTAGCCTGATGGGTTTTCCTTTATAGGTGACCTTTTTCTCTCTAGCTGCCTTTAAAACTCTTTCCTTGTCCTTGATCTTTGCCATTTTAATTATTATGTGTCTTGTTGTTGTCCTCCTTAAATCCTTTCTGTTGGGGTTCTGTGTATTTCCGTGGTCTGTTCAATTATTTCCTCCCCCAGTGTGGGGAAGTTTTCAGCAATTATTCCTTCTAAGATACTTTACATCCCTTTTCCTCTCTCTTCTTCTTCTGGTACCCCTATAATACGGATATTGTTCCTTTTGGATTGGTCACATAGTTCTCTTAATATTGTTTCATTCCTGGAGATCCTTTTATCTCTCTCTATGTCAGCTTCTATGTGTTCCTGTTCTCTGTTTTCAATTCCATCAATGGCCTCTTGCATCCTATCCATTCTGCTTATAAACCCTTCCAGAGTTTGTTTCATTTCTATAATCTCCTTTCTGGCATCTGTGATCTCCCTCGGGACTTCATCCCATCTCTCTTGCATATTTCTCTGCATCTCTGTCAGCATGTTTATGATTCTTATTTTGAATTCTTTGTCAGGAAGACTGGTTAGGTCTGTCTCCTTCTCTGGTGTTGTCTCTGTGATCTTTGTCTGCCTGTAGTTTTGCCTTTTCATGGTGATAGGAATAGTTTGCAGAGCTGAAACAAGTGACAGCTGGAAGAACTTCCCTTCTTGTTGGTTTGTGGCCCTCCTCTCATGGGAGAACAGCAACCTCTAGTGGCTTGTGCTGGGCAGCTGCGCACAGGCAGGGCTTCTGCTTCCTGCCGGGCTGCTATGGAGTTTATCTCCGCTCTTGCTGTGGGCATGGCCTGGTTCGGGCTGCTGCTCCAAAGTGGTGGAGTCGCGTTGGAGGGGGAGCGGCAGGGAGGCTATTTATCTCTGTAAGTGGCCTCCCTGCTCCCTGCAGCCCAGTGGATTAGGGTGCCCAGAGATCCCCGGATTCCCTACCTCTGGATTTAGAGTCCCGCCCTGCCCCTTTAAGACTTCCAAAAAGCACCTGCCAAAACAAAACAACCACAAAAAAAAAAAATTTTTTTAATTAAAATAAATAAATAAATAAATAAATAATGGCCGCTCGTTTTTCTTTATTCTCCGGCACCAGCCTCAGGCATCTGCTCACCATTCTTGCTGCCCTATTTCCCTAGTATTGGGGTCCCTATTCCTTTAAGACTTCCTAAAAGCGCTCACCATAACAAAACAGCAAAAAAAAAAAAACAATGGCCGCTTGCTTTTCTTATGTCCTCCGGCGCCAGGCCTCCGGTACCCGCTGACCATTCTTGCTGCCCTGTTTCCCTAGTATCCAGGGCCCCGCGCATGCACTGTGTCTGCGCTCTGGTCCGGATGGCTGGGGCTGGGTGTTCAGCAGTCCTTGGCACCCTCCCCCTCCTGCTCTGCCTACTCTTCTCCAGCCAAGAACTGGGGGGAGGGGCGCTCGGGTCCCGCCGGGCCGGGGCTTGTATCTTACCCCCTTTACGAGGCACTGGGTTCTCACAGGTGTGGATGTGGTCTGGATGTTGTCCTGTGTCCTCTGGTCTTTATTCTAGGAAGAGTTGTCGTTGTTATATTTTCATAGATATATGTGGTTTTGGGAGGAGATTTCCGCTGCTCTACTCACGCCGCCATCTTGGCTCCTCCCCCCAATCTTTATATAATGTATCACTTAGAATACAAATTTTGGTTGTAAGCAGCAGAAAATCAACTCATACTTTTTTAAAATAAAACAAATTTTTTAGCTCATGATCACTGTTGGTTTCTGCCTAGAAACATTTTCCAGATGGTAGCACAGTAAGTGGGAACCAGGAGGACCACAACTGTCTCACTGAACTGAAGGGATCAGAATTTTCAAAAGCTGGGTTGAGTAGAATTTTCAGGGCAGAATATTGGGGGAATAGGAACTGTGCAGAGCTAAAGCTCCAGAAACGCGCAGATCTGCACAAGGATCTGTTGAGTTTGGGCTGAATACTAAGCTGCTTGAGGACCATGCAGAACTCTATAAGGCATAAAGATAACACATTTTCTTTATCCATTCACTTGTTAATAGGCACTTAGGTCATTTCCATGCCTTGGCTCCACTTCTTCCTCTTGAATATATTTTTCTTCTTCCTAGAGGTGATTGTTTTGCAATGTGCCTACTTAACTGAGCTGAACTACATTTCCCAGAATTCCCTTTCTTGTCTCTTTCTGGTTAAGATGCTCACACATGGTATTACTGATCTGTTAATGCATCTCATAGGGATAAAGCAACTGCAGGCAGGCCTGCAAAGGTTCTACCTTTTCTTGGTATAATCTGGTATCATCCTGGTATTATCCTTCCATATCTCTGACCCCTGAACCAGGTTCTCATGTTTAGCCCCGTGACACATCCTCTTCTGCAGGATACTGTTGTCACCAATGTTAGAGGTGACAAAAATGGGCGCAAGTTTCAGTCTCTCCTCCTGGGGTTCCAGCTGCTGTTTGTAGGTTCCATCCTGCTCATGATCTTTCTACCCTTACTGCCTGCCCTGTGGACTTCCAGCTTCAGTATCAAATGCAGAGATAATAGTTTCACAAAGACTGCTTAATTAGCTGCCACAATTACATAGGGATACATATGTGTTCATATGTACAAAGAGATTTGGTTTACCCACTTATGCCATATATATGTATGATTTATAAACATGTTATATATTATTTATTATATCATATATTACATATAATAAACATATTATTTAAATATTTTATTATATATAATAAACATATATACAATAGATATGTCTTAATATAATATAAACTATATTTAATATATATTGCTTATGAAATGTATTTTTATGATATATAATTTATATATCTATATATTAATATATCATACATATATGTAAAATTGTAAATAAAATTCAAAACTAATTATATATATACACACACACACACACATACACACACACACACATTTACACAATATATATATGTAAGTGCTTACCTACTCACACTATATATATATACATCCCCTACTGGCCTGTCTACTTCCTTAATACACTGGAATACAACTATTAATTCATAAAAGGTCTTTTATAGCAGTTATTCTTACATTTCCAGCTATGGCACTTCTCTGCTTTTCATATCTTAGAAGCAGTGCATAGTTTTTGGTCTCCAACTGCCCCCATTGTTTTCTAGAACAATTATGGATTCACCAGTTTTTGTATTTTTTTCTCTTTCTTCTATGGTTTGAAAAATGTAGAATAAAGCTTCAGTGTAGCTCGCTCTGCTATCACGAACCAGAATCCTTTAATTCGTTTTTTTTTTTTAATAAAGTATCTGGAATTATTTTTTTAAAGGCTTAGGAAAATATCAACATTTTAGGCAAGTCTCCTTTGGTCAGCATGAATTTATGAAAGATTTAAATACAGAAATTTTAAAGGAACAAGGGTGAGGGCCTAACGTTCTGCATCTGAAAATCATTGATAGGTATGTTGGTATAGTGTCAGAAATAGAGAACTTTCACACATTCTCAAAACGATGCATGAATTTATAATACAATTATAAAGAAAATAGAATTTCTACCTATTCTACCTATTTAGGGGGAAAATATTGAGCAAATACTCTGCTTAAATGGCAAATGGCTTCATCTGAGAAAATTTTAGTGTCTGCTTCACCTTAATTTTTTTCATGTCACACTAGCATTAACTTGATTTTAGAGAAATAACTCTCTAAAAACTGTCCATCTGTGTTTGTGGGGGACTTGATAATATGGAGGAATGTAGCAACCACAATGTTGCTCATGTGAAACCTGAGCATAAGATGTATCAATGATACCTCAATTAAAAAAAGAACAACTGTCCATCAAATCTTGAACTTTCAAATTCATAAAATACCTTGAACTATATTAAAGCATCATCACATAACAGAGTTCCTAGATCTTAATGAGCATATCAGTTGTTATGTAAATGATGCTTCTGCTGTGCAGGACAAATGAATTCTAGAACAACTTATTTCTTAAATGAGTTAAGTTGAATACTCTTTTTACTCTGTTAGTTGTCACTCAATTTTTGAATTATTTATTCATACTCTTTTTACACTATGACTAACAATGCAAGGGATAAGGTATATGAAGCATTTTGTAACCTATAAATCACCAGGAAAAGGTGAGGTAAAATTATTGTGACCCTCTGTTAACCAACTGCAGGGTCACTGGAGGTGCCATCCCTTTCTAGTGTATCTGGTAATATTAAATCTTCCCCGTCAATCTGCCTTTTACATTCTTAGGAGGAAATTATACCATGAAGTTTAAGTAACCAAAGACAAAATAAAATGTGCTGATGACATCTGAAGGCTAATATCTCTCTAAATCCCAATGTGCTTTTTCTTGGCCTTCGGCCTTAACACACAGTTAGGAAAAGAATAGGTTTGTCCTGAGCATCAACCCACTCATTCAAATATCTGAATAGTGATGAATTAACTTTATTCGGAGAGGCCTGGCCTTTGTCCCTGCTCCTGGGAGTTAATCTTTGTACATTTGGAATTTCTCCCAGAACTGCAATAGGAATGGGTTGCTATTCATAGTTGGCCCTCAAACCATACTCAATAATTCGTGCTAAGAGATGTCTCAGTGTGGGGCCCAGCCCACACCAACAGTCTTAAAGTGAGGACTGGCCACCCCTTAAAGATCAAACACATGATGAGAGGGTTGGGACTTTAAGCCTTGTGATACCAATCTTACCTTAAAGGAGAGGAGAGGGTTGGAGATTGAGTTTAACCATGTGGTCTGTAATTCAATCAAACATCCCTGCCTAGTTAATGAAGGCTCACTAAAAATCTCTGGACACCAAAGCTGGGGTGAGCTTCTTAGGCTGGCAACACTCCATGTGTGTACTTCCCTGCATGGACGCCGGGAGAGTTATGTATCCCTAAGGACATGGAAGCTTCGAGTCTGAAGTCCTCTCAGTCCCAGATTCTGCCCTATGCATCTCTTCCTTTGGAGCTTCTGATTTGTATCTTTTGCTATAATAAAATTCTAATTGTATATATAGTACTTCCCTGAGTTCTGTGAGTCATCCTACCATGTTATTAAACCTGAGGGAGTCTGTGGGGACCCCTGAATTTATAGCCAACTAGTCTGAAGTAAGGGTGGCTGTGGGGATCCCCAAAGTTGTGGCAGGTTTTGGAAGACTTGGGCAGACTTAGTAGTTTGGAGGACTGTGACCTTCACCTTAAGCTGAAGTGAATGGACTAGGATATTCAGGAGCCAAAATCAACAGGATGTAGTAATTTATTGGAAGTTGATATGGGAAGTAGTCATGGATGACTTAAGCTGCTTAGATGCAAATATCCCAGCCCTTTATTTCCCCTGTGCCTCTCTGTTCAGTGATTTCCTTCCAGTTCTAGTGGGACCAATGAGTGACTTTTCTTTTATTCATTCATTCATCAAATATTTATTGGATATCTATTGTGAACTAAGCAATATACTAACCCTGGTTGTCATGACCCTTACAGACCAATGAAGATAATAGCAAATAATTGCCCATATGAGCAGTGAGAACACATAACAGGTGCCTGACCTAGTCTTAGGGGTCAAGGAAGTCTTCCTAAAAGTAGAAGAGAATTCTAGGCAGAGGGACTAGCATATGCAATAGCTCTGGGGCAGGAAGAAGTACATCATATTGGAAGAACTTGAATTTGACATACTTACAAACCATGAGTTTGGAGATGTCCACCAAGAAGCTCTATTTATGGATCTGGAGCTCAGAGAAAAGGTCAGGGCCGTATACTGATCTAGAAGTTGTTAATATGTAGAAGGTATCTGAATTACAAGGCTTGTGCTCTCATCTTGGGAGAAGGTGCACAAAAAGAAGCTCTAATAGAATGTTAGCCATATACTCTGATCAAACACATCAACCTTTTAGGGTTTTATCAGGGAGTAAGGGGTTGGGGCAGAAGGTTAGCAGAAGAGCCAGGAAAAATAGAACTTCTGGTTTCTTTCACATGTGGTCACCATCTTTCCCTTATGTTCCTCGTTCCTCCTCAAGCTGGAAGTTAGGGAAGGTTGCCATGTAAGTTTTAGGCATTAAGTGTTATCTGGAGATCAAACTCCTGCTGCTGTTATAAACTGTCTTCACTGGGCTAGAGCTTCACTCCTTTTGCTAAAGTAAAAACAGTAACTAGTTGCTGGGACTGACTTTCTTGTGAGGCAATGGATGTGTTAATTACTAGTGGGGGCAGAATCCTTTCACATAAATACACACATCAAATCACCAGGAAGTAAATTTATTTAAATGTCTTACAATTTTAAATGTCAATTAAACCTCAATAAATCTAAAATAAAAAATAATAAATTCAGAATTTCCATTGTTTTGTCTTTTGGTTTTCTTTTGTGGTGGGCATGAGGATCCTCTTTGCACATAAATATTGAGGTTATATTAACTTATTTTATTCTTGCATGTTCTACCGCCACTATTCAACAGGGCAAAGCGTTTCCCAGAAGTACACAGTCAAGCAACAAGCTTTCCAGAGTCTTGTAGAGAATTAGAGAGGCTTAACCCCCTGGCTCCTGTAGTGTTCCCAGCCCATTTCCCAGCCAAGCCCTGTGACTCCGTGATGACATGGCTTTTCATCACATTCAGATACATGAGGGGTTAGCTCAGATTCTATGAAATGAAACAAGTGATAAAACATGAAATACTCAGCCTCGTTCCCTCGACAGCAAAGGATTTCACTCTTTTCAGAACAGCGTATGACAAAAAAGTCAGTAAGCTATGGAAAGGCTGGGTTTCAGCCAATACCATTTTTTTTTTCCATTTTCTATCTTTAACCACTTAAATAGCTATGTGGCCATTCCAGTCCCATTATGACCTTCATTTGTCAGGTACTTGAAAATAGCCCCTACACTTTTCCCTCAAATAAAGACACCCTACTGGGAAGGATGAACCAGAAAGGGAGAGAAAGAGAGAGCCATCAGGCTCACAGCAGGAGCAAGGCCATTTGCTGGGAGAGCCATTTTGAACTGTACTGTAGACTAGTGACTCTCCTGTAGGAAAGGCCCTTAAGGCGGGCAGCTCTCCCAGCCCAGGCAGGGGATCCCAAAGGACAGGGCACAGAGGTGTGATTTAGTCTCTAGCTTGGCCTTGCTTACTTCTCTGCATTTCTGCTTACCCTCGCTCTGACCCTTCCAGTGTGTCCCCTGTCCACTCCCCAACGCCCACCCCACCTGCCTGGTTCTAGAAAGACCATACACACATAAACCTCAGAGATAACGTTCCCAATTTTTTTTCAGAAAAATACATAAAATGCTTGACTGCTTGCTCTGCCTGTCATGCTCCTTGTTATGCAAAATATTTCGAAAGTATATGTTGTATAACCAGTTCTTCTTAAGCCGAGAGAAAACCGTGCCTGATCAAAATTGCTTATCACCTTCACAACATCCCGTGGAATTTGATATAGCTGAGAATTACTTACACATCATTACCCTACTCACACATTTAATAACCATGTGAAGAAAGAAAACAAATTAAGAAGCTCTTTGGCTATAAATCGCCTTATATTTGAAATAATGAAAAATAAAGAGAAACATCCTTGAAATGGAGTTCAGAGACCAGCAGGGGGAGCGCTCACGCCCTACCACTCCATTTCAATTTCAGACCCAGCAAGAAGAGTGTACCTTCCAAATTCTTACCCCAGCATCTACTGTTTGATGCCCCTAATAGGAAGAAGAAAGGCTTTCTCCAACCCCAGCAACAGCCCAGCCAGTGAGAGACTGTCATGACTCCACCAATGAAAAGCCACCATACTTCAAACTCCCAATTTCCTCCAATGGTTTTTTTTGGTAACCACCTCTCACAACTCCTCCTTATCCCCTATAAAAAAAAAACATTCCTGTCATTTGTTCTCCCTATTTGTCTATGGCTTTGCCATAGCTTGCTTGTCCTGCATTGCAGTTCTCTGCTATTCCTTAATAAACCCATTTTTACTGGTAAAATAACTGCTAGTTTTATTTTTAAGGTAAATAGAAATTAAATGAGAGTCAGAACAAATACAGATACACCCAATTTCTTAAGTAATCAGGGATGGCTTTCTTTCCCAAGCCTCCTTTCCCGGCATGATCCCATGAGGGTTTCTTCATGTTTGTGAAGGTGCATAATCCAGGTTCATGGCCATGACTCAAAATGCCCTAACCTCCAATGGATTGGCTTTCAGTGCATCAGAGATATCCCCTTTCTGGATATATAAGTAGATCCACTTCAGTAAGGGAGACCAAAGAAAACAAGGTTGTTATAGTTGTGATATTAAAAGAAAATCCAGGGGGATCCAGAGGGAGTTACTGTGGTTCTGTTAATGTGCCATCTCATCTGGATTCTAGTTAGACAAATATGTTCTTCATAAAAACTCATCCAAATGCACTCAAAGTCTGTGCATTTTTCTGTATATTTCATACTTCAATAAGTTTATATTTAAAAATTCCATTAATCTAATTTGTCTTTCAAAGGTCCGAGAAGTAGATGCCATCCAGTCCATGGCAAATCTACCTAGAGGTGTGCTGTCCAATGTGGTATCCGCCAGCCACAGGTGGCTTTTGAGTGCTTGAAATGTGGTGGATCCAAATTGAGGTGTGCTGAAAGTATAATATACAAACTGGATTTTAAAGACATAATCTAAAAAATATTAATAATTTTTATATTGATAACATGTTGAAATCCCATATTTTAGATACATTGAGCTAAATAAAATATATTATTAGCCTCACCTGTTTCTTTTTGTCTTGTATGGCTACCAGGAAATTTAACATAACATATGTGGCTCTCACTGTATTCTCACGGACAACGTGGCCCTAGAATTTCAAACTCTGCCACTAGGCTGGGTATGACGTCAGTTATTGCAGATCTTGGTTTCATGCCCCTACACCTGTTCCACTGCATATGTTCCATTCCCAGTGAAATATCACAGTAAATTTTATGTTCTGGAGAAAGAAGAACAAATATTTATGTTAATTTGTAAAATTAGAGCGAAATACATTCGTATTTTTCCTGACTTTCAAAAATGAACACTCAACTAAATTGCAATTAATAAGAGTAGTGTGAACTTTTCTTAAGTTAAAAATAGTAAAAGTAACACTTCTAAAATGAACAAATTTGAAAAAGTCATGATTCAGATCATCATTAAACCAGACCACTACAGCTAAGGGAAATAACATCCCTTCCTGGGTTTATAATCTTTCTTTTGTCTAATGTTTCTGCTTTCTGATGGATATTTTGGGGAATAGATATTCAAGAAGCAGAAAACATTTTTCCATTAGCAGACACTGGTACAATAGCAGGCTCTTCAGATAGCAGGGTTGGCATTTTTAAAATTCACTCTGGATTTGTTAAGTGGTTTACAGCTGAGAAGCTAAATGAGCTGACTTTCCACTGTATGAATTTTAAAAAACACTCAGAGGCAAGCATCTCCCTAAGAATTATAATATTCCATGGACCATGAAATCAGTACATTATCAAAATATATGCTCTTCTGATTATTATAGTAATCTAAAAATTGCTAATGATCTAATAACATGCTAACTAAAACATAATTACAGATAATACATTATTTGATGTGTATTCTTCTTATTGGCAAACTCTGAAACTAGTTACATGTTTTTCCTAGAAAAATTGAAATTTGTCCCAAAAGTGTTAGACACAGTCAAGGCTAGATGTGCTTAAGTAGGCTTAGGGAAATTACAATTTTCCTCTGTGACAGCCACTGGGGAAACATTTACCAATGGAAATTTGAGAAAATTGTGTACTGTAAGCAAGGGTGAGGGAAGGAGCACTGTAATTATATTCTTCTGTTCGCAGAAGTTCTAATCCCCATTCTTAAACTCATTATTCCATTGCAAAGAGCTCACAGTTAGAACATTTGTCCTTTTCTATGTAACCCTAACCAGTTTTACATTTAATAGCCCCTGGAAAAAGCAAAGACAGAGCATCAGGAGGACAAATATTCTCTGAAAGCAGCAATAAAAGCAGACAAATTGCCTGTGATGTTGTGCTTGACTCAGAGGCTGTTCCACGTGTGTCACTATGGACAGTGTTCAGAACGTAAAGAGTGGGGGAAATGAGAGAAGGCGGGAAAAGGGAAGAAAGACTGTCAAGGAGAGGAGGAGGGATGAAAAAGAATGGAATGGGGCATCTTCTGGAAGTCATTAATAACACTGACTTGAATTTTTCTAATACTTGATCAAAATAGCACAAGTGTAAGTCCATCCAAATCCTTAAAATTTCTCTAATTGGGAAAAACCAGTAGACCAATGAAACAGCCAGTTGTGAAAAGCAAAGTGACGAGTCTTTAGAGTCTCTTAAGTCAAGAATTTAAAACATATTATCCTTATAGCAACACAGAAACCATCTCCTCCAGGAATTTGCTGGCCTGCTTGCCAGCACGCATGCCTTCGTACCACCACTCTACAAGACTCCAACTTTCCCAGTAGTGGGGCTTAGTAGTGACTAACCCAACCCAGCTGGCTTTAGTCAGTCAAGGGATCCTGTTTTCCAAGCCAGAGTTCTTGGTTCAGGAATAGACGTTGATCCAGTCTGTGTAGTGACACACAAGAAGAAAATTTGGGGCTCTCTGTGCAGGAATTATGAGAGCTTCCTATGAGGTGCTTGCTTTTCCCTTGATAGACATGAAACTAGCAGCCCCAGTTGTGACTGGCAGATGTCTGGAGACAGTGATGTCTTTCCATTTTGAAAATGAAACTGATTCCATGACACAGAGGGGAGACACAACTGGATCCCTGGTGGTATCTTTATTAAATCAACTTCATTGAGATATAAATAACATAAGATAAAATGTATCCATTTAAAATATATATAAAGTTTATACAGGTTTTTAAAAAACTTTTTGTGTTGAAATAATTTCAGACTTAAAACAAAGCTGCAGAGGGAGTACCTAGAGCTCCAATGTACATCACCCAGCTCCCTAATGTGCCCCTGCTCAAGGATTTATAATGGCCCTCTTTAACGGTCACTGTCCACCTTTAACATTACCACTTCACGTAGAGCACGGTTCCATTTACCCTCTCCTGTCCTTTGTGCAACTGTCATCACATTCTCATTAATTTTGATATGCCTTGTCAATTATGTAAAAAATGATAAAAAATCAGAAAACAAGCCCTTAATAAGTACTAATGCATTTACTACTTCTGGTATTCTTCATTCCTTTACGTAGAGCTGACTTGTTATCAGAAATCATATTTCACCAGCTGAAGAAGGAACTTTTAACATTTTTGTGGTGCTCCTTTGCTGCTCATAAATTCTTTCCTCCCTCCCTCCCTCCCTCCCTCCCTCCCTCCTTCCCTCCTTCGTTCCTTCCTTCCTTCCTTCCTTCTTTCCTTCCTTCCTTCCTTCCTTTTCCTGAACAATACTTTTGTCTTTCGGAAGAATACATTTGCTAGATACAGAATTCTAAGCTGGCATTTTCCCCTTGTAGTTCCTGTCTTCCAGTTTGCATTGTTTCTGATGAAAAGACAGTAACTATTTTCTTATCCTCTAGTGTGTAATATCTACCACCCCCCTTCTCCCCACAGATTTTAATATTATATGTTCGTCTCTGTTTCTTAACAATTTGGGTCAATAGCTTCTCTTCCAGAGTATCTAAAATCAAACAACCCTCACCACCCAAAAGAGTCCATCTCTTCTTGGACCTGCCCTGCTCATAAAATATTTCTGTGTTCCCATTAGTATCATTTTGACTTTATTTCTTACAAAGGAATGACCTGACTTTATTATGCACAGACAGCATTCACACCCTTGCTGACCAGAGGTACTTCAAGATGGAGAACCTCGAATTCAAATTACTTCTCCAACTCTGAGAGCAAGAGAAAGATGGCTAATAATAAGGGAAGGAAAACTCAGGGCACAAACATTTCACAAATGCATCAACAGCCTAGATGAGAGGGTGAGGTCCCTTATACTTGGGATTTTTCCAGTATGTGAATCACAGGATGCCTCTGACCCCTTATTTTCTTTTTTTACTTCTTTTCCAATATAACTCTATAAAACGTATGTGTCAAGTGACAACCCCCAACAGTTGCTGATAGTGTTTTGGTCAATAGGGAACTGTTACAATATGGTTTGCTATATGGACGTGGAGATATGATTCTAATTACCCCATTTTTCTTTTATTTTCTTTTATTCAGTGACATACTTATCTCTCCAGATCTGGTTTCTCTGTGGTAGAAAAAGACTGTGCTCTAGAGTGATTTTTCTCTGTTTCTTTCTGTTTCTTTATCTTTGTAAGGGCAATGGTTCGTCTACAAAAATTTCACTATTATATTTTAGAAACCAAAACCTACTATCTAATACGTATCACTTCCTTTCAGAGCTGTTCTATTCCTGAGAGCAAAAAAAAAAGAGAGAGAGAGAGCTGACCTAGGCTCCTTGCTAGCTTGTAAAACCTTACATGATTTTTCTTTTCTTAATTTAAAAGGTGGCAAAATGATTTTTCTTTTTTTAATATAAAGGAAAATGATTTGTCTGAGAAGAATTGTCAACAGATAAATGATCACAGGCCATGCACGATCAACTTGCCTGAGCCAGGATAATACATTGGTAAGTACCAGACTGAGAGGGAAACTCTAAGGGCTGAATCCTGGCTCTTAAACCAAATAGACATGTAACTTCGGGCATAGTCTTTTACCTCTCTGATCCGATTTGTTTATCTGTAAAAGGGAATAATAACATCTTACAGATTTGTGAGGGTCCTGTGAGCCAAGTTTTGGATGTGCCTGACATATGGTATCCGTTCATTTTATGTTACCTTTCATGACTCACCTTTCCCAAAACATAAACTATTTTGAAGAATAATCTTATACTGACACTTAAATGATTAATTTTTATCCTTTTGGAAATGAATTTGATGAAAAAAATTGCAATAGAAATACCGGATGTAGAATCTTAAACTGATTTTACCATTTGTGTCCAAATAGATTTATGTTACAGTGGACCAGATAGACAATTATTAAATATTCAAAACCAGAATAAATCTGTGAAGTACTTTTAAAAAATGTTTTATTACAAATTTGTGCTGCTCTTAACATGGGAACATGAAAAGAACAAATCTTCCCATTCATAAACATTTACCCAGAGATCCTCAATGTTTAAAGAAGCTATAGATAACTTCATCAGAAGTTTTGTGGAACATCTTTTCCCATTGACTTCAATTATAATTTCAAGGAAAAAATTTAGCTTCATCCCTTAAATTTTGTTTCAGACACATTCTTTTTGCAGGTCACATCACCCTGGGTTTGAGGTCAACTGAGTCCAAATAACCATCAATAGCAGAGCAGTTAAATAAGCAATGGTACAATCTGCACAACCAGTGCCTGAAGTTGAAAATGACCCCTATGTGCTAATACGGAAAGATGGCCCTAGGTTAAGTAAAAAAATCAAACTGTAAAACAGTGTATAGTATGTAACCTTTTGTGTAACTAGAGGGAGAAATAAGAATATAAGTCTGTACCTGCTCTATGTACACAAAGTAATACTGGAAGGATGCACAGATGCTCCCCCATTTCTATTAGGGAAGAGAAAAGGGTGGATTAGCGCAATCATAGGAGTGAAATTTTTTAAATGTATACATTTTTATATCATTTTGAAAACATGATGGAGTACCTCTAAGAATAGTTTCTTAAAGGCCAAAAAAAAAAAGAGGGCCTAAAAATACTATTTAGCAGAAAATGTGATAAAGCAGTATATACTGCATGATGCTATTTTTGAAAAACTGCAAATACGTATTTATATGCTGTAAGACTGGGGAGAGGAAATCCTGGGGCAAAATACCTCTAAGAACCAAAATCAGCCAAAGGGAGAAGTAAAGTTTAAAACCCGTTTATTGCTTACAAACTGCAGTCCCAGGCTGTTTTTCTTCTCTGCTCCAGCAGCAACCACACTGGCCCTCC
Organism: Manis pentadactyla; assembly: GCF_030020395.1. NCBI lineage: Eukaryota > Metazoa > Chordata > Mammalia > Pholidota > Manidae > Manis > Manis pentadactyla. The sequence goes on along the minus strand of NC_080021.1, from coordinate 110,962,672 downwards.
CCTTACCTCTCAGGTACAGATAAGCCCTCTGTTGTCCAGGTAATCACCCATTGATATGGAGATGAACTTCTCCACCCCTGAGGAAAGATGCAAATGAACTAAAGCCATACTTCTTTCCACCTCTGAACACCTATTGATATGCAGATATACTAAAGCCAGGTGAGATATTCTGGAAATGTTTCAATTTTACCCACAACCTACTTAGAGTTTCTTCAGATAGTCAGTCCTGTGCTGAATGATAGAACTCTTTTCATTGCATGGACATCCCTGTCACAGAATCCCTGTCACAGAAGCGTGAGAATTTTTCTCACTTGTAATCTACAATTCTATATGCTAAAACAGTTCATTAAGTCTTTTGGAGTTGTTCAACAACAGGAAAGTTTGTAAATACATTCTGTATGTTATCGCATGTCACTAAGGAAGGGGTGATTGAGCTTTCAAAGAAGAAAATTGAATCACCTTCCTTTTCATGCTATTTTTCTTTGTTCCAACCATCTTTCTCTTATTTTCTCTTTCATCTTGACATCTGTGTGTGCTGTAACGTCAATGGAGTTGGTCTTCCTGTGTCTGGGATCCCAGCGACCTGAAGTCACGGGAAGGAGAAGGGCGTAGGATCTGAATGGGGGTAGACCTGGGAACTGACCCCTTTAGAAAAAGGTCTTTTGTCCAAAGGGATGCAGCAAAATCCACCTTGATTCTAGTAGTGTGATTCCCAAAAAGATAACAGAATAAGAATTAAGCTATAGCAGCAGGAATCCAAAAAGAGAGCCATTCTTGAGAAGAGTGCCTAGGAACTGTTCTGAGGTGCCATTTTCTGACACGGGTCTTGCAAAATATGAAGTTCCATGGTTATAAATAGATTTTATGTGAACAAAAGGGTTCTGTATTCAAATATGTTTGGGAAACACTGAGTTAGATATTGTTTCTTTAATAGAAGACTTCCCTGAGCTTTTAAGATGCTACCAGATATGAATCTCCATGAGGGGATTTCTGTTTGCAACATTTCCCCATTTTTTTGTTCTCAGAGTCATTTTTCTGCAGCTCATCGTACAGGACAACTCTGCCAGTAAGCACATTTTGGGAAAAGATGGAGGGGACTGGTTAGAATGAGTAGGGTCCCAAGTTTTCTGCCAAACAGTTTGGGGTTCAAGGCAGTACCTGCTCCAGTGCCACAGGACCAAGATGTGGACCCAGTCGTCCAGGGAATAGTGGATTGGGGGGGCCCAGGCTTGGAAATCAATCTTGTTTGGAACCTACCACCACCACTTTGGAGTTGGGTGATTTAGGACAAGTCATTTAATCCTCCTTCATCCTGTGTTTCTTCAAGTCTGAAATAGGGATAATAATGCCACCCCCCATAAGGTAGAGGTGAGGAATTAAACGAGATTCTATATATAAAGCATTTAGCATAATGCCTAACAATAAAATTTCAGTAAGTGATAGTTGTATTTAGTAGTTGGGTAAGGTTTATATTTTGTTTGTTACAGTTGATTTCTTTAGGCTGGTCCAGCTCTACATGGGGTAGGAAGAATTTGCAACCTAGTGGACACCCCAGTTCCCAAATTTCTGTCTAGAAACTTCCAAATTTTATTTCTACCTACAGGGTCCGTAATTGCAGAAATCATTCCAGACCCCACCAGGCAATGGGCTCAGGCTTTTGCTGTCCTCCAAAGCTGATTGGTGAAGCTCAGGACTGGACCCCGGTGAGCCTGCATGTCAAAAAAGACTGCATGTCCAGCCAAGAGGTGTTGCAGGAAACTACTGCTCACAATATCTTCAATTCTTCTTCCCTTATTCTACATTCCACATAACACATGAAATACCAACCCTGGGGCAGACCTTCAGTGAACATGGCAAACTGTATTATGATAGGTAGTTAAGTAATTATTTTTATAAGTTGCTATTTTTTTTCTCATTGAAAGTTGAAGATTAATTTTATATTAGCTGAGATTTTTTATAGATTTCATAGAAAAAACATCAAGCTGTAGATGTGAGTAGTAGTGGGATGGACTTTTGGGCTAAATTCATCCTTTTGGGCACAGTGCATAGTTTAGATTCATGCCTGACATATGAAGAGTTATTTATTAACAGGAATCAAGAGCAACTATAATAGCCATTATTGCAAACAATAGTTTTCTACATGTGCAGTGACAGTAAAATAAAGTATCCAATTTATATGTTGAATTCAACCTAGTTTTTCATAAACTGTCTTGTTCATTTTTTAATGTGTGCTTTATCCAGAATGCTTGCTTGCATATGCTTTTTTTGCTCATAATCAGTTGTTCGGAGCTAATGGGATCCAGGCATAAAGTGCTCACTGCTTTGGTACCATAGGGAACTATTGGAGCTGCCTTCTGGATACTTCCAAACATTTTGTTCAGATTTGAGGGGGGCAGGTGAACACGACTTCTCTTACGCTTGCTTAAAACTGATTTGAGTGTTTTGTAAAGAAAACCCACAAGGGTTTCTCCTTTTCTACAAAAACAACTTTATTTCTAGATTTCCAATTGATTTTTTCATTTTTTTTTTTTTTACCATTTAAATCAATTAAAGTTTCTAATTAGAAAGAAAAAAGAGTTTGATTAAAATTAAATTACCTTACTAAGAAGAAAAAAAATCCAGTTTGGGACTAAACTCTCCTGAATTGTATGAGCCCTTTCATTGTTCGCTCAATCAAAAAATATTTTTTGAGCATTGGCTGATGTAAGAGGTTACCTAAGATACTGTGTGTGAAAGAAAGATAAATTAGTCACTGAAAGGGGCAGAACTGACAGATTAAAGAAAAAGAGGGGATAGATGAAAGAAGAGAGGAGCTATGTGAACTCTACAGCCCAAGCAGGTTTACTGCTGAACCTGAAGAGACCCCTCTGTCCTGGGCAGCAGAACAAAGGACAGGATCTCTAACAGGTCAAGAGGCTTTTTATGGCCAGGGTTTTTGGCGGGCTTTTTGAGGGGAGGGGTCAGGGGAAAGGTGGGCTTGTGGCTTGCTGACGTGTCTCTGGAGGATGCTTGTAGCCTAGGGAAGCTGACACCTAGATCTCTCTGAGATGGTGGGTGGGCTTATTCGAAAGGTGGTACTCAGGTCCAATTCTATCAGTCACCAATCCCTGTCCTCAACAGGGCTGTAGTTTTCTAGGGGAAACAAGATTTAGATGCAAATCTCTGTAACAACACTTACAAAGGAATCAAGGGTGAGGCAAAAGGAAGAAAGATGAAGTGCCATCATCCATTGTAACTCAAGACAAGGAGGAGATTACTCTCTCGGTATGTTAACTCTTTCTCCCAATCAACGCTTGATGTTGCCCTTGCCCTGTGCAATGCGTGGGTTAAAAATTAGAACCTGACATCCCACAGGCTCACATACTCCTGGGGGCCAAAACAGTCTCTGGGATATACAATATATACAAGAACTTATAAAAACAAAAACAAAAATTGCAGCACTGATTTTGAATCTAAAAGATTAAGTTCTTGTTGTCTGCACATATTAACTTAGAAATAGCCTATTAACATCTATGAAAGTTTGAGCTATCATATGAAACACCAGGGAATTAATTCTCTTAACATGTGATGAAGGCCAGAGAGATGATGATCAAGGCATGACCTATACAGAAAAATCCCCCAGCACGGAAAAGAAGCTGCAGGAGTAGCAGATAATAATTTAGGCCATAAAGTTTGCAAGCAGATGCCCTCAAACTCAGCACAGGCATGAAAAAAACTCGGAACACATTAGTCATTTCCTCCCTGGAGGAGTGGTAGGGCCAGCATCAGCCTGCTGTTAAAAAGCAAAATTTAAAATAACCTTAGTAAATTAAAGAAGTGGTCAGAATGCTTTTTTAAGATCACTGAAGATAAATGCAGGGTAGTACCTTCAGGAGAGGGACATGAAGTATACAAATAGATGAGAATGACTGGCCACTGGCGAGGATGTTTAAACAGCAGCCAGCAATGAAAATAGATAAGCTGGAGTCAGCCCTAACACCAGCCTTTAAAACAGTGCACTGCGTTAGGGCGCACAAACAGTGCCTAGAGGGATGGCGAGCATCCTCCCTCTACACTACTTGGTCTATTAGCCAAACTTTCTCTGGAGCACGGTGTCCATTCCTGAGTTTCGTAGTTAGAGGAACACCAAGACCTTGGGGAACATTCTACCCCTAATTCAACAAGGTTTAAAAAATAAGACCTATGCAAAATATTAACTGAAATTGTTCAGTCTAAAGAAGAGATAGCCAAGAGGTGATTAAATTGGTGTCTTTAACTGGTAAGCTTATATATATATATACATATATATACATATATATATATATATATATATATATATATATATATATATAGTTTGTTTGTTTTTTAATTCACTAAGGAGCAAACAAACCTTTGAGTTATAATATGAATATGAATATTTGGGGTTAAAGGTTAAGAGAATGGGATTCAAACAGACTTGTTGAACTAAGTTAGACAGATTTTTCTCCAAGTTAAAAATCTCCTTTGCTTGAGAGGGTGAGTGGCAGGTTGGTGACCTGCTTGCTTGAGGGTTCTGCTCTTCTTGGTTTGAGTTAGCTTAACATTGGCAGCGATTAGTAGCTAATACTTTCTTTTTCTTATGCTTTTTTAAGGCTCTTCTCCTCTTCCTGGTCTACAGTTCATAGTATTCTGTCTGTACTATAAGATAATACCCTGTCCTTCTGGGCCTGACTTAGGGCCCTGCCACTTGCCCCTCCCGGCCCCTTCCCCTCTGCCGACCTCTCACTCTCCCGACCTTCCCTTATTCACGGGCCTCCCCACAAGGACACACCTTCTGGTTGCCCTCACTTTTCTCACCCGCCTCCTCAGCACCAGGAGGTAGGCTGCTGCCCTCCTTGACCCTCGTTTCTACTTCCATCCACTGCCATTGTTTCCTCTGGCAAAAACTCCTGCTTTTTTGAGTTGTATGGTTTTCAGCTCTACCACCCCTTCTGGTCATTGTCTTTCATCAGATTCCTGGCCACTCCCTTCCCCATTCTTTATCAAAGTCTCAGCAGCTGGCCTACAAGCCCTGCCATCATCCCCAGGAGCTTTAACACACATGTGACCATCCATTTGACAGAATGGTCCCCGTGCCTCAGGTTCTCATCACTGTTAGCATCCTCTGTCCCAGCCACGGCACTCCAGGGCACGGGCCTTGGGACTTGCCACCACCCACATCACTTCCACCTGCAGAATCACAGATGCAGACATCCTCTGCACACCACTTCTTATTCCCTAGCTTCCTCACTCTTCCCACGGAGCCCAGCCTCACCTCCTAGGACTTCTGGCTCATTGTTCCAGCCTCAGGGGCAAGGCCTTGGTCTGGACTCCTCCCCTGGCCCAGCAAAGCCTGTGGTTCAGCAGTTTTATAGCACTTCCACCAATACACTCTTTACTTTGCCCTTTACTTTGTTTCCCTCATCTGGCAAAATCTCTCCCATGATGAACCCAACCATCTACATCCAGGCCCCTGGCAGTTGAGTCCTTCTGAGGAAAGTCACACATTAGCAGATTTGTTGTACTGTCAACAAAGAAAAACGCATCTCACTACATCTCTCTGATTAACTCACTCTCCTTTTTTCCATAGAAACTATCACAAAGCTTCTCCTGAAAGGAAAGGAGCGACACACAGCAGCAATTCACCTGAGAATTCCGCTTTATTAGGGAAAGGTGCTGGGTTATATAGGAAAGGGCATGGGGTGATTGTGCTGTCACTTCTACGGGGCTGGTGGCTATTGGCTAGGTGCTGGGATTAGGAGTGGGTAGAGAGGTGATTGGGCTTCAGGTGGCGCCAGCGGGAACCAAGGACTCGGAAGAGAAGCAGGAGGTTCACCATCTTATGGGTGGGGGCCCTTCATCTCCCTTCCTTTGCTTACGGCTGTCCTCACACGCACACACACATTTTATCCTCCTTCAACCTCAGCAGAAAACTTGCCTGTTGCCCTAGGAAGAAAATAGAAGCAGTAACATGAGGACTTTCTCATGCTCCAGATGCCAGACATTCATAAACATCCCTCCTCTTGACCTCCAGATCCCAGTAAGGTAGACAATCAATAAATATTTCTTAAAGGAACAGATGAATCAATGAATGTGTGACCAGTGTTATTCTTTGTGTGAATCTCTACAAATATACATTCAGGATCATTTTCTTTAAGATCAGCTCTTAGAATATAGTAGAAGTATGTAATAAATCCTTTGTTACCCATATGTCCCTCTTAGATTAAAAAAAAAAAATCTAAATAGTCTGCTTGCCCAGCAGTTTTATTTCAGATTTCCTGAATGGTATAATAGTATTCCACTTACTGTGGAATTTGAAATGAAGCAAATGTTTTAGCTTTCAGTTTGAAACTTCTGGTTTCTCTTCTTTTCTCACTCACTGATTTGCATTTGAACTTCCCTTTCTCCCTGCTTACCCAACTCTGCTTCCCTCCCAGGGCCTTCCAGTATGAAAAGGGCTGCCCTGGGGGCTGGAGCTCAGTGACACTGGTGACAGGCCAGCATAGTAGCTGCTTTGTGCAGGGCAGCGCCTGTTCCTGTCAGAGCCAAGGGACCCTCAGCTCCAGTTCTGGTACACACTGTCCTCACGGCTGTTCCTCTGATTAGCTGTTTCTCTCATTCTAAACTTGGCTTTGCAGTCTGAGTTATTCAGTCGATTTTAACCTCACAGGCAATGCAGTCTCTGTCCACTGCTCCTGAGCAGGTTAACTCTGATGCATCAGGCTAACACATACCTTGGATGCTGTGTGTGGCTAGACTCTGCAGTTCTGGAAAAGGTAAGAGGTGGTCCTTGTGGAGGCAACTCAGACCCAGACCTAAGCACGTTTGTCTTACATTCTGTTGCCCACTCGTCCACACTGACTTGTCCCTCCTCCTCCTCCTCTTCCTCCTATCTTCCCCCACCACTTACCCATTAGCATTCCTCAGGCCACCACCTTAACACCTCCTCTTTGTCTTTCACTCACTCTCCTTGGGAAATCTTTGCTCTGAAATACATAGAATCAACTCAAACCTCCATCCTGATTTTTAGATGCATATATTCAACACCCACTTGTAGATTTAACCATTCACCACTATTTTCATGAACATAAAGACTTGTCAGACAAAAATTTTTAAAGCCCCTATGAAGCCCCTATCCCAAGGGCAGAGAGCTTGCAGTCATTTTCCATTCCTGGTCCCGCGGGATCTCCCTGACTGTGTTACCGTCCAGGTTATGCTTCCTCTGTGGTGGGGACAGATTGCAGTCATGCTCCTTCTGGGTAATAACATCTTTCTGAAGTGGCAAATGACATTCTTATCACACACCCCCGTACAGTCCAGGATATTATTATGCATGATACATTCATCCATATATTCTCTTTCCCAAGGTTTAGAAGAGATCTTAGAACTCCAGAAAATACTCCTCATAGATAATATCCATGGAGAAATTCTCATCTGAAAACCTAACAGTAGAATGTTCAGGTTCTAGAATACACATACATTTGATGTAGAATGCTGTTTTATAAATGTTGTTTAGAAATTTTAAATTGGGCACTGTTTACAATTAAATGATTGACTGCAATGTAATCATTAATTATAAAATGTCTATTTGCTTTACAAAAGAAACATGATCCCTGGAAGTGCTTGAATTTGTATTTAATTTAATAAGTGAATTATATATGTTCCCTAGATTGCTCATTTTATACTTCTGCTAAAGGAATGTGGCTAGCTTGTCAGAAAGAATTACTGACAAATTGGCTAATTAATTACTTCAATCCTAATGTAATGAGATTCACATGGAAATAGAAATGGGCATTATAAGGACAGACAAAATAACCTGCCTGCCATCATACTTCTTGTCATCAGCTCTAAAGAAATGTCTACGGGTGGGCATCTAGTCAGGAAAAGAACTGCTTGACTAATAAAGCAGATTGGCTTTAGGAAAAAATATATCTGGAAATTTTTATCACTTCTTATTTAACTAAAGAGTAAATAATATACAGTATCAAAACTAGCCTAAAACATTTTATATAAAATGACTGTTCACAAATATGAATGATGCCTGCATATAACAACCAAAAAAAACAGAACCAACTTAAAGACACTGCCTGTGCAAGGTTATATATTGACCAGGCAAAACAGTGGAAGCATAAGGAATTTAAATCCCCATGGGCTACAAGGGTTCAAGAAAGGCCTTAGTGCTGACCAAAAGTAGCATTTTACTAAATATAACTGGCATTCCTTGGTTTGAACCACATCTAACTTAGCTTGCAATGGTGGATCCTAAGACTTACAGGGTTACACAGTGCTCCCCAAATCTTGAGAGTGAGGCCACCACACTGCACAATACAGGTCTGCATCACCTCCATCAAATCCCTTTTAATTCACATTCAAGCAGCTAAAATTCCCATGTGAGAGTAAATCAGAAGTTACTACTGATACGCCTACTAACCTGAGCACTGTGTTAAACTCCACTGGAGTCCCATTTCTGAGGGGTCATGCCTTAGACTTCTCTAATAACAAGTGTATTGTGAAAGATACCTCATTAGCAAGGGTAGCATGAGGCTCCCCTCGTCTGCCACTGTGCAAGAGCAGGCATGCTCTGAATCACACTTCCGGTCCCATCTGGTGTCCTGCTCTCTGCTCAAATGAATGGCTAAATGGGTGTCATAATAGATTCTACAATTTGTTGAAAAGCTGACATCATGCTAGAGGTAATGATAGGCAGAACCTGGTTTTCAGCTGCAGTTTCTAGAGTCAATCTCATTGCAGTAGATTCGAAGTCCTGTAGTGATAATCATGTCAGTGCATATTTCTAATGCACTCCCAAGGATCAGAGTTCTTCTCCCAAGTTCATCCAAGTTGTAGAAGAATAAAAATAGAGAGAATGTGATGGGTAGATGAACCACAGTGACTGTGACACTGGTTTCTTGCCTGTTGCTGCCTTGTCTTCATAGATTGGAAGCACTTGAATATGAGATAGTTTTTAGCTAAATACATAAGCTAGAACTCCTGGTCATCTTCCTGTGAGACCAAAAGGGGAAAAAAAATCAGGTCAGAATGCAACCTTCCATGGTATATTTTTTAAAATGTCAATTATACAGTTTGGACACCAGTTAGGGAATGTTGGCTTTGGGGCTGGTGGCAAAGCAGGTGTAATTCTACTGAGCTTGGGGTCTTTCCTTCATTTGTTCATTCCCAGCAAGGCAGCAGAAAAAATTAATATTTAGCTTTTATGAGTTTAAGCAATTCAATCTATGAAGATGTTGCAATGGTTATGAAAAATAACAGTACTAATAAATAATTTAATTAATTATTTAATAAAAATAATTCCTAAAAACAAGATAAATGTCACAGAAACATAACATGATGTTGTGAATTATGTCCATCCACAGTGCCAGATTATATCAACCAAAACTAAAAAGTGAAGAAATGGAGTCCTAATAAATTTTTCATCTGACCCAAAAGCAAGTCAGTCATCCTTTCCATTAACATATAATGTCATTATTGACATTAAAATGAGATTTTTAAAAGTCCAGGTATTTACAGAAATTTTTACAGATAAATAAGGTAGAAAAACAAGATGCAATGTGTGATGAGCACTGTGGGCACCTCACAGACCCCTGTTCAGAACTGAGGTGCTCTTTCCCAGCTGCTGGGAGTGTTGTCTGCTAATGGCTCATGGTTGGGTCTCTCACCAAGACATGCTCTCAACTGGGCCATGACTACATGACCTCCTCTAGGAGCAGCCCACATCCAACAGTGACCGAATGTAGGAGTATAAGTGCCTAGCCACCAACCACGTCCCCCAAAAATACTTCGGTTTGGATTTCTAGAAGGGCCATCCCAATCCATTAATCATGGGCTCAGAGTAGGTTGGGCTGAGGCTTCTGTTGTAACTGCATCATGGTTCAGCTTCTCTCTCAGCCCAGTCATACAGTCCTCATGTTCTTAGAGATCCTATTCCTGGGGCCACTTTTTAGCAAACTTCCTGCAGACAAATCTCTACCTGTTCCTTGGGGAACCTGATCTATGACAATATGTGACTTCCAAATCACTGTAGGATATAGAGGACAAAGTAAACATAGTCCTTACAGCTAAGGCAAAACAAAAAATAAAACCAAAAATATTTTTTACAAAAAGTGTCTTACTAAGCTGAAAGCAATTGTTCTCTTCATGTCCTAGTGTCACATTTTGGTAATTCCAGAAATATTTCAAATTTTTTCATAATAATTATATTTGTTATGGTGACCTGTGATCTGTGATGGTGACCTGTGATCTGTGATAATGACTCACTGAAAGCTAAGATGATGGTCAGCATTTTTTAAGCAATAAAGTATTTTTAAATTAAGCTATGTACATTGTTATTTTAGACATAATGCTATTGCACATGTAATAGACTACAGTATAGTGTAAACATAACTTTTAAATGCCCTGGGAAACCAAAAACTTCCTTTGACTTGCTTTGTTGCCAGACCTTCTTTGCTGCGGTGGTTGGGAATCAAGACACCTGTAAGTATGCCTGTATGTGTGCATGTGTTAAAATCTCCTCTGTTAGAAGCAAAGACTCCCCAATGGATCCAAAAACAAAATCCAAGTGTGTCCTAATTTTTCAGTGTTATTTATTTCATAGATGTCAGCTGAGGTCATCTTGACCTTTTAAAATTATAATAAAATTGGCTGGAGCCTTTAGTTCTCTGTCCTTAGAGAAGCACAGTACCCTCTGATATTTCTGCAGATTCCTGGACACTTACATTCTCGCCATCATCCTGTTCACCTCTGTTCACTTAATATCATTCATGACTCACTGTCACTGCTTTCCTCTTTCCTCAGCTCAACTGCCCCACTCAAGCCTTTTTCTTGATTCTCCCACAAAAGTTTCACACAAAGCAAAGGTGTGCAGTTCATTCTGTTGGGCTGAGGTGAGGGAGATTGTTTTAAATCACAATAACCACTTGAAATTGGATTTGATATTCATGTTCTTAAAGTTCTTTGCTGACTAGAAAAGTCTCCTGAGCAAAGACAATTCCCTCTCTAAACAGAGTTCTAAGATCAACTAATAAAATTTTTATCCTATTTTTTTATTATAAAACATTGAAAACTACTAAAAAGTTCTGCAACAGAAGAGTGACTTAAATTATGGTAGCTCCATGTGGTGGAAAACTGGAAAGCCAGCTTAATATTTCATGTCAAATAATATTTAGTGTCTTGGTAAAATGTTCTTGCTATTATAAGTAAAAAGAATAAAAAAACAGGATTATATATACATAATTGGGCACATTTTATGACCCAAAATGTATATAATTTCATGTAGATTAATAAAAATATTGGAAGGAAATACACCAAATTGCTAACTATAATTTCTAGGTAATGAGATTAATGACAGCATCTATTTTATTTTTTATACTTCTCTAAGTTTTTTAACTTTTAAAACTGAATTCATACTACTTTTAGAATCAAACCAAATACACAATGTTATTTTGAAATACGGATTGGGAATTTACTGTGGGAGTTAGAAATACCTAATTATTTTAGGGGAGGGGAAAAAAGCAGTCATTTATATTAATTACACTATCTTCAAGCCTGTTAATTTTTCCATTACTTTGCCAAGTATTCATTGAAAGACAGAGGGAAGGAGTGGGAGGAAGAGAAAGAGATTTATACCTGGATAGTACTAAAAATTAATTAATTGATTCTATGCTCAGACGTTCACAGATGGTAGGATTTTGTATTAAATATAATTAATTTGTATTTATAGTACAACTCTAGAAAATAACACTTTGTGTTAAATTCAAATAATATTTCTATTTTCACATATGCAGTTGTCTAATTTACTTTTTACAAATTCTCCAAAATATTGGTAAATAGATGTGTTATTTTTTAAACTAAAAAACATGACATGAATGTTTTACTAAGAGCATGCAACCTAATTTACAGAAGCAGGTGTATTAACAGTGTGGCAATGGTGTCCCTTATGAAATGGTAATAACTATGTCACTGATAACTGTCAATAAAAACCAATAAAGTGTAGTGTCCTTCACTGGCAGGACACGACTTCCCCTCCACATCACACGTTTCCTCTCACCCAGCCACCATAAAGTGGATTCCCTGTAACATCACTGTGCAGCTATGGGCTGAGACGAACCAACCTACTACTGTCCCAAGAACTTGAAGGCACTGATTGCACCCATTGAAAAAGGCATTGGTTTTTAATTAATAAGCTAGTGTTTCCCTAAGAAAACAAAAGGTGAATAATGGTCTAAAACAGCTTTTATTAAGATAGCTTGTCTTCCATAAAGTCTGAGGAAAGAGAAAGAGGAAAAACTTTTTTACTAATTGGCTTCAGATTCTCCTTTCATCCGCTAATCAAAATCTTTTAGGAAGAAAAGGATTTCTTGTTTGGGCATTTTCCTCATCTCTAGCCAGTAATACCCCTCTGCCAGGCATAACTTGATTGGTTGGATCCAAAGGACTCTGCATTTCCTCAGTGGGTTTTGGTACCATCTTGAGCAGAAACACCAAAGATCTTAAGATGAAGATCTGAGGGCTTCTCCCAGAAATTCTGACTCAGCAGATCCAAAGTGAAGCCTTGGAATCCACATTTTGTACAAGGGCTCCAGCAATTCCCATACACCTGAGAAGGTGAGAGCCATATAGTAGTGCAATATGACTGTTTCAACAAACTCTTGGCAATTTAGAAGTATGAAAGCTGGGTAAACACCCAAGGTCCACAGTTCCCTGAACCTACAGAATGTTGTTATCCCTTTAACAAAAGGCCTGCTTTGTGAACCACAGTCCTTAGGAAACAGGTGAGAAGGATGGAGGAGATCTCAAGAAGTCACCTTATTTCTCTCCTTCCAGTTAGATTTGAAATTTTAGTGCCATCATAATGATTATGCTTTTTGTTTCATTAGTTCAGAATCACTAATGATAATTATAAATATTCCCAGAACACATGGTTTTATGTATGTTTTTAAATACATTTGTGTGACTTTATGAATAATTATCAGAATTATCCATAATTATTATACATGTATGTGTGTATATATCTGTGTACAGCTATATCAGCTCCCATACCAGTTGTAAGACCTGCATTATACTTTTTTAAATACTTTTTTAATGATTATAAACATACAACAGTTATAAAAAATTCAAACATTCCAGAAATATTTAAGGTAGAAAGTGAAAATCCACCATAATCTTCCCAAAGCAAACCATCTATCTATATATTATATATATCAATGTATGTGTGTGTGTGTGTGTGTGTGTGTATATATATATATATATATATATATATATATATGTTTGTGTGTGTGTAGATATTCAACTTTTCTCTATACATATGGAACATTCTTGACATAAATTCTATCAAATATAGTGTTGGCAATACATGGTGGACTTGCTTCTATGGCAGTACCTCCTTTTTAACAGCTGGGTAGCATTCCACTAAATGGTTATACTGTGGTTTATTTAATCATTCTTGTGAACAATTAAGTTGTTCTACATTTTTATTTATTACAAACAATGCTGCAAGGAATATTCTGTCTCCTACTTAGTCTTCAGATTTCTGCCCATTTGTCTCTCTGCTTTAAGATATCTTCTCTGCCCCTTAAATTAAGTTTCTTTTCCTAGTACACGCTCTCATGGCAGCATGAATCTCTCCACTGTTGCCTCACCCAACTCAAAGTTTGCATGTACTGGTTTGATTATTTGATTAATGTCCAAGGTTTCTACAAGATTGTGAGCTTCATGAGTTCAGGGATGTATCTGTTTATGCTCCCCATTGCATCTCCAGTGCCCAGCACAGTGTCTGGAAAATAATTGGCAAGTATTTTTCAAATGAACTAATAAATCTCTGCCCCTTTCAAAAGTAGTTTCTGTGGGATAAATTCCTACAAAAAACTTGTTAGAAAGCCTGAACCCAAAGGTATAAATACTGTTTAATTTTTAACATATTTTAGTTTACATTCATAAAACTATTCATTACAGAAAACTTTCCCTTATTGTTTATTAGCCTCCCTCAATTGGATTGTAAATTCCCTTAGAGTAGACATTGTGCAGATAGATACTCTTTGTGAATGAACCATTCATTTACTTAACAAATGCATATTTATAGGGTACTTTCTAATGTGTGGGGCACTGCAATATACTCAGGGGATCACTGTCTTTATAGAACTTTAGTCTAAAGCAGAGGGAATAGGGTAACAACAAATGTCTAATGATAGACTGCTTTAGATATCCCAACGATCTTAAGTTGGGTTTCTGACTGAATTTTTTCAATACAAAGATACTTTCTTAATGAATATTTCAATGTATTAATTAATTTATAACATTATCATTTTTACATTATAAATACAGGTTTTAAGAAATGTATTGACCCCTCAAAATTACATCTGCCAATAAGAGTGGTAACATCCAAAGTGATAGGGAGAAGTTTTGCTCACAGCCACTAAACATCCAGGCTCTACCAAGAGATCAAGTTAAACACAATTGATAAAAATATAAATGTGGTAATCCTCTACTAAAACAACAGAAAATGCTACCTCTACCAGTAAAGTAAAGCAAGATTTGATAAGCATTGGCTTCCTTCTTTTACTGGTTACTGCTCCCTATCACAGTGAGTCCATCTTTGACTTCATCCCTAACTTGATTAGAAAACTTGCTTCTCTAAAATCTCAAAACCTAGTTTGGCCAATGTTCAGGGAATTTAGACCAGTTTGGCACCAAAAAGACTTCATAGTTTTTTACAGCTGCAGGATCTTCCCACTTTTACAGCCAATAATGGGCTACTTACCCTAATTAGACAATTTGTGTTGATTCCTCAAATGTATACTCTCTTTCCCATAACATCCTGTTCTCTCAGACTCCTGTCTCTCTACTCATATAAACCCACATCCTCACACCATAGAGACAACAGACATTTTCTGGTTAAGTCTTTTCACACCCTGGTTTCTGTATACCCAACTTCCCCTCTGCTATCAATGGATTCCTTCCCATTTGAGAGAGAAAAGTTTCACTTTCCTTCCCTATTAGTCAACCCCATCTTCAGCACTTTGTTTTTCTCACAAGGTCTCTTCCTTTACTAATTCCTTACTAATCTGATTTTTAAACTATTGGGGATGAATACTTTTTAATAGCATAGGGTCATCACTCAAATTGTTAACTAAATTTTAGATAAATAAAAATATATTTAGAACCACTCATGGATTTTAGATTTTTCAAAAAGAAATTTATCTGACTGTCCTTCCCAAACACAAAGCAAAAATAAAAACTTCATATTGCCTGTTTGTTTCCATTCTTGCCATCCCATTAAACATTATGAACTGTTAGATGCAGCCCTGGTTTCTAAATGATCCCTCAAGGAAACTGTGCTCTTATTCATTCATCCTTCATTCAATTATTGAATTCAATAAATATTGACATTGGCTCTGTAGCAGGCACTAGGCTAGGCATTGGGAACATCATAGAGCTCACGGAGCAGTGGGAAGATGGATTAAACAGAGCATGGTAACAGCCACCACTCCGCAGTCTTCAGTCTCTAAGCTGACTTTCTGCCAGACCCAGCCAATAAGCTTCTAGCCTTTTCTTCACAAGACCACTGAGAATCATAGCAGTGCTGGGGAAAACAGTGTTGTTACTAATATGTATGATATACAACGTGTATGTAGTTGATCTGTTAATTTCTTAAAATCTTTGGTTAAAATGATTCACAAAGAGAATGCTTGTCTTCCAAAACTTTATATTTGAAATATATTTCTTATTTGAAAGTTTATTTCTTGACATCATGTGGGTTTACAAAATTCATTTATTGGCTTGTATTCCATTTGTGTGGAGTGATTCAAAGTTTTTATAAAATTAGAAAAGATGGCTGAACCAGTAAAGAAGTGTGTAAAATGCCTGGAAATGTTAATATCAACAAAAAAAGGGTTGTCATAGCCAAGAAAGAGAGTGACCTGGTAGCATAGAGCTGTAGATACAAGAAACCCCTTTAATTTTTACAAATAATCCATGAGCCCCATTTGTATAGCTGGAGACTGTTGTTGAGCACTTTTCTCAGAAGCAACGACCCAAAAAAGAGCCTCAGGAAAAATAACCCCCTAAGAGATAATCAGCACGTACTTGAGAAACAGGAAGCTGATAAATAGTAAGCCCTAAACAAGTAGTAATCCGTGTGGAGAACATGGTGGCCACATATTTTATTCCTGTTTCTTTTTATAATAGCACACTTCCATATTAGAGGATGTTCAGCCATGGTATGTGTGCTTAAATGACTGCTATACTCTCCCCAGTTACTAAGGGATTTACACTACATATGAGGGGGGCCTTCCTGACAGGAACTAGTTGAACATTCAGATGGAAGGTTTGCCCAGTGTATTTTAGACATTGCCCTAAAATGACTAATTCTTCAAATGTGCTCCCATTGTACTATGTTCCCATTGTATAACCATTCTATTCTTTTTGCATTTATCAAGTTTTATTTTTGAAGGGAGACCTGTCTACCTTACTGGACGGCAACCTCTGCCCCCCTTATTTTTTGTATCCCCAGTACCTAGGAAAAAAAGTACCTGGTAGGCATTAAGTATTTAATAAATGTTGATTGAATTAAATTTTAAAGCTGTTAATATTTGGTAATTTCTGTAAAACATTTTCCATTAGATGAATCCTGTGGTAAAAAAAAGGCTCAATTTTTTTTTTTTTCTAAAGCAATAAGGCACTAAGTCTTTAACTAAGGAAAAAGACCAAAATTACATTAATATATTGTAAGTCTGGGGAGAGGAAATCCTGGGGCAAAATACCTCTAAAAACCAAAATCAGTCCAATGGAGAAATAAAGTTTAAAACCCGTTTATTGCTTACGAACTGCAGTCCAGGGCCGTCTTTCTTCTCTGCTCTGGAAGAAGCCAAACCGGCCCTCCACTCACCTCTCAGATACAGATAAGCCCTCAGTTGCCCAAGTAATTACCCACTGATATGGAGATGAACTTCTCTCCACCCCTAAGGAATGATGCAAATGCACTAAAGCCATACTTCTTTCCACCTCTGAATGCCTATTGATATGCAGATGTACTAAAGCCAGGCGAGATATTCTGGAAATATTACAATTTTACCCACATATATACATCAAAGTTCTATAGAAAGGCATTTTATTTTTCTTTTGGGTTACATTGTGTAACTAAAGATCATAAGGTATTTAAAAATATATATAAAGTAAGATAAAATAATTAGTAGTTCCAATACTGAGTAATACAGCAGTAAGTCCTATTTGGACTGTAAAGGGACACTCTTTAGATCATTTCAATATATATTTGGAAATGCCTATTTCTTAAATATTCTAACATATTTTAATGAACTAAGGCATTTAAACTTTATTGTCTTTCAATCCAAAAATGGACAGCATAGTGTCTATAACATTCATGGAAAATTTAGCATAAAAAATATTGATTCTTTCTGAAACCAGGCATACTCTGGTTTCTTTTTGTTCATTAATTCTATTAAGCTAGAATCACAAATGATTTAAGGAAAGTCACATGAGAATCTGGGTCCTCTACGCTATTTCAGGACCCTTCCAAGTGATCTACTTTGGGCAGTGCCTTATCCCAGTTCTGAATGGAGGTGTGGAAGGTTTCAACTCGAGGTCAAATGCATTGAACCCTGCATTTTACCTTTTATTCTAGGCTTGAGGAACCACAGGCCCGCAGATTCCATCACTGCCCGGCATCCATAGGAAGAAAACAGTAATATCAGCAGGCATATATTTTTACCCAGAACGTGCATCACAGTGTTGACAGAAGATCAAGCCTGCTTTCGAGCAGCAACCTGGTCACTAATCCCTTCTCTGGTTCCCGCCCTCCACGGCCTCGCTTGTCTTCTGCGGACCACGTAACTAGGATTTATTACTGACGCAGCCTTCGGATTACTTGTTTTGTGCCTCTATGGAAGTTCATACACTTTATAGAAAAGAAATCCAGCTTGAATTGTAATAAATCTAACTTTATTAAATATCAAAACTTAGAGAATTAATCTGGGGTGTGCAATGTGTTACCTTGTGCCATAGCGCCAGAGCACACACTCAAGTCTTTTCTTTAAACCATGTGTGTTTAATTATGCTCCAAGCTTATTGTCCGGAAACTTTCACCCTGCTTCATGAAGCAAGCAGTACACTGCCCATTTTGTTCCTTTGCCTTTTTCTACAGTAAGTTCTTCCAGTTGCATGAGCAAAACAAAACAAAACAAAACAATACAAAACAAAACAAGAAACTATGACCTTTCCAATATACCATTTAAGCCAGTCAAATTTCAGGACAAATGAAGAGAAATATTCAGATAAGTTTGGGGCAGACACACAAACATTTGCTCTATTTCCTTTCAAAATGCACTGTTTCTTGGCCTGAACAACCTATTTTCTATGGGTGTGGATGAAATGGTGTGTATATTTTGGGGTGTATATAGAAAGTAATGAACAGAAAATATTAATGAAACACTACAAAATATACTGTGCAATACATTTGGGGTTTTCATTTTTAAAAATCAACAAAGCTTCTGTTTTCATAGAAGACACTAGAACTATCAAGAATGTACTTATTTTCTTTTCAGCAGGTCATTTTTCCAGAGACAGTGAACACAAAAATAAGAGCTCTTTCAGCCTAGACTATCACAACTCATCTGCATCCTAAAGGCAGGAGGCCTTTGGGGAACAACCATTACATTGTCCTTTCAGCAATAATGCACTACAACACTTTTCAATTGTTTCCACAGAGTCAAACGGGTACATCCAATAGCAGTAGCCAGAGGCGAAGCAGGCAGCTGCACCAGTGTAAACACATTCTTCATGGGTTCTCTTGGGGAAATGCAAAAATAGATAACATAAGCACACTATGACAAACTTTGACAGGCTCTTTTGACCATGCTTGAGGTGTAGGTGGCACTTCCCAGAAAATTAAATCAAATAACATAGGCCGTTTCCCTCAAGAGCCTAAAATCTAAGCTGCTAAAGCATGTATTTATTTCGTCTCGCTCTAACTGCTCGATTATAGTTGGTCTCTCAGCACCTCCAGGAATGCCAAGATCCCTGAGGAGAGACAAAGTGGCTGTTCTGAAATCCTCTGGGGCTTGATAGCAGTTCAAACGCCACTTCGCTTCACACAGCTTTATGGTTCTCCTCATCCTACCTCCCACCCCTTCATCAAAAGGATGGGAGTATGTTTTGACCACTTTCCTCCTTCAGCTCTGAGTTGATTAGACCAATGTAGGGAAAAGAGGTGGTATGGGGTGGGGGTAAAAGACCATATACAGACTGCATGTCTATCTACAGTCAGAGCCACTGAATCAACCAAATGTAACTTTTGCTGACTGAAAAGAAGTCTCCTCTTAAGTCTTCCTTAGGACACAAAACCCATGTAATCCCACTGTTGAGATCATTATCATTCTGTAGATCCAAGCATGACGAGGCCTCAGTTCTGAGGATATCCATCCTCAAAAGAAAAACAAGAGAAAGAATCAGAGATTGAGCCGAGATCCCTCGTTGCCTACCTGCTGGGCTCTACATACTGTTTGACCTGCCTCTCTCCAAGTACCCCACAGAGCTTGGCCAGCACGGCTTGACCCAGTGATGGGGACCAGGGCAACTTCAGGCTCAAGAGATCGCGATGCGGTAAACATAGGGGCAATTGTGGTCGGATTGTTGCTGTTTGGGTTTCCAGTTACTTCATCCTTTTTTCAGATCATCAGAACAATATATGCTCACATTAGAAAATCCAAAATGTGTAGGTAATTATAAGGAACCAAAATAAAGCTACCACCTGAGACAAACATGTGTTTAATGTACTAGGATGGTTTTTCCTGGTTCCAGAGTTTACCAACAATTGGGCGACCTATAAATCTTCACCAAGCCAGGCTGCTGCTTCTCTGGTTTCACTTTGACAGCTTGAGAATTTCTTACACTATTGTAAATGCCTACTTAATTTTTTGTCATGCTTCATCCTTAAGAGAGTGTCAGATAGTAGTTGTTCAATGAACATTTCTTAATTGATGTAAGTCCGGGGAAAGGAAATCCTGGGGCAAAATACCTCAAAAACCCGAAATCAGTCAAAGGGAGAAAGGTTAAAACCTGATTGTTGCTTACAAACTGCAGTTCGGGCCGCCCCTCTCTCTCTCCTGCTCCAGCAGAAACAAGCCAGCAAGAATCTCCCCCTAACTTCTTAGGTTCAGATAAGCCCTCCTTGCCCAGGTAATTACCCACTGATATGGAGATGAACTTCTCCCCACCCCTGACCATATACAAATGCACTACAGCCAGGCAAGATATTCTGGAAATATTACAATTTTACCCACAATTGATAAAAAATTAAATCAATCTAATTAGCCAGCAGTGGGCTTCTCAGGGTAATTGGAAGCTCAGAATCAAGTTTAGTTTCAGTCCACAATTGTAGCCAAAGGCAAGTCAAGGTTTCTGTGCTGAGGAGTAACTATTTTTCTTTCCAAGTAAACCATCTACCACTTTACTTTAATTAGCTTGATGGAATTTTCTATCTCTGATGATTCTGGCAGTTCATAAATGTCCAGAGAGAGAGAGAGAAAAAGCCACAGAATGATCAGTATTTAACAATTTCCAATTAGAGTATTTCCCATTTTTAACACACATATTGTATTTTCAAGCTTCATTCATAGTGTTAGAGGAAAAATCAGAAGACAGGTTGGTATACAACTGAGAGATCTACATTTCTGGGTTTTAAATTTGGTTTTGACATTTCTTCCCCCTACTTTAATTGAGTCAGTAAGCCACATGCAATTTCTTCACTGGTGAAATGTGTGTAGACAATGGTCACTTCACTGACCATTGTTGTTTTTAGGATTAAGTGAAATGACAGGCAAAGACACCTGGCAGGATAATTGAATGTAGCATCATGGTTCAAAAAAAAAAAAATCGTTCATCAAATCCAAGGGAAAACACAAATACATGATGTTTTTCTTCCTGGGATTATTTACACATGGCATAAAATAATTTTAGATACAGTGAGTAGTTTACATAATTATTGTCCTCTTCATTTGATAAACGGAACCATATTCAGACTTAGCCATTATGGTTGTTCTACTTGACACAATTATGCTATTTACACAAGATCATTTGGGTCAAAACACTTCTATCCCTTTGCCTTTTACTTTCTCTACCTTTACAGAGAATGTGTATGAGAAATGATTGTCATCTTATCCAAATACAGATTGACTCACTCATTCTTGCGAAGGTGAATCAGAGAAGTGCACAATTCTCATTCTGAGATCTAAGATGTTGGTGTAACAGTTTTAAACAGAGGTGAGCAGTCACATTTGGGTATGTCCTGGGGGAAGGACAGCTGACTGAGTGGTCAATCCACTATTCCAATCTACCATTGACTAGGACACAGTCTACCATCCTGCACACTCATGAAATGATTCCTGTCACTGTCCAGTGTTGACTGGGCTCAGGGGGCTGACTTACCCTGACACCATCATAAGAGATGAAGTTAATAAACCAGTAGGTGAGTCGGTTCATTTCTAATGAAAGATACAGTGTGTGGGTAAAGCAGACACTGGCTTCCTCCTGACAGCCTCCATCTACCCTCCACCACCTGTAAGTGAGCTATGTGGAAAACCAGTTTGTGAGAACTTCATTGTGTAAGCCAAGGATCAGGATAAGACATTAATTTTACAATTCAATTGTTCAATGGCATCAAGTGTTTGGGTTCTGTCCATTTCACTTAATTTCTTTGTTGCCTTCCAACATCCCAGGTAAAATGAAACCCTTCCAGGCATTGTTACCGATAACAATCTGGCCTGGGTGTACCGTGACTGAATGTTTTGGTCAGAATTTCAGTGCCTGGAGTGGTCAGACCAGTTAGCAATACTTCTCAGAAATGTTCAGCGTATTGGCCAGAGTCCTTTAAAAAAAAATTGTTTAATTAAAATAAAGGGGGAAAACTATATTGATTTAAAAATGCAGCCTTATACAGTGACTGTAAAGGAGTATATAGGGAGGACCTGGTATAGGGGAGAGCCTAGTAAACAAAGTATTCGTCATGTAAGTGTAGATTAATGATAAAAAAAAAAAAAAAGCAGTTCCTGTGTGGAGACCTCCAATGAGTTCTACACAGTGATATAAAGGGCATATAAAAGTGTAGGCAAAGGGTCTATTTGTGTTTATACAGAGGATCAAAGCCTAATTTGGCTACCCCGAAAATGAACTAAGATACGATATGAAAAAGAACTTCCAACATCAGCACTCTCGGGAAGACTCATGACAGAAGATGATCAGCAAAAAAAAAAAAAAAACCCAACAAAGATCCACGCACTGCCACAGGTGTAGATGTACTCATCCCACCAATTCCTGGACTTGCCATGGGAATGAGGAAGGAGATACCCAAGCTGGCCTGTGCATACAGTAAAAAAACAAATTTGACTGGATCTATACTGTTGGAACTCAACCAAGAATTAGGAGAAGTGCAAATTGTAGCGCTCCAAAATCTTACAACTATAGACTATTTACTGTTAAAAGAACATAAGGGATGTGAACATTCCCCAGGAATGGGTTGTTTTAATTTGTCTGATTTCTCTCAGACTGTTCAAGTTCAGTTGGACAATATCCACCATATCATAGATAAGTTTTCACAAATGCCTAAGGTGCCTAACTGGTTTTCTTGGTTTCACTGGAGATGGCTGGTAATTACAGGTATGCTTTGGTTACATAACTGTACTCCTATTATGTTAATGTGTGCGCACAATTTAATTAGTAGTTTAAAACCTATCCATGCTGAAGTTACTCTACAAGAAGATATGTCAAAGAAATAATCAATCTTCCCAGGTTTTCTTCTGCCTGCTACTTCTATAGCTTTTCTTCTTCCTACCTAATTACAACCTTTAAATAGAACTCATGACACATGTCGAATTTACCGAGTATCATAATTCTTCCAAGTGGTAAAGACACCTCAAGACAAATGCTGGGCATAGAAGCCACAGGGCATAAATATGCAAAGAAGTAAAAAGCTAACCTTTTCAAACAATAAGGCTTCTCTCTCACTTACCAACTTAACATTTCCCTGTATGGCCCCGGAAGATGACTGGTTAGCCAGAGACGGGTAAGATTCCTCAAGGGAGGAACAACCTAAGACAGGCACAGTCGCAGGGGGCCATCAGGTGAGAAAATGGGGATCAGCAGAGGTGAGGCTTAGAACCTCACCCCTCCTGTTCTGAGAGAAATCTTCTGCATACATGGATGTTTATTGCCCTTGTCTAGCTCGGATTAACACATAGTCTACAGGCACACACCTGATCATCTACATTTGCTCTCTTACAACACTAAACTATGTTTTCTACCTTTATCTCGTATCTACCTACCACTTCAGCATTTTATTAAAAATAATAATAATAAAGAGAGAATTGTGGTATCCACATATAGATCAAGTTTAAAAATCAAATGAATATTCATATTTGAACTGACTGTTTATAGTTCATAATGCATGAACAAAACCGAAAGCTTCTGTGATGACTGCCCTTGTAATGTTCACCATGTAACTTATTCACTATGTAAGAATTTGTACTCCATGTAAGAACTTGTTAGTTATGCATCAGAAGATTGGAGACTGATGAAAATTAGGCTTGGGGTGGATTAATGATTGTGCATTGAGTATTGACTCCCCTATACAGAATTTTATTGTTGTTAACAACTATTTGATCAATAAATATGAGAGATGCCCTCACACACAAAATATATATATATATATATATATATATATATATATATATATAAACACACTTCCAATTGTAAAATAAATAAGTAACCGGGATGTAATGTATAGCATAAGGAATACAGTCAAAATATTGTAACAACTTGGTATGGTGATAGCTGGTACCTAGAATTATCATGTATATAAATGTTGAATCACTGTGTTGTACACCTGAAACTAATGTAATACTGTGTGTCAACTACCCTTCAATAAAAATAAAAATAAAAATAAATGCAGCCTTATTACCATGGTCCTTAAATAAGGTATGGTCTTAATCTGCCTAGAGCCAGGTAGGGTGAGGTGCTAAGATTCGCCCACGTGCAATCTCTTGGACACACCTATGGCTGGAGAGATGGGGCCGTATAAAGGAGGTAGAGGGGGCTGAGAGAAAAGGTAAATGGCACAGGCCTGGCCTGGTGGGAGCCTGTGGACTGTGAGCTAGATTTCCCTGGCTCCATCACTTGGTGGGGTAACCACTGTTCAGTTTCACTTAGCTCATTTTAGTTTTCATGCTTCACTTGGTGTCTACAAACTTATCAGGGGAAGCACCTTAAAAGACCATTTCAAAAAATTGTGTAAAATCTCTTAGACTTCCAAAAGCTTCAAATTTGCAAACAGTGTAGGAAAGATATATCAGGTTTAACTGAAACTCTGCCCTAAGAGAGCAGCCAAAAGCCATGAATCCGAACTGACACCAGACTGGAAATTAGCAACATTAGCCAACACCAGGGTCAGGTCCTCCTGAGAAGGAGGGTTGCCTGTAAAGCCTGGCTTTCTTGAGACCTGAACTAAAATGAAGAGGACTTTGTATACCTTGCTGATGGTTAGTTTTCAAATTAATGCTTCCTTATTGACTTGATAAAAACACATTTCGAAGTATTTCATTCCAATGGTTCTGATTGGCTTCAGATGAACTTTTATTGCAGAAATGTCATCTAATCCAAGAGCTAGTGTGATATGAAATCTCTATTGTTTGTTACCAACCACCAGAAGCTAAAAGAAGGACACAACTAGCTTAACTGAGTGGAGAAAAGCCTGTCTTTCCTTAGTTCCCAGCTATTTTTAGCTAACACTAATCACAATTGAAAGACTAAAATACAAACTCACACAAAAGTACTAATGACTAAAACAGCTTATCATGTTGACCCACCCAGCTTATTAGTATTTTATCTAGAGACCACACCTTAACATAAGAAAAAGTCTCAATTAGTGGAATTCCAGGCATCTGAGACACAATGAGAGAAGACATGAATCAGCAATACGGCCCTAATGGAACAAAATATAATCTTTGAATTCATAGATCTGAGTTCTGCCTCTGGATTTTTCTGGCAGTAGGGCCCTGGGCAAGTAAATTACTTAACCTACCTCAAGTTCTTTTCTTACCAATAAAATATATTTTTCTAAAAAAAAAATAGTACCTTCCTTATAGGGTTATGAAAGTTAAATGAAATAATGCATGGAAAGTGCCTAGTGCCCTACCTAGCATATAGAAAGGTATATGGAATGGAAGCTGTTTATTAAAGGCTATCCTTCTATCCTAAAATCATGACAGGCTGGCTCTACAATAAGCTTCTAAATTCCACATTCTCCACTACCCACTTACACTTAAGGAATATTTTACGAGCTTTCTGAGTATACAAATCTAATACTTTACATTTATGGGAGAAGTGGACTGTTACTTAAAACTACTGAAGAGTTAGTTAACCCTATCTACCAACCTATATATTTATAGTATATGGTTTCTATTTATCTAAATGTATTTATAGAGAGAGCCAGACCATCTTACATTGAACTCTCAGACTCTGTTTTGATAATGAAATGTAGTACCCTATAATAGGGACTTCTGACTCAAAGGTCAGGACAAAGAAAATAAAGTTAGAATGAGCATGAGGAAAACACTAAAGACAAAAGGAATAGATGTGTTCATCAACCCCATGTGGGGAAGCTTTTCACAATGTATATGCAAATCAAATCATCACATTGAACACTTTAAATACTTTATAATTTTGTCAATTACACCTCAATAGAGCTAAAAATATATAAATAAAATAAGAGTTCACCTTCCATTAAGAAGAGACACAAAGGAAAAGTTTTTTGCTTTGCTTTTTTTTTTTTTGTCAAGAAAAGGTAAGTAATGAAGGCATAGCTGAATTTACTTTTGGCTTAAATTAAATGTCTGTTGGTATTGTCCCAAGTCTGTAAGAAGAATACCTGCAGAAAAGGGAGAAGCCTTTATTGAATAAAAGGTGTTGGGGGAGAGGCAGTGTTTACTAGCTTGAATGAATTTGCAAGATGACTTTAAATCTCCATGGAACAAAAATGCTGGAGCCTCAAGATGTGGAAGTGTGTCTATGCTCTGCTTTTGCAATAAAGATCTGATGTTCCAAGTCATGAGTTTATTATAACTGGGGGGAAGCTGCAAGACACTTATGAAAAGGAAACTCCATTTCACCAGAATTTGTGACTGTGATGTTTAAACATCTTACATTTTGTGGCAAACAAACCTCCTTTTCCTCCCAAAGTTTATGCAAATACATTCTGTATATTCAAATCATCAGGGAATTTAACCTCTCTTTTCCAGTGTTAGATGAAAATTGCCTTCTAAACTGGAGAGAAGTTTCCCTAGAGTGAATGACATTAAAAATTCATTATTCAGCTGAAAAAGATGAATAACAGGTAACCTCGTGTAGTGCCAGTATTAAGGGGGTTCCCCACTGGGAACAAGTTCCCTATGAATCTGACAAAACCTAAGGAGGACAAGGGGAAGGGCAGGTTGGGAGAGAGGGTTTTTTGCTCACAGCTCACTGGGACTCTCTAACCAGCCCCACTTTCGTGCATCACCTGCAGCTCCACATCCGCTTGCTTCCCCCACCTGCCCCTTCCCAGAGGAACTCCATAGATGCGGCCCTAGTGACTGGTGGGCACCAGACCAATTAGGTACCAGGAATGGAGGTGAGGAAAGAATGGCCATTTTCTTTCCACCCCTTGCCCCAGTGGTGGCTCTGCCATGGTAAACATCCATTGATATGCAAATTGGCCAAGGCCAGGTGGGAAATTCTGGGTGAAAACTTCCATTTACTCCATACCTCTCTAAACATGAAATTTAACAGTGGTATCTGTTTGTCCTCCAACACAATTAGATTTAATTCTCAAATGGTATTACGTAGGAGTTATTATTATAGAACAAGTATTAGAATTAAATGAAGCAAAGATCCTTCTGGCAATTTCTCATATTACCTCCAACAGTATAGACTCTATTGTGTTTAAAACAAAAGTTAAGACCTTTTCAGTTAGAGACAAAGGTGTATACTTTGAAAAACTTGTTCTGACTCCTATAAGCCTATTACCTTCCATCTCATGAACATCAAACATTTTCTGATATTAATCCACCATTTTAAAATTGAAATTGATGCACGAAATCTAAATGTATCAGATTAACCATAACTCTAGGTATAGTGTCAATGTCTGTGATTCAGAGCTTAACTGGACAAAAAGGAAGAGATTTCTGAAAGAGTCCTCTGCAGCTCCTTTCCCATGAAGACTTTGTTGAGAAAGGATCACTAATCACTCTTTGCTTGAAATGTAAAACCAATAAGCAATAGTCCCTGTCTTTAAGAAGTTTCAAGTCAAGTGAAGTGGGTGGAGAAACTCAATTCACATCTCTTCACCACATCTTCTGCGCACTCCTGGCATGTCTCATCTGTGCTATGTTAATCCAGTCCCCAGGTTTTTCCCGTACTTGGGCCAGGTAATACAGGAACCATCTCCTTGATGTCAGTGATGTAGGCAACTGGTGCGGGAAACTCTGGATCTGGAATTCTGGGTCAAATATTCCTCCTCAACAGATATTCTCCTGACAGAAAGGGTCTTGGGAATGATAGAGTATCAGTCTTTGAATGATGGTGACATTTCGGCATACTGTGTCCATCTCTTTGCTTCTGGAGCCCCTGCCCTGCCTTGAATACTAACTCAAGATAGGTTCTTAACAGAAAGGATTTGGAGCCAGGTGAGACAGTGGTGGGTA
This sequence comes from Manis pentadactyla, assembly GCF_030020395.1. Taxonomy (NCBI): domain Eukaryota; kingdom Metazoa; phylum Chordata; class Mammalia; order Pholidota; family Manidae; genus Manis; species Manis pentadactyla. The sequence goes on along the minus strand of NC_080021.1, from coordinate 110,934,917 downwards.
TGTCTGAGGTGTCCACAGTATTTCCTCATATGAAGGTCTGTTCATTGGCTCAGCTCTCACTGAGCTCATTTAGATGTTAATGGTATTATCCCCATACTGTGGATCCCATAACATACGTTCACCATCCATCTCCCTATTTTCTTCAAAGATCAAAGAGTTCATTTAAGCACCTGTTTTTGGTAAGTATAATGATCAACTTATTTCTCTGAACAGAAAAGATTTAGGGCAGGAGACATGTAATAATAAAAAAGTAAAATATTTGGTCTTTGTCCCTGGTTCCTGATACAGAGTTTCTAACACCCTTGGAAGTTCCTGAGTGATGGGGTAGGGAGGAGCATCTTTTGTTATTTATGTTAGGGTTCGGGACTCCGGGGCTTCTCTAGAGAACAAACTACACAGGCACGGAGATGTAAATCTAAGCAAAGTCTTTATTCAGCCAGCTAGCTGGGGCCGACAGCACCTCCCCTGACACACAGGTCGAGTCCTAGCTGTCGACTCCCAAGCAACTTTAGGTATAGATTATATAGGATTTCTACAGCCATTGCACTAAAGCCCATACATTACTACAACTAATGAATTTAAAACACATCTCATACTTTAACTAATAAAGTTGAAACGGGGACCCGCCGCTTGCCTGACCTTTGTACGAGCACTCCTTAACGTCTTGTCACGAGTTTCGTTCCCCTTAGGGTATGGAAACTGGGTGGCTCTCACTCTAGGGTGTTTCTTGCATTCCTTTACATTCCCCCCTTTTCTTGACTAAACTGAGGAATCTTTCACAGCGACATCTAGGGCCTGATACTTTTGACGAAGGACTAAAAGTTGGACAGTGTCAATCTTTTCTCGCACAAACTTAACAAGCCTGTTAATTATGCATGGGCCAATCGTAAGCAGCAACAGCAGGATGACCAGTGGCCCTGCAATGGCTGAGAGGAGGGTAGCGAACCAAGGTTTGTATTTGAACCAAGACTCAAACTATCTTTCGCTACTTTCATATTCTCTACGTCTCTTCTCTAGATCTTTCTTCAGTTTGGCCAGGGAGTCTCTTACTGCACCTGTTTTGTCTAGATAGAAACAACATTCTTCTTTTAAGGCTGCGCACAGCCCACTTTCTCTTAAGAACAGGAGGTCCAGGCCTCTTCGGTTCTGTAGAACCACCTCTAACAAGGAAGTGAGGGGTTGCTCCAGGTCTGACATTGTCGGAGTTGTTCTAGGTCTCTATCAATTGCCAGCCTAAGGGCTGTAAGCCCCTGTTCCTGAGTTACAAGGGCTGCGACCCCAGTGCCTGCCCCTGCTATCCCTAGGGAGAAGAGGGCCCCAATTGTCAGGGCAGTAACAGGCTCTCTCTTTCTCCGGTGGAGGCTCGGCACTTCTTCCGAAAAAGAAAGGAGGGATTCATGAGAACGATATATTAGGCGAGGTAGAATGGCCATGAGCACACAAAACTCACTACTAGCATTAAACACAAGGGTGGATAGGGCCGGGGTGAGGCCTGTCTTTGAACAGAGCCACTAACCCGAGGAGGGTATAATCTACTTTCCCGGCTTTCACGTGGTGTTATTATAGGAGGAGCATAACTGACTCTGGGCTGTAGGGACTGTGCCCACACACGTACCAGCGATTGAGACCTGAGCGATCGTAAGTCCCCTCGGTCCCTTGTCCCAAGGAGTGGGATAGGAGTTGTTGATAGTGTAGGATCCATTTATCTCGACTGCTTCATAGAAGGGGGGTGAACTTGGGTAGCATAACCAACAGGGATCAGTGAAGGAGGGAGTAGGGTGTTTCAGAGTTTCTGCTACTGCTTGCACCATTTCTCACAAGGGGTTATCTAACCCGGATGGACTCAAACCTGGTCTTCCTGCGGGTTCTGGCATCAGCTTCACAGATGTGGTTCCTTGAAAGTCCATATTAAGGCACTTATCAGCAGGATCTTCTTCATCTTCGGCTTAGGTGTAGTTTTAGAGGATTCGCAGGATGCTGCTGCACCTTCCACTCCTCCTCGCGGGCTCCTGGATCTTTATGAGGGAGGACTTTCCGAACGTGGGTGTGATGCACCCAGGGAGCGATACCATCTACCTTGAGGGCAGTGGGGGTGGTAAACAATACAACGTAAGGTCCCTTCTACTTGGGCTCAAGTGTCTTCACTCCGTGTCTCTTGACCCACACTATGTCCCCTGGGACTATGCCATGTTCTGGGCTCGGAATCTTCCCGCCCTCATAATATGCTCTAATCAGGGGCCAGATTTCCTGTTGCACTTTAGTGAGAGCTTGCAACACATTCAGGTAGTCAGGGGCCGGGTCCCCTGCCCTGGAAAGCTGTACTCGCCGAGTTATGGGTGGAGGAGCCCCGTACATTATCTCAAATGGAGTTAAACTATGTACATAGGGGGAGTTTCGAGCACGGAAGATGGCTAAGGGAAGGAGGGTCACCCAGTCCCCGCCAGTCTCTAATACTAATTTAGAAAGGGTCTCTTTCAAGGTCCGATTCACTCTCTCTACCTGCCCAGAGCTTTGTGGGTTATAAGCACAATGTAACTTCCAATCTACCTCTAAAGCTTGGGCCAGTCCCTGCAGGATCTTGCTAACGAAAGCCGGGCCGTTATCTGAACCTATGGCTTCAGGGACCCCATATCGGGGGATAATTTCTTCAATTAATCTTTTTGCTACTACTTGGCTTGTCTCATGCTTGGTTGGAAAAGCCTCTACTCACTCTGAGAAGGTATCTACTATAACTAGAAAATACTTGTACCCATACTTCCCTGGTTTTACTTCGGTGAAGTCTATTTCCCAGCTCCTCCCGGGAGCCCTCCCCCTTTCCCGAGTACCTGTTGGGTGGGGCCCTCTTGGGGCTGGTTTCAGCCTTGCACAGCTGCTGCATTCTCTTGTGATTTGACAAGCTGCCTCATTCTGGTGGGGAAACACCAACTGCGCAGACTGGAAAAGGCTGAGCAGTTTTTTCCAGCCTAGATGGGTGGACTTATGCAGATTAGCAAGCATGTACTGTCCTAATGCTTCTGGCAGGATTAATCTACCTTCTTGGTCCCTACTCCAATTTCTCTCTTCAAACACTTTACTCGAGACTTGTTTCTTAATCCACTCAAGATCCTGAGGGGAATACTCAGGTTTGGGTGGCAAGGCGGGCAGTTCAGGTATGGGTACCTCGAGGGCTGCAAGTACAAGGGAGTCCAAGAGGGCCACTCTCCTAGCTTCCGCATCAGCATGTTTGTTGCCGATGGCTTCAGGTGTCTTCTTTGATTGGTGGCCCGGTACATGTATAACTGCTACTGCTTTCGGTTTTTTGATAGCAGCCAGTAATCTTTGGACTTCTTGTAGATTCTTCAGCTCTTTTCCTTCTGTGGAGCGGAATCTTCTTTCCCAGTAAATGGCAACGTGGACATGGACAGTGCCAAAGGCATATCTGCTGTCTGTGTAGATGTTGGCCCGCTTGCTTTCTGCTCTCTCCAGGGCTTCAGCAAGAGCAATAAGTCCCGCCTTCTGTGCTGAAGTGCCAGGGGGCAGGGCTGCGCTCCAGACTACTTCTTCCTCGTGGGTCACCACCACTGCCTCTGCTCTCCTGACTCCCTCCTGCACAAAGCTGCTCTTATCTGTGTACTAATTTAGCTCACAGTTTGGTAATGGTGTGTCCTTCAAGTCTGCTCGCATCTGGATAATTCCGGAGAGGATGTCTCTACAGTCATGGATGGGGGTTGACTGATCTGGGTCCGGCAGAAGGGTGGCAGGATTTAAGGTCACAGGGTCGGAGAAGGCAATTCGTGGAGAATCTAGTAGGAGCCCTTGGTAGTGGGTGAGTCTTGTATTCGTCATCTATTTTCCTGGAGGATGCCTGAGGATCTCCTCTACAGTATGTGAGGCTGTTACTCTCAAGTTCTGGCCAAAAGTGAGCTTGTCTGCCTCTTTTACCAGTAGAGCAATGGCTGCTAGGATATGCAGACAAGGTGGCCATCCGGAGGCCACGGGGTCTAGTCGCTTGGACAAATAGGCCACAGGTCTTTTCTATGGGCCTAGCTGCTGAGCCAAGACTCTTTTAGCCACGCCTTTCTTTTCATCTACAAACAGGATGAAGGGTTTTTCTGGGTCTGGCAAAGATAAGGCAGGGACCTGGAGGAGAGCTTCTTTTAGTCTGTCAAAAGCCTCTTGTTCTTCTTGAGTCTATTGCCAGCCCTGCCCTTCTTTGGTCGCCTCATATAGCAGTCGGGCTATTTCTGCGTACCTTGGAATCCAGAGCCTGCAGAACCAGGCTGAGCCAAGAAATTCTTTCACTCCCTGGGGTGAGAAAGGGACGGGGATAGTCAGAATAGTTCGTTTCATGGCCGGCGTTAGCCACCTGGCTCCGTTAGATATTTTGTACCCCAGGTAGATCACTGACCTTTGACAGATGTGGGCTTTCTTGGCACTGGCTCGATATCCCAGTTCAGCCAACAAGTTCCCTGTGGCTTCTTCGCACTCCTCATGGGTTTTTGTGGCCAGCAACAAGTCATCTACATACTGCAGCAATGTCACGCGGGGGTGGCTCCTGCGAAAGGGCTCCAGGTCCTGGCTTAGGGCTTCATTGAATAAAGTGGGAGAGTTTTTGAAACCTTGTGGCAGTCTAGTCCAGGTAAGCTGCCCATTTCTTCCTCTCCCTGGTTCCTGCCACTCAAAGGCAAACAAAGGCTGACTAACTTCAGAAAGGGGAATACTGAAGAAGGCATCTTTCAGGTCCAGAGTAGTATACCACACATGTGAGGGTGGCAGGTGGCTGAGCAAGGTGTAAGGGTTGGGCACTGTGGGGTGGATGTCCTCGATCCTTTCATTAACCTTTCACAAGTCTTGCACTGGTCGGTATTCTCTGCCGCCAGGCTTCCTTACTGGAAGCAAGGGCGTATTCTATACAGATTGGCAGGATTTAAGGACTCCAGCCTCTAGCAGTCTGTGGATATGGGGTGCTATCCCTTTCTTAGCCTCTTCCGGTATTGGATACTGCCGAACTCGGATGGGCAGGGCCGCAGCTTTGAGCTGAACAACAACTGGGGGCAGATGTTTGGCGAGACCAATTCCTCCAGTTTCGGCCCATGCAGAAGGGAACTTCTGCAACCAAGAGTCTATTTCTCCCTGGCCCTCCTTTTCTTGATCTGCCTGAAACAGGTGATGCTCGTCGGCTAGGGATAGGGTTAGCACATGCACCGGTTGTAGGGACTGCCCTTCTTTGTCCATGATCTTTATCTCTTTGGGTTCAAAATGAATGTGCGCCCCAACCTTGGTCAATAAGTCTCTGCCCAGTAACGGTGCGGGGCTTTCGGGTACAACCAGGAATGAGTGAGAGACCTGATGTCTTCTTAGGTCCACTTTTCTATTAGTAGTCCAGGCACATTTCTTGGACCCTGTTACTCTCTGGACTACACTTGTGCGTCTTGGGTTTAGGGGACCATGGGCTTGGTTGAGAACTGAATACTGTGCCCTCGTATCTACCATGAACCCAATAGGAGTCTCCTCCACACACACTGTTACTTAGGACTCGGGGAGGGGTGCCAAGTCCCGTCCCCGTCAATTCTCTTCTCTTAGGTGCAGGGTCTTAACGGGATTCCCTCCTCCTTGTTCCTTCCTTTTGGGGCACTCTCTATTCCAGTGCCCATATCTCTTATACAGGGCGCACTGATTTTGTCCTAGCTGGGATGGGCAGGGTCCCTTTCTTCGAGGAGATCTAGGGCTCTCCTCTACTCTAGCTAAGAATATCTTAGCCATCTCTTCTCTCTGCTTCTTGTCCTCCCTCTTCTGAAATTCTCTGTCTTCTTTCCTATTTTTCTCCTGCACTTCCCATTTCTCTTTCTTCAGCCTTTCTTCCCTATCTTCCGGAGTCTCTCTAGCATTGAAGACTTTCTCCGCTTGCTGCAGCATTTCTCTAATAGAGATCTCTCCTAAGTCATCCCGCTTGTGGAGTTTCCTCTGGATATTGGGGGCTGCCTGGTTGATGAATGAGAGGACTACAGCTGATCTGTGTTCCTCTGCCTCTGGGTTTATGGGGGTATATTGCCTGTAAGCATCAAACAGCCTCTCCAGATATGCGGCCGGGCTTTCCTTTTCTCCCTGAACAATAGTTTTTACCTTAGCTAGGTTAGTGGGCCATCTGGCGGCCGCCTGGAGACTAGTCATCAGAGTCTGGCGGTAGACCCGGAGACGCTCTCTACCTTCTGCAGTCTCCAAGTCCCAGTTTGGGCGTGTAAGTGGAAACGCCTTGTCAATGATGGGCTGGAGGGTAGTAGGTCTTCCATTTTCTCCAAGGAAATTTTTCCTGGCTTCATTGAGGATGCGCTCTCGCTCTTCCGTTGTGAAGAGGGTGCGGAGCAACTGCTGGCAGTCGTCCCATGTGGGACAATGGGTGAACATAATGGACTCTACCAGACCTATAAGACACTTGGGATCTTCCGAGAAGGGAGGGTTCTGAGTCTTCCAATTATAAAGGTCACTAGATGAAAAGGGCCAATACTGATATTGCTGAGCTCCGCTCAGACCGCCTGCACCGATGGCACGCACTGGCAGAACCGGCACTGCTTCTTCTGAGGTGGAGGAGGGGTCCTCCCCTTCTTGCTCCCTCGTCCCTTGAGGCCTCAACTGCATTCCTCCCACTCCACCTGGCGCCCAGCGTGGAGCCAGGGCGGGAGAGCGTGAGGAAGCTCTTTCCGGCCTCCTGCCTTCTCCTGCTGAAGAGTCTGGGGAAGCTGTGGCCGCCAGATCCCTGCTGGGCTCCCCAATCTTGTTCTCTACCCCTCCGGCAGCTTCACCCCCTTCTCCTGCATACGGGGGTGGCCACTTAATCGGCAGAGGGGGGTAGAGGGGGGAACTGTCAGGGAGAACGGGCGGCGCACTCGGGCACACAGGGTTTCTGGCCCTATGATCAGGGGGTTTTAGATCTTCCTGGGCAACTAAGATGGATGTTTTTAGTGGGTCAGTGTGAAATTTCCCCACTAAAAAAGGCCTCAGCCAGGAAGGGGGATTCTTGGCCAAATTTTCTCAGACAAGAATATAGGGAAGCTGGTCAGGGTGGCCCTCGGGGTCTGGCCAGGAGATGATGGCTTTGACCTTGCCAATAAGGTCCATGGAAAGAGACCCCTGGGTCGGCCAGCCTACTCCAAAGGAGGGCCACTTGGCTGAACAATAGGTATCAAGCTTACTTTTCTTGATACTAAGACTCATGTTTAGGGCCTGTTCCTTGACCTTCGGAAAGTGGGAAAGGATCAGACCTTTAGGAGTAGCCTGAGTCTGGCCCATGGTGAATAATGCAAGGAAGACAAAAGGTGAAAAGTAGAAGTGCCACTTTAAACAAGATGATGACTGGTGCATGTGCTTGTGGATGGGTGCCTGTCATTGCACAGTTTTTCTTCTGCGGGGGACGCGAATTTATCTGGGATTCACGGCTGTGACCCTCTTATCCTGTCATGGGAGTCTTCCAGCGACGGGTGCCCTAATGGCTCTTAATTGCCTGACCTGTGCCCACAGGGGAATGATTTAGTGGCAGAAAGGAGGAATGGAGAGAACAGGAACAGGAGAGCCTCAGAGTAAGAGAAACTTAAAGGGAAAAGCGCAAAAAGAAATATAAACCAATACACAATAAAACAATCAACAATAACACCAAACACACACACCACATTTGATCGCACTTGCTCGGACCGGTCCTTCTCTCACTCTGGTGCGCACCACACTCACCACTTTCAGGATCCTCAAAAACTCTCGTGATTCTCCCGAAAGGCGTCCACTCGGACTGCCGCAGGGTGACGAGCTCGATCTTTTCCTCCTCGGGCGCCAGGTTCCTGCCAATTGGACTTCCCTTCCTAAGGTCGAATCACTCGGACCTTAGGGTCAGGATTGGTTACCTGGGCTTCACCCAGGGTCACTAATCTGGGGGCCGGGACTACCAACCCGGACCTCCTTACTCGGGATCACTAACCCGAGACCAGACACGGGATGGTGACTCCCGCTTTATACTGGATTTATGCAGACACGAGGGTGCGAACCTCGAATTACACTGCCCCGTCTGGACAGTCAGACCTTGCCTCCAGCCATCCCTTGTTCTCCGGGAAGTCGCTCGGATCCCGGACGAGCCTCCAAAATGTTAGGGTTCGGGACTCCGGGGCTTCTCCAGAGAGCAAACCACACAGGCACGGAGATGTAAATCCAAGCAAAGTCTTTATTCAGCCAGCTAGCTGGGGCCGACAGCACCTCCCCTGACACGCAGGTCGAGTCCGAGCTGTCGACCCCCAAGCAACTTTAGGTATAAATTATATAGGATTTCCACAGCCATTGCACCAAAGCCCATACATTACCACAACCAATGAATTTAAAACACATCCCATACTTTAACCAATAAAGTTGAAACGGGGACCCGCCGCTTGCCTGACCTTTGTACGAGCACTCCTTAACGTCTTGTCACGAGTTTCGTCCCCCTTAGGGTATGGAAACTGGTTGGCTCTCGCTCTAGGGTGTTTCTTGAATTCCTTTACAATTTATAAGAAACCTCTTTAAACCATACCTGAGTTTATGCTAATGAGGTGGCTCTGGGTGGGCCCCTAGATAGTTTCAAATGGGGGCTGGTTGCCAGAGGAACCAACCTTGTGAATAGAAGGTTGGAACTTTCAGCTGTACCCTAGGACCTCAGGGGCCAGAGAGGGACTGGAGATTGAGTTCCATTACCAATGGTCAGTGATTTAATCAGTCATACCTACATAATGGTACTCCATAAAAATAAAAAAAAAAAACCCTAAATAACTGAGAGCTTTCAGATTAGAGAAGACATTGAAATCCTGGAAGGACACCCAGAGAAGGCAATGGAAGTCCCCCTTCCCTCTCCCATACCTTGCCCTGTGCATTATTTCCATGCAGCTCTCCCGGAGCTGCATCCTCTATAATAAACCAGTAAATGTAAATAAGGTGCTTTCCTGACTTCTGTGAACCATTCTAGCAATTACTGAATTATTGGAGGAGGTCATGGGAACCTCCATGTTATCATCTATTAGTCAGAACTAGGAGTGACAACCTAGACTTGTGACTGGTATCTGAAGTAGTTGCAGTCTTGTGGGGCCGAGTCCATAACCTGTGGGGTCTGCCCTAACTCTGGGTAGTTCATGTCAGAGTTGAATTGAATTGTAGGACATCCAGTCCATGTGCACATAGTTGGAGAATCATGGGTGTGGGGAAACAAACCCACACATTTGGTGTCAGAGGTGTTGTGAGTAAAAACAGTACAGAAGAAGGAACCAGATCTCCTTCCCTGCATATCCCATTTCTCACCAAATGCAACCACTGAAGAAACAGAACACAGCCATGAACCCGTAAGTGAGCAAAGATCAAGACAAATGCTGGACCATCTGACAAAGGAAGTTAGGGAAATGAATTGGAAGTAGAAGCTTATAGGGAAAAAAAGAGCTCAGGAATCAACCAGAACAGTCTGGGTCTTTTAGTGCCTTACTAATTGTACATATGTCCTGGGTCTCTGAAGACATTTTGTGTCAGTATCCCAGTTTACCTGATGTCCATAATGAGGACCCTTAGATACTGAGGAAAGGTTAAATTACATGACTTTATGCATCCACTTGGATTTTCATTTTTAAGAAGCTTTTTGTTATGTTTTGTTTTGATTTTTATAGCTGGATGATAATGGTAAGTTTGAGCTACCTGGAAAATTCATCTAGAACACATTATTCTCTTATACTGAGAGATGATAAATTATTAATGGAACTTGTAAATTTAGCAGGAAAAAATGGCATTTGTCCTTATATATTATATGCAAAAGTATACTATGTCTAAGAAGACATTCTGCAACTCAACCTAATAAGCATAATACCTAAGTACATAATAAACATTAATTTATCTGCTATTATATCTGAGGAGCCTAAAACCAACCAGAAATAAGAGACAGATACCCAAATGAGTGGCAAAGCCATAGAGCATACAAAAGATTTGAGATCTCCAGCAAATACGCATGAAAAATTTATTATTTTTACTGTAATTGGTGTTTTTATTATACATGAATTTCAACAAAGGGACACAGCTATGATGTATCAGGTTTTCCCTTCCAATTAGGTTTAAGACCAGCCAGTTTGTACATGATTTTTGTGGAGAGCTAAAGGTTATAAGAATTTTACTTGGCTTATGGAGGTGGCCTTTTATTAAAGAAGTCCACTTTTATTTATATATATTTTAATATTTGTAACCTTTTTTAATATTTTTATAAGATATTTTAACATTGTAAGTCCAGGGAGAGGAAATCCTGGGGCAAAATACCTCTAAAAACCGATAGTCGAAGGGAGAAATAAAGTTTAAAATCCGTTTATCACTTACAAACTGCAGTCCAGGCCCTTCTCTCTTTCCTGCTCTAGCAGAAGCAAAACCGGCCCTCCTCCTCACCTCTCAGGTACAGATAAGCCCTCCTTTGCCCAGGTAATTACTCATTGATACGGAGATGAACTTCTCTCCACCACTGAGGAATGATGCAAATGCCCTAAAGCCATACTTCTTTCTACCTCTGAACACCTATTGATATGCAGATGTACCAAAGCCAGGTGAGATATTCTGGAAATATTACAATTTTACCCACAAATATATATTTCTTTTTACATATATAAGTAAGAGGTCACTTGTAGTTTTTTTTAAAGAAAGGAACAGAGGTCATTTTGGGGGAGGAAGAAATGTCCTCTACCCCTCGAGGTTCTTCTAGCTGGTTGAATAAAATTGACATGAGACAGATTAACTGGAGAAAAAAACAAAGTTTAGACATGCATTCCAAAGACTGTTGGGGAAAATGAGGAATATATATTATCCCAGTCCAAGAAGAAGTGGGTAGGGATCTGAGACTTCAAAGATAAAGGGAAGTAATTAACAGGAACATAGAAAGTAAATGTTTGGTAAACAAAATACTTGATGGGCTGCACAGAAATAATGGGGCACAGAGAGAAATTTTATTAGACAATGGGGCACAGTGAGAAATTTTATCAGACTTTGTCACATTCCTTCCAGTCAGTCACCCCTAGTTTACATTATAATATAGCTCTCTATGGTGATAGCTCCCCTGGGGTAGTTCCTCTATCTAAACTTTGCAAGCAGTTGGGGGATGGGAGGTCAAAGTATCTATTTGAGTCTTTTGGGCCTTGATGGTTTTTCAGCTCAAAATAGTCTGCATGTCACAGTGGCACATCTTGGGTCGGCTTGCCCTTGGTCCCTATGTCATTATTGTTTATGCAGAAAAGGGTACATTTGTCACATTTTTTAATCTATCTGGGTAGCATTTTTTTCTTGGTGTATTTTTAATAAGATATCTCAACATTTTGCCACATGCTAATATGCAGGGTTGTTGGTTTTTTGTTTTTTTTTAGTTTCATTTTTCTCAGTTTGGGAAATTTCAGATTTAAAAAAAAATATGTTTCAAAGGATTCTAACCCACATGATAGAAAACTAAAATAATTGAGCAGTTTAAATGAGAGTGAGGTAGAGCAGGGATATGGGAGAGGATCATAATTGTTCCTGCCTATGATGAAAACTGCTGAGATATACATAGAGTAGTAAGAACAGGAAGAACTCCATCTTAAGTCTAAGGTTTCATTTAAAAAAGCAGGGAGTTAGGAGATAATATTCCTAACATATTTTATGGTAATTAGCTAACAACCGACCTTATCTCAAGGCAGGGCAAGCAGTCCCAAATGATCTGTTCCTACTGCTTGAGGGTAATCACTATCTTGGGTAATAGGATCAATAAATTCCTTATGTTAAGTGTATCTTACAGAATATCCAGAGGACTGACTAGGATGGTGATATAATGTCTGTCACCATAGACAGACATCATGAGACCACATGTCAAGCCTATAAAAAAAAAATCTCCTCTTACCCTATTCTTAAAATCCTTAAAAGACACAAATCCTAAACCTTTAAGCATACCTCCTCTCTGAGGCTGCCTGAACTCCCTTTTGTTCAAGTGTGTACTTTGCCTTAAAGAAGCCTTCTTGTTGCTGAAATCATGCTTTGTCTCTGAGCTCTTGCAAGCCCCTTGGGAGGGAAATAAGAAACCCCTTTTCTGGGGATAAGCATCTTTTTTACTTCAGTACTTCATTCAATTTTCTATAAACTTAACGCACAGATCTTCTCTCTCTCTGTTCTACCTCACACAGGTAGGGAAGGGATACTGATATCTCTGACTTGGGCTCGCCAATTCCTCTCACCTGGGTGACCCGGACAGGACTGCTGCTGTACAATCATGCAGGTGATTGAAAATCCCTGCTTGAAAATCTCCTTTCTTTGCTTTTGGGAAATCCTCAGAACATAATTTCATTCCATTCAGTGATCCTCAGTTCCTGCAAACCCTGAGGTGGTGGGGGCTTAGTTCCCATGCTATGAAGATTCAAGCAGACACTGGACGCCAGGTGACCCCAGCTTCAGGAGTGGGCGAGGGATTTTTCTCTATGCCGAGCAGGAGTTCAATGAGCTTCTCTTTTCTCCCTCTGTTCTTCCTTGCTCTCTACTGCCTACATGGCTGCTGCATTCACTACCACAATAACTTTAATGAATTCCTTCCTTACCTACACTTGTCCAACCTATTCATGACTTATTTCTTGATCAGTCAAGAATCCTCCCCTGTCTGGGTTAAGGTATCACCTAGTACACACGGGGAGGCCTCCCCAGACGCAGCTGCCTGGCAGCAAGAGGACATATTTTTGTTTCAAGAGAAATATTTAATACAAAATAAGGTCCTCTAAAACCAAAGATTTTTACCTATTGCACTGATTTAAGAAATAAATGTGTAATGAGATATAGACAGTTTATAATAAAGCACTCATCTAAAATGAGTTTGTAGTCAGTTTTAAAGGGCAGCAGTTAACAGAAATTTGTTTTATACTTAGAAAATTCTCATTTAATATTCAGTACTGCTTAAAGTATTTGGGGCTACAAGGTAGGTTTCATGGTTAGCTACCTCCTTTCCAGCCTGTTTGTGGCATACAGTCCCAGAGTTTAGGCTCTGTCCCTGTGTGCTTTCTGAGAAAAGCAAGAATACAGCATTTACTAATGTGTTTTGTTGACTGTAAAAAAGAAGTCATTCTCAAACTATGCTTTCAAAGAATATTGATTTTCTTGCATAGAACCAAGATATTCTCCTCCTAGAGAATTAAACAATGATGACTTTTTCACAACTCAAAGAGAAATTTAGATTAATGGATAGCATTTTTTCTACTGGCTTTTAGATAGCTGTTTTTTTGTTTTTCAGTCTTTGACTCTAGCTATAAATTGTATAGAGGCATTATTTGTCTATAACAGATAATCCTTGATTTAACACAAAAGTGTGTGTTTAGTTCCTACATATTTACTCTATCAACATTTCATGGCATTGCATAAAAAGTTTCATGACTTTTAGATACTCTTCCAAATGCAAGTATTGGAAAGCTACTAATATAAATGCCATTATCCCACCACATCAACAAAAAGGACAAAAACCACATGATCATCTCCATAGATGTTGAAAAGCATTCGACAAAATTCAACATACATTCATGAGAAAAACTCTCAACAAAATGGGTACAGAAGGCAATACCTCAACATAATAAAGGCCATATATGACAAACCCACCACCAACATCATACTTAACAGTGAGAAGCTGAAAGCATTTCCTCTAAGATTGGGAACAAGACAGGGATGCCCATTCTCTCCACTGTTATTCAACATAGTACTGGAGGTCCTAGCCATGGCAATCAGACAAAATAAAGAAATACAAGGCATCCAGATTGGTAAAGAAGAAGTTAAACTGTCACTATTTGCAGATGACATGATATTGTACATAAAAAACCTTAAAGACTCCATTCCAAAACTACTAGAACTAATATCGGAATTCAGCAAAGTTGCAGGATACAAAATTAATACACAGAAATCTGTTGCTTTCCTATACTCTAGCAATGAACTAGCAGAAAGAAATCAGGGAAACAATTCCATTCACAATTGTATCAAAAAGAATAAAATACCTAGGAATAAACCTAGCCAAGGAGGTGAAAGACCTATTCCCTGAAAACTACAAGACACTCTTAAGAGAAATTGAAAAAGACACCAATAAATGGGAATTCATTCAATGCTCTCGGGTAGGAAGAACTAATATTGTCAAAATGGCAATCCTGCCTAAAGCAATCTACAGATTCAATGCAATCCCTATCAAAATACCAAGAGCATTCTTCAACAAACTGGAACAAATAGTTCTAAAATTGATATAGAACCACAAAAGACCCCAAATAGTCAAGGCATTCCGAGAAGGAAGAATAAAGCAGGGGGGATCTCGCTTCCCAACTTTAAGCTCTACTACAAAGCCACAGTAATCAAGACAATTTGGTACTGGCACAAGAACAGAGCCACAGACCAGTGGAACAGAATAGAGAATCCAGATATTAACCCAAACATATATGGTCAATTAATATAGGATAATGGAGCCATGGATATACAATGGGGAAATGACAGCCTCTTCAACAACTGGTGTTGGCACAACTGGACAGCTACATGTAAGAGAATGAAACTGGATCATTGTCTAACCCCATACACAAAAGTAAATTCAAAATGGATCAAAGACCTGAATGTAAGTCATGAAACCATAAAACTCTTAGAAAAAAACATAGGCAAAAATCTCTTGGACATAAACATGAGCGACTTCTTCATGAACATATCTCCCTGGGTAAGGGAAACAAAAGCAAAAATGAATAAGTGGGACTATATCAAGCTGAAAAGCTTCTGTACAGCAAAGGACACCATCAATAGAACCAAAGGCATCCTACAGTATGGGAGAATATATTCGTAAGTGACAGATCCGATAAAGGGTTGACATCCAAAATATATAAAGAGCTCACACACCTCAAAAAACAAAAAGCAAATAATCCAATTAAAAAATGGGCACAGAATTTGAACAGACCCTCCTCCAAAGAAGAAATTCAGATGGCCAACAGACACATGAAAAGAATCTCCACATCACTAATCATCAGAGAAATGCAAATTAAAACCACATTGAGATATCACCTCATGCCAGTTAGGATGGCCAACAGTCAAAAGACAAACAACAATGAATGTTGGTGAGAATGTGGAGAAAGGGGAACCCTCCTGCACTGCTGGTGGGAATGTAAATTAGTTCAACCATTGTGGAAAGCAGTATGGAGGTTCCTCAAAAAACTCAAAATAGAAATACTATTTGACCCAGGAATTCCACTTCTAGGAATTTACCCTAAGAATGCAGCAGCCCAGTTTGAAAATGCCATATGCACCCCTATGTTTATTGCAGCACTACTTGCAGTAGCCAAGAAATGGAAGCAACCTAAGTGTCCATCAGTAGATGAATGGATAAAGAAGATGTGGTACATATACACAATGGAATATTATTCAGCCATAAGAAGAAAACAAAGCCTACCATTTGCAACAAAATGGGTGGAGCTAGAGGGTATTATGCTCAGTGAAATAAGCCAGGCGGAGAAAGACAAGTACCAAATGATTTCACTCATATGTGGAGTATAAGAACAAAGAAAAAAACTGAAGGAACAAAACAGTAGGAAACCCACAGAACCCAAGAATGGACTAACAGTTACCAAAGGGAAAGGGACCGGACCGGGGAGGATGGGTGGGAAGGGAGGGATAAGGGGAAAAAAGGGGCATTACTATTAGCAGACATAATTTGGGGAAGGCATGGGGCGGGCTGTACAATCCAGAGAAGACAAGTAGTGATTCTATAGCATCTTACTACATTGATGGACAGTTACTGTAATGGGGTATGTGGGGGGGACCTGACGGTGGGGGGAGTCTATTAAACATAATGTTGCTCATGTAATTGTAGATTAATGATACCAAAATAAAAAAATAAGAAAATAAAAATAAATATCATTATCATTAAAATTTTGATTGAGCTCTGGTTTCTATTGAGAATAACAATATATATTTTGAGCAAAGCATAGACTCATACACCTTGATATACGTTTGCGTTTTCTTAATCTATGTCACTGTTATCCAACACTGCTTGTTAACAAACCCGTTTTCTTGTTTTTTTCTTACTTTTTAACTATTGACAATGTAGTTTCTTTCCTAATCAGTTAATGATGCCTATTACACTTTACGTTTCAATTGCTCCCTCAAAAATGTGCTTTTTATTTTTCCCAAAAAAGTCCACACATAGTTTTTTGGTTTTATCTTCCAGCTCCCTGGAAAGACTCTCTAAATATTTGGCCTTTCCTATGAGAGGGCAGTGCTTTGCACAGAGATTTAGTTCTAGCTCAGTGGTTCTGAAATTTGGCTGCACATTAGAATAACCTGGAAAACTTTTAATAATTCAGGTTTCCAGGTAGCATCCACAACCAATTAAATCAGAATTTTGATCTGAGATCCAGGCAGTTTTTTTCCAAATATCTCCAGGTGATTCTGGAATCCAGCAAAGTTATATAAACTGTTACTTTAGACAGAGATCTTATCTACATATTATCACCTGGCCTCCATGGAATTCTCTGATAGACCATGATTCAAGATAAATTTTCCTCCTCACCCATCTTCCTAAATAAAATCTAAATAAATAAAACAAAGCAGCTAGTAAAGCAGAGTTCATGGGATTTCTTCCTGTTCACCTGCCACATTTTTGAGGCAGTGCTCCAAGCTTAGAATAAAAGGCCAAAGTAGATAAAAAGAAAACCAGCACTGAATGTGCCTCCTATCTTATCTCTTGAACTTTGCCATTATTTCCCAATGCTGGCTCGGCATATCAGTGACCCATTGGTCACTATTTTAAAAGTCCTTCATAACTTTTTCTAAGAGAATTAATTAATACAATATAGTTGTGGTTCTTCATTCAGTTTCATTCAGTCTGAATCATAAATTCTATTATCTGAAATCTGAATTAAAATTGTTATTGTCTATTCATCCAAGGCAACATAAATTGTGAAGTTCCCCTGAACAATGATTACCTTTTTTTCATTCTTGGATCCCAGTGTCCAGTAGAATACTTGCCTGGAGTCATTGACCTAAAATGAATCAATTAGTTAAACAATTAACATACAAATGGACACATGCTGGGATGTGGAGAGCTAAGCACTTATTGAAGTTAAATCAGAAAGACGTTCACAAACAAAGGCAGGTGGTATGTGTCTACATGTGCCCAGCTACCAGGGAAGAAATAAAAATACTTCAGACAATATGTCCAAAATTTCTAGTCAGGTGTCAATAGAGGTGATTGTGAAAATGTATGCATGAAAATAGCTAAGTGACCACAAAAGGCTGAAAATAATGAAAGTCAAAGTGAGTGACATGCAGAAACTGAGTTACATAATTTCATAGAAGATGGAGATAAGTGCGGCTTAAAGCCACTGAGAAAAGCTCCATGGACTGGAGATAAACCTTGAAATACAGGCAGGACATAGAAATGGTGGAAGAAAGGGCATTCAAGGCAGGAAAATGGCAACAAATTGGACTGGGAATGAGTGTGGGGTGTACAATATCATTCTCTCGCCTAAAACCTTTCCGTAGTTCCGTATGCCCCATAGCAGATGGTCCAGGCCCTTAGGGCCCTTAGGATGGCCTGGCCCTCGGGGCGTCCCTCCTCCTCTCTGGCTTCACCCTGCTGTGAACTCCAGCATTCCCTGCACACATTTTGCCCTTACTTGCCTCATTTCTTTTCCCCAACTTTTCACTCTCTCTCTCTCTTCCAAATGTCCCTATTTGTCACCCTTACCTCACAGGTCGAATTCCTACAATCCTTCAATCCCTCCTTATCTTTTTTTTTTCACATTCAAATATCTTTTTCAATTTTTAATGAATAGTTTATCTGTTACAAAGATAGTTCACCCAGCTAAATCACAAACCCATTAACTTAAGATATCCAAATTACATTTTATTAGCAAAACAACTAAAAACTGATTTACCAGTCTTCATATAGAACTGCAGATGAAGCTGAGAAACAAGGCCTATTTTTTAAAACAAAATGTATCAAATTTAAGGGCTTTGAGTCTATTGTCTAACTGGGGTTGTCATAATTCTTCACATATACAAAATGCACAGCCTGGAAGTCAAGGCTCTGCCAGTCACCTAGACCATCTGTAATTCAAGTATTATTTCTCCAGCAACCCTTTCCTGATGGTCCACTTAGGCTCTGTCCTTCTTTCTGTATTCAAGGCACTGTGCCTGCTCTTATATTCGCCAGTCACCCCAATGCACGGAAATCACCTGTTTGTTTGCCTCTCCCCCTATATTAGAGGCTGTTCCCGAGGAGGCACGGTGAGCTGTCCTGTTCACAGACATGGCAGGTGTGTGACACACATTTCCTAAGCTGGTTCCCATGGTGTGACTGGTTAGGTGCTCTTTCTGCAGGGGCCCCTCACTCCACCATTAGTTGCTACCATCTCCCAGACCACAGGCCACACCCAAGAAGCAGCCCCAGAATTACAGATCGTAAGTCTTCCCCCAGAAAAACACCCATCACAGGATGGTGGTGGCCATCTCTGTGCTTGGCTGGCCTGTGAAGCTATTGGAAAGCCACCAGCCTTATGGGTTCCAGGTGCCTGCCTAAGACACCTCTGGACCTGATTCCATTTTCTACAATGTTAGATGGATAATACCTGTTACTGCTTTCAATCGAAGTTTTATTTCAGTTTTTTTTTTTTTTTGTGTGTGTGTGTGTGTGTATTCATTCCAAACATTTACTTATTAAGAACTAAGGAGCTATTAACTACATTCTTCTTCTATTTCATGAGCAAATCTACTTCATGGGGGTGAGGGGGAGGGTTTTTCTCAAAGCATTTATAAATTATAAACTTGCTGGTGGATTTGTTCACGATTCCATTTGTTTTCTACTTTCTCATTTTAGAGTATGATTTGTTGGCCTCTAATGAATAGTTGGGGAGCTATTTTCCAAGCCTGGAAGACTGTGTAGGAAAGCTCAGGGTGCATGGAGAAGAGGATGTGTGGGACTTGGGATCTCAAGAGCACAAAGCAGAAAGCAGGAATGGCCTGGAGCAGTCCCCTGCGTGCAGAGAGCAGGCCTGTGAGTGTGGCCATCAACAGGAAAGCAGGGCAATTATCAGGCACAGCTAGCAGAGGCAGGAGGACAGCTCAGCCCAGAGGTCAAGTGGGAAGAGGTTAGCAAGGCCAGCCTCTGCCTGCCCTGTGAGGGCAGAGAATTGGAGAAATGCCTAAAGAATCTGGACCAGTCTCAGTTCTTCTGACGCCCACAGCAGCTCCTGGAAATTATCTCCTTCATAGATGGTAGCATGGGAGGCTGGGAGAAGAGGCCCACTGCTTCCATGACCTCCCCACTCTCCTGCACAGCCTCTAAGGGCTCCCTGTGGTGGCTCCTGAAACCCCTGGGGACCTTCTGTTCCTTGCAAGCTCTCCAGGCAAACGTCTTAAGGAGTTTTGTTTTTCAAAGAAAAAGAAAGGTGACAGCTTTGTTAGGTCCTGAAAGAAAATTTGCCTTTGGTTCTCTTCAGGTGGGCTGTATATTCCCAATGGATAGAAAATGAATTATTTTTCAAAGTTGCACCTTAGCAGTAACTGCTATTACAAAAGGCTTGTTAAAATCCAATTTGCTTCTAAACTCCACCTCCCTGCCACCTGCCCTCACCGCCACCTCATTTCTCATTTCTTACACCAAATAATCACTTGTTGTCCCCCAGGAAGGTTCTGTCCATTGAGATGTCCCCTCTCTGCAGAACAGGAACCACATTCAAGAGTATCTTTGTGTTTCCAATGGCCTCTAGGAGTGCTTTGCCCTTCGTGACTGTTTGTGAGCTGTTAAGTCACATTTAGTTGAACTAGGATAACCATTTGGGAAAGGCAGTGGGATGAGGAGAATGCAGAAGCCTCTCAATAGGCCTTCAGATGTAGATGGAAAGGGAGAAATATGAATGGACTAGAGGATAATTCCAGGAAGTAGGAGGGAACAAAGGACTTGAAGAACAAATAGGCTCAGAGAGAGTCTTATGACAGCAGTGGCATACACGGATGAACTACAAAAAGAAGAAACACTATCTGAAGATTCAGAATGACTAGCATATTGTTCTGGCCCAGTGCCAGGCACACATGATGATCTGACTGCAATTATCAAAGATCTTCTGTTAAAGCATGGATTGCATGTGTGCTGAGAATGTGTGCTGTCTCTGGGTTTGAGGTGACAGACAGCCACATCGCGTGCCGTCCCTTTTTCCATCCTGCCTCCAGCCAGGCAATAAACCCAGTCATCACCCAGTCTGTCTCAACCATGTGGCTTCCCTCGCCAGCTGAACAAAATATTTTCAGAATGTGGAATGTAAACAAGGTTCCTACTGTTAGTAATTCTGTGTCATTTACTTGTGGTTTATTTTATTTCACTCTAAGTCACATTTAAATTCAAAACATTGCCAGCCTGCATGATGCATGTAAACAAATCAGAAATATAGATTAGAATGACAACTGATTAGTTAGCTGTGAAAGCATCTGGGTAAATGGAAGAAAAGGGAAAGATCTATTATGCTCCTGGGATATTGCTTCTCCACAGGAAATTCAATTTTGAAAAGGGCTTTAAAAGCAATGACTTTAGTCATCTGTGTTTTCTACACACTGGGTACAGTACATACTAATAGAATACCTAGCCCAAACCTCTGCCAGGGCTCATGGGACACAGCCTCATAAAAAAACAGGGAGCAATTTGGAGATGGAAAAGGAGTCCCACAAATACACGTTAGCAGACAGTGGTCTCAGATGGTTGTCTCTCATGCTATTGAAGATGTTTTGCAAGAAAACACAATTTTCCAGGTCCATTATTTCCTGTTGTTAAAAGTATACATCTATGGTGTATGTTGCTAAGTGATAAAGGTTGTATGAACCTTTTGGTACTCACTGAGAATCCATATCAAGACTTCATTTATAAATTTCCTCTGAAACTTATTCTGTCTCCCAAATCAATAGGGAGCTAAATGAGGCATAACAATTTCATTATTTACCCAGAGGCCTATACATGATTGATGTTTTCCTGGCAAAATGCCATGAACTACACATTTTCTAAAATTTTGTTGACACTTTTAGTTACATTACCCACCATTTCTTATATTATTCAGAAGCTGATGAATTAACATGAAAATGAGATAAATTATATATTTCCTTGAATTTTTATGGTATCTTCAGAATTGTGGTGAAGCAGCGATCCTGGGGTCACAGATGAGTCAGGCAGAAGCAAATGTACCCCTGGGAGGTCACCACATTCCGTCCCCAGCGGCTTCCTCCTCTGGTGCTCCAAAGCAATTGATGTCTGCTCACCTAATTAGGCGCATCATAGTTTCACAAGGAGCATGAGTTACATCATGACTCACTAAAGAATCTTCCTCAGAATAAAGCCCTGTGGACTAAGGTTGGATGCCCTATAAGATTAGGCACCTGGAGGATCAGAACAATCACCTTGAACCACACATTACTTGGATCATTTGGCAAAAGGAAAAGCAACTTCCTCTAACAGGTGAGATTTGAAAAAGTTTTCATCTGAGAAGGAGAAATGGATAGCTCAAGAATGGGGGTATAGGCATGCTGGGAGATATGGGGAGAACATGATCTGGGTTTTGAATTGAGTGGCTCTACAGAACAATTTTTGGTTTCCACGCCTGAGCGCCCTTACAAAGAAGAGTGAAACTTCTTTGTTCCGACGTAAAGCCCTGAAAACAGAGTAGACCCCTCCCAACAATGTGACAGGCGGAGGTTTCATCTTCCCATACATTTCTGGTTTCCTTTATAAACATAAATTGCAGCTCAAGCTCTCATTAATTTGTTCTGAAAACAAGTCATTTATGATCAATTATGGAATAATTATGGTCCAACTTGGTGAATTACGGTGCTATACTTTTCCATGTTTTCTGTGTCCAGAATCTCCTAGTTTTCCATTGCATGTGCCCCATTTAATTCCTTACAGTATATACATAAGCAATATAGAGATCTGACTTTAATTAGGCATCTGCTTAAAAGCCACATCTTGAGCATTTCAGTGAGAACTGTTTTCATTCTGAATAATTCTTACTGGGAAAAGAGTCTTTCTTGCTCTAACTTAAGTCTCCTTGATCTAAATTAAAAACATGCTTGCCCATTTTATTATGAGGAGAAATATTTATTCCCCCTGCTCATAATTCCAGTTTGGCCTATGAAGGAAGAGGCATCTACCTCCACCCATGCGGGGGGCAGGGGGGACATGGATGAGCTCGGCACCCATCAGGCCGCATTTCACCCACATAAAGGGTCACATGTTGTATGGTCCTAATTCTCCCTTCCTGCATGGGTAGGAAGGACCAGTGCTCTCCTCTGCTTCCTGTCCCGTGGGTGTCCAAATGCACACTAAAATCCACCCCATAACCCCGTCCCCAAGGGTGTTCTAGTGCCAGAAAATCTTTAAAGAAAGGAGCCAGGAATCTTAGTTTGGTCCCAGGCCAGAATCACATTCTCTAACAAAGGTTTGCTGTGGTAACAGTGAGGAACTAGGGTGGGGACTAGGGGAGATCTGACTGCTTTCAAACATGTGCCTGTTGATGTCTATAATTTAGGTCTTAACTGAGTGTATCTGCCAGAAGTTAGAGGCGCTATCTGTCTTGGGCCCTGCTACGGTCTGAACATTTGCATCCCCACCAAACTCACATGTTGAAATCCTAATGTGATGGCTTTAGGACGTGGGGGTCTTTGTTAGGTCATGAGCATGGAGTCGAATATGATTAGTAAGCGACCCCACAACTGCTTCACCAGGCCAGGCCACAATGAGAAGTCTGCCGCCTGTAACAAGGCCTCAGCTGACCATGCCTGCACCCTGACTGCAGACTTCCAGCCTCCACAACTGCAAGAAATAAATTTCTGCTGTTTATCAGCCCTTGATCTGTGGTATTTTTGTTATAGCAGCCCCAATGGACTAAGACAGACCCCTAGCACGTAATATCTGTATATTCTTTGGAGAGCTTATTGTTCTTACAGTTTTAGAAGCAAAAGAAGGCTATCTCTAACCATTAGCCAGGCACATGGAGGGATCCAAAGAAAGCAAGCCCTGGTCCCTAGCCTCAAGAAGTTTTCAGTTTTATCTCTGTTGTTTGAATGACTCAAGGGATCTTACTATTTATTTCCCTTAGGTTTGTTTTATAAGATATTAATAATTATATAGCTTCCCTTCTGGGTATTTCTAGTTTCTAGGATGTAATCCTGAGTGTGTACAGAGCATTCTATCAAGTTCTCATCAAAATGAAACACTACTTACTGACCTTGCAGAGCCAAAGCTTTGCATTTGTGCTAAACTGTAAAAATAGCATCTTTGTCTAAACAATGGGCACCACTTTGGCTGCTCACGTAGCTTCTAGGAGTGCATCTTGCTCCTTGCCCTTCTCACACTTCTAGTGTAATCCAGCAGGGAGCAGCTCTCCCTGATTCAAATACATATGTGGCCCACATTGTAGCCCCCAGCCATCCTTTCTTGCTATTTAATTAAAGAACAGCACACAGGTCAGGGAATCAAATTACTCAAGAAGTTACATTAAATGCCATTGGCTGATTCAAACCTTAGTGCTATAAGGAATTTTGATTATTACAATATTTCTAGATTTTTTTCTTTCAATTTTTGGTAAAAATGGTTTGATAGCACACTGTGATACCACCCTGGTCCAGCTTCCTGAAGCCTTTAAAAAAAATTCAGTTTGTTACTTCTCTTAGTTTATTACTGGGTAGTGTTTTCTCAGACTGAATTAACAGAATGTTCAGATGGATGTAGGAAAATTCTTCTTTTCCCTCAAAGGCAATTGGCAGTTCCCCCCAAAATCCATCAAGGGACTTATAAATAAAACTCATGTTATTTTTTTATTTGAAAGAGAATACATAGTGTTCACATAGTATTTAATTAAGAACATGACATTCTATTAAATAAAAATAGCAAATAATAAAAATGTATACATTAGTTCCATATTATGGACTAATTAAAAGATCCAGAAAACAAAGGAGAAAAAATAGAAATAGAAAAATTAAAAAGAGAAGACCAAGTGGAGACAGAGTTACAGAAGGAAAAAAATACTTACAGGGAAAAGCAAGAGAGAGAGAGGCTCACATGAGTTTGGAGTATAAGCTTTAAAGAGTAACAGCAAACAATAGCCTTTCCTTTTTCCTTTTTCACACCTAGAGCATAAAGGAAGAAATTATCCTGGGAGACTTTACTCTCAGAGTGGATACTTGAGGTACAACTTGAGGGCCAATGTTCTCACACCCCTGCTTTAAAGAAAGAAATACTAGAAAAATAGAAGAACTGAGTATGTGGTATTTAGAGACTGGGCTCATTTTAGAGAGGGATGGGTATCAAGCTGGAGTCTAATGGGAAACAAGGAAACAAGAACATGGCTGTAAACTGGTTTCCATATACCATGCAATCAGCGTTTCTCGTAATCCTGAGGATAGACAACGGAAGAGTGATAGGAAAACTCATTGAAAATGCAACAGTGATTCTAGCTGACCTGGCGTCCTCCCCCATTCTCCTTCCCTACTTCCACCTGTTTCCCTGGGGCAGTGCTCAGATCCACAGTTTCTCCTTTCTGCAGACATTGCTGCAGCTGTGGTAGGATGAGGCACAGAAGGTGCTGAAAACCATTCATACTGACTTGTGAGAACCAAGGATTAAATTTGCAGGAATTCTGCAAACTGGTTAGTAAACACAGCCATTATTAAAATTTTTTTTTTTTGTAGATAATTATTTTTTATTGAAGAGTAGTTGACACACAGTATTACATTACATTAGTTTCAGGTGTACAACATAGTGATTCAACATTTATATACATGACAATTCTAGGTACCAGCTATCACCATACCAAGCTGTTACAATATCTTGACTATATTCATTACATCCCGGTTACTTACTATTTTACCATTGGAAGTGTGTACTTTTTTTGTTTTGTTTTGTTTTGTGAGGGCATCTCTCATATTTATTGATCAAATGGTTGGTAACAACAATAAAATTCTGTATAGGGGAGTCAATGCTCAATGCACAATCATTAATCCACCCCAAGCCTAATTTTCGTCAGTCTCCAATCTTCTGAGGCATAACAAACAAGTTCTTACATGGAGAACAAATTCTTACATAGTGAATAAGTTCTTACCTGGTGAACAGTACAAGGGCAGCCATCACAGAAACCTTCGGTTTTGCTCATGCATTATGAACTATATACAGTCAGTTCAAATATGAATACTCATTTGATTTTTATACTTGATTTATATGTGGATACCACATTTCTCTCTTTATTATTATTATTTTTAATAAAATGCTGAAGTGGTAGGTAGATACAAGATAAAGGTAGAAAACATACTTTAGTGTTGTAAGAGAGCAAATGTAGATGATCAGGTGTGTGCCTGTAGACTATGTGTTAATCCAAGCTAGACAAGGGCAATAAAACATCCACGTATGCAGAAGATTTCTCTCAGAACAGGGGGGGTGAGGTTCTAAGCCTCACCTCTGTTGATCCCCAATTTCTCACCTGATGACCCCCCTGCGACTGTGCCTGTCTTAGGTTGTTCCTCCCTTGAGGAATCTTACCCATCTCTGGCTAACCAGTCATCTTCCGGGGCCATACAGGGAAACCATTATTAAAATTTTAATTATAAAAATGTACAATACCAAAATCTTACAACCACAGACTATTTACTGTTAAAAGAACATATGGGATGTGAACAGTCCCCAGGAATGGGTTGTTTTAATTTATCTGAATTCTCTCAGACTGTTCAAGTTCAGTTGGACAATATCCACCATATCATAGATAAGTTTTCACAAATGCCTAAGGTGCCTGACTGGTTTTCTTGGTTTCACTGGAGATGGCTGGTAATTACAGGTATGCTTTGGTTATGTAACTATACTCCTATTATGTTAATGTGTGCGCACAATTTAATTAGTAGTTTAAAACCTATCCATGCTGAAGTTACTCTACAAGAAGATATGTCAAAGAAATAATCAATCTTCCCAGGTTTTCTTCCGCCTGCTACTTCTATAGCTTTTCTTCTTCCTACCTAATTACAACCCTTAAATAGAATTCATGCCACATGTCGAATTTACCGAGTATCATAATTCTTTCAAGTGGTAAAGACACCTCAAGACAAATGCTGGGCATAGAAGCCACAGGGCATAAATATGCAAAGAAGTAAAAAGCTAACCTTTTCAAACAATAAGGCTTCTCTCTCACTTACCAACTTAACATTTCCCTGTATGGCCCCGGAAGATGACTGGTTAGCCAGAGATGGGTAAGATTCCTCAAGGGAGGAACAACCTAAGACAGGCACAGTCGCAGGGGGGCCATCAGGTGAGAAAATGGGGATCAGCAGAGGTGAGGCTTAGAACTTCCCCCCTCCTGTTCTGAGAGAAATCTTCTGCATACGTGGATGTTTTACTGCCCTTGTCTAGCTCGGATTAACACATAGTCTACAGGCACACACCTGATCATCTACATTTGCTCTCTTACAACACTAAACTATGTTTTCTACCTTTATCTCGTATCTACCTACCACTTCAGCATTTTATTAAAAATAATAATAATAAAGAGAGAAATGTGGTATCCACATATAAATCAAGTATAAAAATCAAATGAATATTCATATTTGAACTGACTGTTTATAGTTCATAATGCATGAGCAAAACCGAAAGCTTCTGTGATGACTGCCCTTGTACTGTTCACCATGTAACTTATTCACTATGTAAGAATTTGTACTCCATGTAAGAACTTATTCGTTATGCATCAGAAGATTGGAGACTAATGAAAATTAGGCTTGGGGTGGATTAATGATTGTGCATTGAGCATTGACCCCCCTATACAGAATTTTATTGTTGTTAACAACCATTTGATCAATAAATATGAGGGATGCCCTCACACACACACAAAATATATATATATATATGTGTGTGTGTATATATATATATATATATATATATATATAAACACACTTCCAATTGTAAAATAAATAAGTAACCGGGATGTAATGTATAGCATAAGGAATATAGTCAAAATATGGTAACAACTTGGTATGGTGATAGCTGGTACCTAGAATTATCATGTATATAAATGTTGAATCACTGTGTTGTACACCTGAAACTAATGTAATACTGTGTGTCAACTACCCTTCAATAAAAAGTAATTATCCAGGAAAAAAAAATGTACAATAAATAAGTTACATTAAAATCAATTGGATTCCTCAAAATTCATCATTTCCTAGTTGTTTGCCTACCTTCTACATTCACCTATGCATTTGTGGTTATTTACATTTGTCATACCTGTAAAGTGGGAATAGCTATAATAATGTGTGCACCTTTTCTCAACTCTGCATTGAGCAAAGTCATGTTGGTAGTTTGAAATCAGCCATGGTGGGAATATTCACCCCTGGAAATCAGCAAATGCTACAGATCAGGGCTTTTTATTTTTCAGAGAACTACTTGTTGAAAAGAATAAAAGGGGAAGATGTGAGTTACCAGTGTCCCAAGGGTAGCATTAATGGCTTTTCCTCTGCTGCACCAAGTTGGCTACTGACCAACTTGGTCTTAACAAGAAGTCACACTGCCAAGCCCAGAGTGAACACAGGTGAGATGTGAAAACCTTGGGACCATTCCTGAAGTTAGCCTACTGCCCAGCCAAGCCACAAGTACTAATATCTTGATGTTTCCTGTAGAGCATTTCCCCTGTAACCTCCATCTGTGTAATGAAACAGCTGTAGACTTTAAAAAGGAAACCAAAAACAAGAATCAATGTGGTGCTCATATGTGTGTGTGTACAAGGTGTATGTGTGTGTGTTTTAGAATTTCAAGAAATAAGGAAACTACATAGAATGTTCATTAAAAACGGGCACTACAAGATAATTAGGCACATTTTGTCAACTACACATAGCAGTCATTCCTTCTGGACACATACTTCCCTTTCAATTTTTCTGCTTTAGTACTCAGCATGTAACTATGTCTCTGAAAAGCTACAGTTGACTAGATAGATAGATAGGAAGATGGATGGGTGTATGGACAGATAGATGGATGGATAGATGATGATAGATAGATAGATAGATAGATGGAAAGACGGATGGGTGATGTTTTCCTGGCATATAAAATATTTTTACTCAGTCTATCCCAATAGAGTCCAAGCTCCAAAGCAATATTTTCCTCTTAGAAGTTTAAAACCACTGGACCCATTAGTTCATGCACATATGTACCTCCTAAGGGCTGGGCCTATGAAAAGGAAGCTACTTTTCTATATGATGTATTGAAGGGTACCAGGAAAACCCCAAATACCGACCAAATGTGCCCTCTCTTCCCTGAAGCACAGAACACCCACTTTTTTGTTTTAAGTGAAACTTTATGAATGAGAGTTTTACTGGTTAATATCTATCTTGGCTAAATTTGGGCCCAGCAAAATGTTTTATGAGCTAAGCATTTGGGATGGGGCAAAAAAACAAAAAAAAGAGTCTCAGAAGGAGAAAGAAAAACTTTGAAAAAAGACCCCAAGAGATTTTTTTTTTAAGGTATCTTTTGGTTATTTGAAAACTTAGCTGAAGTTCTTTTAAAAATTAACTGACCAGTCTGATACCTGATAGGGATTTTCTTGGGGTGTAACTTGAAGCCTGCAGCATCCTCAGCTGCCATGTGGATGCCATCCTAAAGGAGGACTGCCCGAAAAGCGTGCTTCGGTTCTCCAGAGGCTGCAGCGCTGTCCAGCTGCGCTTGCAGGCCCTGCAAGGGCATTGGGTTTATGGCCAGCTGTGCCTTCGGGCCCTGCGAAGAGATGCAGTTTACCCCACACTCGGTAGAAGCGCGGACTTCAGCAGCTGCGGCCCCCAGTGCCAGCACTGCCTCTCTGCAGCGGCTGCAGCACTCCCCTCAAAAAAAGTCACAGCCACGGAACTATATTCAGTTCTCTCCTCTTAAAAATCTTCAGATCCTTGAATTCTCTTCTGATTTCTCAAAATCGTGAAGTTAATAATCTTACCCTAACTTTTGTCAATTTCCCAAGTATCTATTATATAAAAGATGTACTTCTTTACACAAACTAACCTCACTTCCTGCCCTACCTTCGGAAACACCGGTAAACTCTGGTTTCTGATACAAATGACCTTTATTTTTAAAGACTGAGGCTAGAATGTCCTTTCCTTAATAATGTCATCTATATCATTTTGTTCTCTATTAAGAGAGAGGAAATGACTTACTGGGTCTTTTTTTTTTTTTTCGGTCATATTTTTACTGAATTCATTACAATTCAACAAGGAATGATCTGACTTACCTTTGAACTACCTCTGAAGCAAAGGGCTGGATAAGGAAAATATGAGCAAGTTTGCAAGTACAAAACTGGCCTATCTAAGATAAGAACCTTTGGCAACTTTATGAGAATACATATGCTTACAATTAATATAAAAAATATAAATACATCTCTGATGGGAAGGTAAAATGATACAGGCACTTCGGAAAGCAGTTTGACAGTTTCTTAAATTAAGCATACACTTACCCTATGGCCCAGTAATTTCACTCCTAGGTATCTGCCCAAGAGAAATGAAAACTGATGTCTGTCCAAACACTTGCACACCAGTGTTCATCGCAGCATTACTCATGAGATGCAAAAGCTGGAAATCCTCCAAAAGCCCATCAGCTGGTGAGTGGGTAAACAAGACACCATACATACATATAGCATGCCAATAAAAAAGAGAAGCAGTGATACATGCAACAGCACAACTAAACCTCAGAAGCATCATGCTAAGTGAGGGAAACCAGACACATGAGATTGCCTAGTTCCACTGACTCTAAATAATTCCACTGATAGGAAACTTACAGAGGGGCAGAACTATAGAGACAGAACACAGATCTGCCCTTGAGTGGGGCAGAGATGGACATGAGGATCATCTGCAAATGGGCATAAGAGAAGTTGGGATGATGGCAGTGTCCCAAAACTGGGTAGTGATGATGGTGGCACAACTGTACCCTTTCATCAAATCTCATCTAGGTGCCACTCACAATGGGTGAATTTTATACCATGTAAATTATTCCTCAATAAAGCTTTCTTTCAAAGAGCATATATAGTAGCAGGAAGAATGATAAAATCTATGACAATTTACCTTCACAAAAAGAAACAGGAAGGATAAAGGAAAAGGGTGAAGTTGGTTACCTATAAAGAGAACACGGCAGTAGGGATTTGGAGGGATGGGCCTTTGTACAAATATAAAATGGAGAGCAAAGTGAAACAGCCCAGTTAGATTTCAACTGAATAGTGTAACAGGACAGAAGGAAACAGAAAAAAAACCCAACCACTCCAGCATGTATGAACACAGCATGTGACCATATACCCTCAGTTTGTGGCAGAGTAATAGGGCCCAGAGGAAATTACAAAGAAATCCTGAACTCTTTTCAGTAAGTTTGTTTTGTGTAGAGGCAAGGAGGAAGCAATTCTGAAACTGTTTTAGATGTATTATGCAATTGAGCCAATAAGTAAATGTATTGTTTAGAGTATCCAAGGTTCTCAGTGAAAAAAAAAAATACAGAATAGAAGAAGGCGAGAAAAAACCCTGTGGGAATGGACAGAAATGGAAATTATTGCTGTGAACTCATGATTTCTAAAACACATATATATCCGCATGTATATGTATTTATCTATGTGTGTGTATATACATGTATACGTGTGTGTGTATAAATATTCATTGTTTTCCTAGCTCAATGAGAAAGGAGGCAACGTTCCTCCCTCACACCAGACCTTGGTTTCTGATACCTTTCCCCACTAAAGAGAACCAAAGCTCTTCACAGAAATGGCTGAGTTGAGGGATGGGCAGGTAGGTACAAGTAAAGCCTGAGAAATATTTTTATGCCAGATATTAAGAAAGTGCTCAGCATTATGGACAGGAGGGTGTCATGTGACAGAGGGACCTAGGAGCAGCATGCAGAGGGGCTCCACTGACCAAGTCAGAGACAATTCGGGCAGCAAAAGAGTGAAATACAGTAGTGAATTCTAAATCACTGAAAAAAGCAGGTATTTCTGAGTTCATACCTACGACAATATGTAAGTAACTTGGAGGAATAAGGAAGGTTCCTGCCTAAAATAGAATACTAAGTGCCAGGTGGTATAAGAGGAGGGAGTGATGGAATTGGAAATAAACATTTTGCAACCATAATGGTAGAGATCTGTTCAGCAGAAATCATCAGTGGAGGCTGAATCCAAAAGGAAATTTTGATGAGGAACAGGATATATTTGCATGGACTTAAAGTGTCTCCCCACAAATTGTATGTATATATATATATATATGTGTGTGTGTGTATATATATATATATATATATATACACATGCAATCTCTCTTCCATATATATTTTTTCTATATATATATAGAGAGAGAGAGAGAGAGAGAGACAGAGAGACAGAGAGATGAAGAGAGTGGATAATATGTTAATAGGAAGTGAATCTGGATAAACAGTACAAAGACATTCTTGGTAAAATTCTTACTCATGCAACTTTCCTATATTTTAAATAATTTCCAAATAAAACATTTAAAAATTGATGGTAAAGAAAAGTCCTAAAAGCCATGCTTCACCCCCACTCCTTCTCCCAGGAGCTGACCAATGTTAACACTTTTGTATGTATATTTCTAGGTCCATTTTAACACACTTAAAAAAAATACATATGTAACAAAAAGTGTACAGTGTTAACCATTTTAAGTGTACAGTTCAGTGCATTAAGTACTGAAAAGTAGAATACTTCTGAATTTGTGTGTCTTCCTTGTTCAGGGGCCAAGCTGATTTTCTTTATATCATTTTACTTTTAGAATATGGCTGCTGAAGCTAGCACTCCAGGCATTTTTAAACATACACGTGCCAACATATAAATATAATCACAAAGGAAGTACAAAGGCAGACTAATAAGAAGAAAAATTGAAGGTAAAAGGCAGATTTTCCTAATAAAAAACAAAAAATTTGTGACCAGCAGAACTGCAGGAATGTTAAAAAAAACTCTTCAAGCAGAAGGAAAATGATAACAGATGGAAATGTTAATCCCCAGAAAGGAATAAAGAATGCCAGAAATGGTAAATTGAGTGGGTTAATACAAAAACATTCTTTCTCCTATTTAATCTTTTTAGAAGACATTTGACTATTTAAAGCTAACATAATAAAGTGAGTGGGGTTTGTAACATGTAGAAGCAAAATGTATGACAACAATCACACAAAAGACAAGAGGAAGAAAATGGAAGTCTGTTGTAAGGTTCTTACATATCATATAAAATGATATTATTTAAAGGTAGACTGTAATTAGATTAGTTAAATGTCATAAATTCTGTCAAAAAAATTTTAAAGGAGATAGAGCTAGTGAGCCAATAGTGGAGATAAAATGGAATCATAAAAACATTAGATTACTCCAAATGAATAAAGAAGCACAGGAAAAAGAGAACAAAGAATAGATTGGAACCAATGGAAAACACATATCAAAATGGTAAATTTAAACCCAGTCATGTCAATAATTGCATTGAGTGTAAATGGTCTAAATACCCTGTTATTACATATATATCAAGTCATTATGTTGTATACCTAAAACTATTACAATGTTATATATCAAGTTAACTCAATTAAAAAAAAAAAAGTCCACTGAAAGGCAAAGACTATCAGATTGGACAAGGAAAAGCAAGCCCCAACTATATGCTGTCTACAAGAAACTAACTTAAATATGAAGACAGGGCAGGTTAAAAATAAAAGGGCAATAAAAATGATTTAAAAACTTACAATAAAAAGTAAAAATAATTAGTTGTATTTCTATTAGACAAAGTAGGTTTCAGACCAAGGAATCTTAAAAATAAAGGGGTTAATTCTTCAAGAAGAAATTCAAAAGAATTTCAAAATACACAAAGTAAAAACTAATAGAAGTAAAAGAAGAAATAGACAAAAGTATAATTGTAGATTTCAACATTCCTTTCTCAATAATTATTAAAATATTTGGGCAGAAAATCAGTAAGGATGTAAAAATCTCGAATAACATTTCAACCAAATTGAATTAATTGGCATTTATAAAACACTGCACCTAACAACAGCAGAATAAACACTATATTCAAGTGTATGTGGACTGTTTATCAAAATAAACCATATTTGGGGCCATAGAACAGGTCTCAATACATTTTAAATTATTGAAATCACTAAGAGTATATTCTGTGACTGCAATGAGATTAATTAGAAATCAATAATAGAAAGATATCTGGAAACATGTCTGGAAGTTAAACAACATACTTCTAAAAGTTAAAAACCATTTGACACATTTCCACACCCATTCATGATTTAAAAATCAAACAAACTCTCAAAAAACCAGAAATAGAAGGAAATTCTCTCAATCTGATAGAGGAAATCTACCAAAAACCTACAACTAACACCATACTTAATAATTTAAAACTGAATTAATTTCCCTAAAACTAGGAAGAAGGCAAGAAATCCTCCTCCCCATTTCTCTCCAACAAGAGTTCCTATTCGATGATATAAGGCAGGAAACCAAAGTAAAAGCCATTTCGTTTGGAAAACAAGAAATCAAACTGTCATTATCCACTGCATGTGTGGTTATATATGTAAAAAGTCCTAAGGAATCTACCAAAAAGCAACTACAACTAAGAAGTAAATTTAACAAGTCACAGTATACAAGGTCAACATGCAAATTGTATTTCTATATGCTAGCAACAAACATTTGGAAATTGAAACTTTTAAAATAATATAATTTACAATGACATCACAAAGCATGACATATTTAGGGATAAATTTAGCAAAGTATGTGATGATATATACACTGAAAATTCCAAGACTAAGTTGAGAAAAATTAAAGAAGATTTAAATAAATAGGGAGACAAACTTTGTTTATAGTTCAATTAACTCATTATTGTAAAGGTGTCAGCTTTCCCTAAATTGATCTATTGATTCAATACAATACCAATCAAAATCAACTTTGTAGAAGTTTATATAGAAATGCAAAAAACCTAGAATAGACAAAACAATTTTGGAAAAGAAGAGCAATCACTATTTGATTTCCAGACTTAGTATAAAGCTAAAATGATCAAGACAGTGTGGTGTTAGCATGACAGACATACAAATATGTCCACCTGACTCTATAGACCAGAAAGAAGCCCACACGTAAATGGTCAATTCATTTTCAATGAAGGTGTGAAGATACCAATGAGGAAAAGATGATCTTTTTAACATATGGTTGATCTCCATTTGGAAAAGACTGTCTGTTAAACAAATGATTCTGAAAAAAAATTGAAATTTCATATAAAAAATAAAGAACTTCAACTCTTATCTCACATCACACAAGAAAATTAACTCAAAATGTATTCTAGACTTAAGTGGAAAATCTAAAACCATAAAACTACTAGAACAAAACAGGAGAAAATCTTTGCAATTTGGGGTTAGACAAAATGTCTTAAGACAGAAGGCACAACCATGAAAATTAATAAGTTGAAGAGATACCAAAATTTTAAACTTTTGCTCGTCAAAATGTAGTTAAAAGAGTGAAAAGCCAAGCCATGGATTGGAGGAAAATTTGCAAAATATATATCTGATAAAGGACTTGTATCCAGAATTTGTAAAGAATTCATAAACAATAAGAAGACAAACAACCTGATGTTTTTTAATGAGCAAAAGATTTGAACATAACACTTCACCAGAGAAGATATACTAATGGCAAATAAGCAAATGAAAACCAGAAATACTCAACATCATTAATCATTAGGGAACCACAATGACCTACTCCTATACACATGCCATAATTACTGAAATTTTTTTAACTGGCAATATCAAATGTCGATAGCCAAGCAAGTTGGTATCCTATTGACATTTGATAGGAATGCCCAAGGTACAGCCACTTTGGCAAACAGTTTGGCAGTTTCTCATACAGTTAAATATACTCTTAAGCATCTGACCCCAAACTCCATGTCTAGATGTTAACCCAAGAGAAATGGAAATGTACATCCACATGAAGACGTGGATGCCCATGACAGATTCTTTATAATAGACCAAAACTGGGAATGCACCAAACATCATCAACAGGAGAACAGAGAAGCAAGTTATGGAGCACCTCCTGGCACTATAAAGGAATGAACTCCTGAGACATATAACAACGCACCGCACTGTAATTGTATGTTGCTTGTTCTTGCTCTTTTGCTCCCCTTTGGCCCCCTATCCCTCCACACCCCTTTGCCAATATAAACTCCTTGAGATAAGGAAGTTTCCTGATCTCCAGCATGGTCCCGGTGCCTAGCACAGAGCCTGACATATAGTGACTGCCAAGTACTTCTTAAATGAAAGAATTTTATTGCTTTGCAAAGTCCATGAAGTGCTTATTTATGCCAAGTCAGCTTACATTTTCAGAGGCATTGGGTTCTTGTCTCATGCACTCTGTTTTGGTGAGGAGCACCTTTCATTTTGACTTCAGGATGGAGGGACGGCAGAATTACAAGGCAGTAATTCACCCTTCTTCCTCTTGATCCAAGGGAGGTTTGAGCCGAAGTTTCTTCCATCCCTCCTTTTTGGCTCAGGCACAGCACCAGCCTCAGCCCCAGCCTAAACCCCAGTGTTTGAATTATATGCTCCTTTGGCCAAGCTCTCGGAGCCAACTTGCAGTTTGGCTGTTGCAATATGTTCTGGCTCTTTCGCCTGTGGTTTGGGCTCATTGATATTCATGAGCTTGCAAAGAGGAGGCTCAGCTCACCAGGGAGCCTGGGTGGTGGCAAAGGGCCCTTTTCTGGGCTGAGTGTGGCATCTGCAAGGCTGCTGTCTGAGAACAGCCCAGATGCTTCTAGAGGAATTCCACAAGTTACCTTCCAGAAGGAACAGATCTTTCATCCTGGAGCTTTAGGTACCTCCAGAGGTGAGTACCGAGAAGCCTGTACCACCCTGGAAGACACTGACTAAGTTCACACCTCTTGGAAACCTTGATGTATTTCTTGTCCAGTTAAAAATGTGTTCCCAGGTCCAGCATCCCTCAGCAGCTGAAAAGGAGCACTGGAGCAGAGAGTCCTGTGCACGGGGGCAGAGGCTGCAGCAGTTCCATGGGCCAGCGGCCAAGGAGATTGTTTTTTCTTGGAATGGAGTACCATTTCTGCCTTTTCTTATCCCATTAGGTCATGGACTCATAATCCAAGCATGTCTTTGCTTTCCTTAATTCAATGACTCCATTTTCCAGAAAAAGCACTCTAGCTCTTTGTTTTATTTCATTAACTGGTACGTGAATGTTCATGCATCACACAAACACTATAGAGGCCTAAACTATAAATGCCACACTTTCAGGGAGTTCCAGCATATGAGGGCCCCGTTAGCTATAGTAAAATAATAATTCTGGGATGTTTACATTCATACTTATAGTATATACCATGTGCTGGGCACTGTGTTGTATACTTTTCAAAGTTTATCTCCCTTAATCTTTGATGATGACTATGTGGAGTAGGCTAGCGTTAGTTGCACTTCACAGCTGAGGTACTGAGGTTTATCAAGGTGAGGTAATTTGCCCAAAGTCACACCTCTAGAAGTGATGGAGCTGGTTTGCAGCCTTAGCCACCTGACTTCCGAACTATGCTTTTTGTATCTTAAGTATTGAGATTGATGAGCTGGCCCTTGCAATAAAACCATCAAATAAAGAGGGCAGCCAACAGCCAAGTCTACTTTCATAGTGTTGGCGTAAATGGGTGTGAACTGCTCAAAGGTAAGGACCAAAATGAGACAGGGACCATGGGTGTAGTCAGAATAGGGTGAGGGCCTCCAGAAAAAGCAAGGCAGGATATCTGTAGTCAGAACAATGTAATTACATGCAAGGAAACCCCCCTACTAAAACTGTTAAATCTTCAGCTCTAGAGTCATTCTTCAGTGAGATCAGTTAATATACCCCAGATAAAGAAGAGTAGCACATGTTTATTTTATGCTAATTATTTATAATCATGTATAAGATTCATTTTAACATGCTTAAAGGCCCAGGACTATGTGCTGTCTTTCCTCCTTTAGATCTAATGAGGTGATTTTGCAAACCGGGCAAACTAATTTAGCATGCAAGCCATAACACAGTAAAAGGTAAGAAGGATTCCACCTTAAAGATAAGATTGCACTTAACTTACTCTTTAGCAAACAATGCCTCAGCCCACCTTGGGGTCAGGCTGAGCAGGTGGCCTTGTTTCATATGCCCCCAGACTAAGATGCTGGTATCTCCAGGAGAAATACACAGAGCAGGAGGTTACTTGTATCAAGTTACTTCTAAATATCCTAGGACCACTTAGTAGGTCCACACCCCTAAGCTTTTTTTCCATGTTCTCGAAAAATCCACATCTGCCTATAAAACCCCTAGACAACGCACCACTACGGACTCTCTTGCCCCTCCTGGCGTGAGCGGGGAGCTCTGTCCTTTCACTTTATTTCTAAATAAAAAGCCTGTACCTTGCTCTCCTACCTTGAGTGTTTGTGAAGCTCATTCTTCGGCTTTGTGAACAAGAACCCGCCACCAAAAGTATCTAGACTCTTGACTGACAGCACTGGTTAATATTTTGCAGAAGTGACTGGTTGGTGATTCTCAAAAATCACCTCACCTAGACCCACAGGAACTTGACCAAGGTTCCCAGGGTGGAAAGGGGATAGTGATTTTCTAAAAGCCTATGAAGAACTATAACACTGATGGGAAGAGTCCTCAGCCACTTCTGAGAAAGGTGTGGGAGGAATCATTCTTCTATTCGTTCATCGAACATTTCTAAGCTCCCTTTCTGGGGGTGGAAAGGCAGCAACAACCCCTGCCTTCATGGACCTTACAGTCTGGACAAAAGACAGCAATTAAATGAGCAGTTACAGTAAAGCCAGAAGAAGGTTGCTACAGAATGTGCTGGGTGTGAGGGCAGTGTGGGGCCCTGGGAGGCACTGTCTCCCTCTGAGAAGTAACGACAAGGTTGAAGCCATGGAGAGGTGCTGCGGCAAACACCAGAATCCGCCCAACAGTGAGAGAGGTAGAATAGGGCCGCAGGCGGGTGAGGACAGCCTCGTCTATAGCTATCCCAGGGCATATTAAGGGACCCTCTGAGAAGCAGGGTGAGCTTGCTGGGACACTCCCAGAGCAAAAGACACTGGGGCGTTTCAGAGTTCTGGCGTTTCTGCTGGTCGGCACGCAGAGCCAAAACGTTTCCTATTCTTATTGCCAACGTCGACCGCACTGCTAACTGGCTTTGATCTATAGAAGCTTGATTACATCCAGCCATTGCTCAAAGAAGTTTCTTTTTTTTCCAAATATAATTTTGTTTTCGTATATTGGATCTGCCATCCTCCCAGGGAGAGTAATTCATTTTCCAAAGCTGATTTTTCTAAGAAGTAAATTCTCGTAGACTTTGAAAGACTACCATGAAGTGACCTGGTAACACCCGGGGAAAAATTGCAGTAATTAAAGAGAGCACCTCGGGACTTCCCCAACTTTTCATCACACGTCTCAGCGAGAGGGGGGAGTACAACCCTGCCTCTCAGAAGCTTGAAACACCACAGAGCTTTCCAATTCCTTTGAAGTATTTTGTTTTGTTTTAAAACGTTATATGATCATTAATGAATTTTGCATTGACTCTATAATACATCAGAGATTATTTTAATATGAAAACAGTACACATTACCTCCAAATCTTTGAGTACTCAATGCTCCAGGAAAATGAGCAGGCTGCATACCCCAGAGAAAGAAAATCCCTTTCATTTTCTTTCATTACACATTGCCCTATTTTTTTGTTATTTCTTACCATAAAAACCACCATTAAATACATAAAATTTATAGTAAAATTTGGAAATACCCACAATGCTTAATGATGGTTTCCTCACTTTGGGATAGTGATCCCAAATCTAAACCAGAAGGCTGGGATTCATCCTCGATCCCTTTAAATCTCTGTTTTAGTTTTTAATCTGTTAAATGGGGATAGCAACAGTTGCCACAAAAGGATATTATAAGGACTAAACTAATGTACATAATATATTAGACAATAATGGGTACTCCATAAAAATTTGTTTCTTTACCATAGTTGCATTTCAGTGCAATTTAGATGAATACAAAGAAAAAAAGCAGCCTTCTAAATCAAGACAGAATTCTTCATACAATTATCTGAGAGTCAAAATACTTAAAGTTTAAAATAGATGATGAAGATTCTGCATCTTCATCTCACTTTCAACTCTCCAGCTGACTTTAGAAATTCATTCATTCTTTGTATGCTGAGGTCTTACCATCCAAAAATTGCAATAGTAATACTGACTTCTTGTGGAAACCAATGAGATGAAAGAAAGACATTTTACACATATATCAGTGGTTGCTCCATGTACCATTCTTGATCATGGTTTTCCAAATGCATTTTGGAAGTTTGATGAGCACCATTCTGTTAGAATGAGAATTGTTTTTCTCCTGAATACTATTTATTTTCCAAAGAGGTGTGCAGAATTGTCCAAGATAATGTGATAGCCACAAGCTGGCCAACATAAGAATGTTAATGTCCTTGTTGACTTCTACACATTATACAGACCAGGAAATCTATGAAGTTATTATCCTAGGCCAATGTTAGGATGATACCTTGGACTCTGAAAAAAACCTACAAAGACCCCCTTTTTAAAATTATTGCACAAAAGACTGAAGAAAGGAAAGGAAGAAACTGCCACTGGACTTCGAATCTAGGACTTTTGTTTTTTAGGTCACAGTGTGGAATTCCGTATCATCACAGGAAATTTAAATTTAAATGGAATTCATTTATCATGTGCCATTAAAATGGATACATTTTTTTTAAATTCTATTTTTTAAAAATCACAATGAAACATAAAATGAACTATGTAATGCAAATAAATGAATTGATTTGGAATATGAGTGAGATAAACCTTCAAATTAAGTTTTTTTGCATAGTAAATTGCAATGTGTTATTTTCTTATAAACAACAAAAGGATTTTTAAATATTTAGGTATAAGTCACTAAAAATTATAACCATATTCCTTTGAAAGTAAAATAATTAACTATTTTAAATAATGTTGCAAGAGATTTGTTAGACAGTATTAAAGAGAATAAAACCCTATTACCAATGCAAAATTCCCTTCCTTGCTTGGGTAAAGAGAGCAAGAACATTGCATAAATTACTATGATACCCTGAAGAGTTATTACATTTCTTTGATAAATATGATAGATGGAAACAGTATAGGAAACAATAAGCTAGATATACAGGGTGACATTTAGTGCACATAGGATTCTCATTAGTTTTCTGTTAGATGTGTTTATATCATACAAATACCATTGGCATTTCCCTTAATCTATTTTGTTCATTTACTGCCTTTGTAATAACCACGGTGCCCTGTGTATAGAGTCCCACAAATTTAATCTTTTCCTATTAGATTGCATTTTCATATTTACAGGGCTATTTGGAAAAAAGAAGGCCAGAGGAAAACTTTGATGCCAGATTGTCACATGAAATTAAATCTATATCCTTAAAAATGAAATGGTGTACTCAGCACATGGCTGTGCTCTTGCAGAATTAGATCTAGCATTGTTTCTGGCTTTTCATGTTGTTAAGAACTATTTCTTGCTGTCTGGAAAATTCCTTTCTGAAATTATATGTGCAATATTTCATTTAAATTGCAACATAAGATAATCTTCTTCATTTCACTAACACTTCTAGAACTACTGTGTAAATAGATACATCATCCTAAAAACAGAACACTAGCCTATATGTGTAGTAAGACACACAAATAGAAAAAGTACAATATTTCTGTATGCCATCTAAGGCTGATGCTAATTATCATGTATAATCTTTTGCCTTGATTTGAGCTGTTAACACTTGAAAATCTATTTCCTGAAATTGGCTTCTTGTTATGAATATCAAGTCATGTGAATTTCAAAGAAACATGGAAGCAGATCTATTTTAATTTCCTAAGAGTTATAATTAGATTTTTTCAAATATTTGTATATCATGTTTTTTAATATTAGCATAACAAAGTTAGTAATGGTAATAATGACATGCACTTGGTGAATGCCCTATGTGCCAGGCACTGGGCTCAGTATTTTTCATGACTTATCTCCTTTAATCCTCACAGAACTCTATGAAGTAAAAACCCTTATCCCCATTTTGCAGATGAATAATCTGAGGTTTGATGAATTTAAATAACTTGCCTAAGATTGTATAGTCTGGAAGTGATGAAGCAAAGAATTGAAATGAGATATTTCGACTCCAGATATCAAGCTCTTAAACTACTACCTCAAAAAGAATTTGAGCTTGCTTTGAAAGATACACATTATATATTACAACAACATTAATAGGAGTACAGGAGAAAGAGAATAGGAATGTAAATGGGCCAGGAATTAGACCAGTACCTGAAATGCACAGTACGTACATTTCTTAGGATGAACCACAGATTTACTGAAAGTTTTCTAGGAGTCTTTGCAAAAACCAAACACAACTTGGTGTCTGTATTATAAAACCAAACCATGTGACCAAGAGAAGCACAACTCTTCTTTATAATAAGACTATAAAGACATCCTCCTTAGAATACCATGCAATGAAATTAAGCCCATTTTCAACATCTTCACAGTAAATGTGATGATGAATTTCACAGGGTTGTTTCTTACTAACCTGCCAACACAGGCAAACAGCACAGCTCAGTTAGAGCGATCCTCCAGAAGGCCCCCACAGCATGGCCCGGGTATTACAGGGGCCCTAAGTAAGCCCAAAGGCATTTCTGAAGTCCAGCAATTTGATTTTGAAATAGAAAGCTAAATCAAAACACAAGTAATAACTTTAATAGATAGTTTTCCCTCACTAGAGATAACTGACTTATGTCTGTAGTCATGACATATGTACAGTATTTGTCAAGAAGTGAAAATAAGGAAAGAGAATTTTACCTCAAGAGTTTATATAGCAAGTAAGAGGGAATTAGAATAACATGTGGTCACCTTTATAGATACCAGTGCCTTAGAAACACCCGGTTTTCACATCTGCTGCTGCACATTCCCCCTTTCCCTTTTTTCATCTCTTCCATGCTACCGTGGAAAGAATATTGTGGAAAAACATGTGGAGCTTCTAGAAAATCTAAAGGTACAAAATAGACACACAAAAGAAGTATAAACATCAGTATCTGCTCACAGGACCATATTCTAAGGTCAGATTTCAAATTTGGCTGACCTTTTAAAATAATCTTTGCCCCCAGATTTTCCTGCCATACATATCTGAATTGTTTCATTTCACTTGGTTAGACTGCAAAAAACACCCAGAAGAAATGGTTTGCGGCTAGCAAGCATCCTCTTTTTAAAACTGCAGCTTTTTCTGGCTGAGTTAATGATCTTTGACTTATTCATACCGAAGTATATATGTAACAAAATAGCATAAAACTCACACACACACACACACACACACACACACTTGAGTGCATGTAAAATTCAGGTGAAATCTGAATATGGTGGATGGAGTGTACTAATGTCAATTCTGTGGTTGGGACGTTGCAGTAAGTCACGCAAGGTCATACGGCTGGGGAAACTGGACAACAGATACAGGAGATCTGCGCATTACTTCTTACAATTGCTGTGATGATGAATTTCACAGGGCTGGGGGAATCTACAGTTACCTCAAAATGAACATTTTTAAGACAAAAAAATGGTTTATACTTAGACATGGATCTTCCCAAATTCCTGATGTGGCTGCTGAGCAAACTCACCCTTTGATTTCACATTTCCTCGCCTTTGTTTTGTCTAATTTGTGTTTATTTCTCAAATATGCTTTTTGATTTTTTTTTCCTCCACCTGAAAACAAATCTTACTAACCCTTAATGATCCAGCTTCTAAGACTCCTCCACAAGTTTTTCTCTAAGTCTGCTCAAATAACAGAATCAATCCT
This sequence comes from Manis pentadactyla, assembly GCF_030020395.1. NCBI lineage: Eukaryota > Metazoa > Chordata > Mammalia > Pholidota > Manidae > Manis > Manis pentadactyla. The sequence goes on along the minus strand of NC_080021.1, from coordinate 110,892,105 downwards.
GTCCCATGCTGTGTTCCCACAGAAAGTATTCTTATTCTGAAAGGAGTGACAAAGGCTCGTGCTGACTAGTTACCGTGCACCAGGCTCTTCACCTTTCATCATTACAACAACGTGGTGAGATACCACTAGTATCCCCATTTTACAGGTGAAGGAATTGGAAGTACTGAAGGTGTAATTTCTGCTCCAAATCACACACAGAGCAAGCGGCAGAGTCAGCTTTCACAGACACAAAGCCTGACTCAGAGCCCACAGCGGAACTGATGCACTTCCTGCCTCTTAGGCACTGCCTGTTATCGCTTGGTGTGCATGCTGTTCAGTTTACATTCTTTTTTTATATATATATACCATTTATTTAGCCTTTGCCAAGTGCCTGTCACTGTGCTAGGTTATTTTTATTTTTTCAAATTTTTTTAGATTGAGGCACATACAATAAAATGTGCGAATCTTAGTATTGGTCGCTTACATTGTTAATCTCTCTCCCTTCTTGCTAAGGAAGCATTGCCCGTTCTAGCTTTCTCCACTCGTCTCCTGTTCATCCAGTTAGGATCTGGCTTCTGCCCCCGCCACCAGTGAAACCCATAACGGTCACCAGAGATCTGAAGGTTCTTGACTCAGGGGGACCCTTCTGTCTTTACCTGATTCTCGATTTTCTCAGGAACGTTGCGACCCCTCACTCCTCTTGGAAATAATCTCTTCCTTTGGTTTCCCTGACATCCTCCCTTTCTGTTTCTCTGGCTACACTGTGGACTGCTCTTTAGTTTCCTCTTTGTCTGCCTACCCTTAAATTTTCCTCCCTGCCCCCCCTGCCCCCCCACCCCACCGCCCTCAGTTCAATTCCTAGCATTCTTCTGTCCCTTGGCGGACTCATCCGCTCCCTGTTATTTATGTCCAGCCCGGATATTTCTCTTGAGCTTAACATCCATATGACCAGGTATCCCACCCCCTCTCCATGGTTTCCTACGCAGACCTGATCAGACCCCTTCTCTTTCACTGCCTTTTTCTTAGGTGCTCAATAAGTCGTCTTTAGTAAGATAACTTAGATAAACAAGATTGGAGGCTGATAACACTGTAAACTGTAAAACTCCCCTCCGGGAGAAGGGTTTTAGGAGCTCTGTGCCAGGAACTGAGTGCAGACCAAATACTTACATATTTTATTATAAATCACGCTCACCAAAAAAAAAAAAAAAGAGAGAGAGACTCATTTTAGGGGTAAGAATGTTAAGGCTTGGAAAGGTTAAGTGGCTTGTTCAAATTTATGTTACAAGTAGAAAAGGCAGGAGTTAAACCAAGATAGGGTCTGCTCCCCAAAGCTACCCTCCAATACAATGCTCTATGGCCTGCCTATGTGTAGTTAAATATTCCAGGAAGATACTTTTATATTAGATAATTCTGAAGATAGAATGAGAGAACACAAGAATATTCACACTGGGGCATATATTTCAATGTGTTTTTTTGATAGATATGTTTTCCCTTTATGAGTTTCCTTTATTCATATGTAAAAATGTGACCACTTAAAAATGGAATGTGTCCATGTCCAAGTTCTTTCAGCTTTGTATTCTTGGAATGTTATTTGATATTTGAAAATGCATAAAAAAGATGGAGTTGATTCTTCATGAGTCTGTGTGTGCAGCTCTCGCTATTGTTTCTGTTTGTTTGCTTAGGGGAAGAGACTTGTTTTAATCAAAACTGCTTCTTCCTTTCTTGATGAGACTCTAGAGGTAGAGGTGTTTTCTTCCTGTATCAGGAGCCCTTGGAGTAGGAAGAAAGGCCGGGGCAGCAGGTATGACTGAGGAAGAAAGGAAAATGAAGGTAAGAACTCCGGTAGAAAGTTTGAAATTTCTCAAAATAAGTGAAGAAAAAATCAGAGATAAGGGAAAAGATTCAGTTTGTGAGATGGAAAATATAAAGCTTTTTCCTTCATTTAAAGGGGGAAGTTGAGGATAGGAAGAAGGTGAGACTGGAAAGATGCCCTACAGACAAAAGGGTGCCGGCTGTGGCCAAGAGGGAGCAGAGTGGGGAGCAGATGCCTTCTCTGACTGAGCTCATTCTCAGAAGGGACGCTGCCATCCAGCAACTCTTACGGCAGTACGTGGGCTTGACAGTGAACAGTGTGATGAGAAGGGGTCGAGGAAGAGGTGAGACAGCAACACAGACCATAACAGAGTCTAAAAGTGTGCTTTTTGCTGGCCTGTCCCTCCCCCAGGAAGCAGGGGCCTGGCTTCCACCCCTGCTCCAGCCAGGTCTGTCCCCTGGGACTCACCCCCACATGGGCACACACAGACACACGGACATACAGACACACGCACCCTGCTGAACTGCTGAGGGAAACACCAGCCACAGTAGTGTCTCCAGTCCTCCAGATTATAGCAGAGAAGCTAAATGGAAAGATTCAGCACTCTTCTGTCAGTAATCTGTGCTTCTTATATATTCTGGAAGACCAACTAGAATACCCAAGAATAAGCACAAGAGAAAAAAGTTTTTTATCCTAAAAGAGTGGAATTGGAGTCTCCTAGGTTGTTTCCTTTTTAAATGGTCTCCTCCCCTTTACAAAAAAAAAAAAAAAAAGAACCTTTGTTTAATGTCCCAGAAAGTTTTCTGAAACAAGCAGTTTGTCCCCTTTTTCTAAGCACCAGGCCAAAAATAGGAACTTTTTGGCTTTCTCTTCTGAGACAGATCTGTGTGAGCCTGGCCTGAGAAAGCCCTCCTTGCCCACTAACTAAGGGAGCTGTCATGAAGGAATTCTGGCAACCACTATGTGCATTTACACACAGGACTTCTAAATGGGAAACAAAGCTCGCCCTGGTTTTCTTCAAAACCAGACCACACTTCTTTCTTCTATGCTCCCTTTAAAGATGAAGGGGAGAAAACAGCTTCAAACCAGCACTGCTATCTTCTCCTAAACGCTCTGTCAGCTTGAGTTACCAAAAGGAAGATGGTCAGCGGTATGGTATAATCTGATTTTATAGGTATTTTGCCTCTTGATGGAGTGAAAACACATTACTTAGTGAAAGGAGACATTTACTAATAATAGCCAGCCTTTGCCAAGTGTTTCCAATGAGCCTGGCTGGCCTGCCCAGGACTTTATATGCCATCTCATTGGACCTTCAACAGCCCTGTGAGGAAGCTATGAGCCCCATTTTACAGATGGGGAAACTAAGGCTTAGAGAAATTGAATCACGTGGTTGCACAGTGACAAAGCCCAGTATTAAACCCAGGCAATGGGATTAGAGCCACCACTCTTTTGACCACCTGGCTCTCAACTTACATCTCAGTTATGGAGATGGAACAGGAGCCTACAAATACTTAGTACCACCAGTTAGCATATGCTGTATACTGCACAAATGGAATGACCACTACTTATACAGCCCCCAGGAAAAGGATGCTTTCAGGGCAGCCCAGGCCAGAGACTAGAGAGCAGGATCGGAGGGAGGGCTGGCTTCTGGAGAACCGATTGTACTGATACTTCCACCATTTGCCTCAGAGCAACAGTATTAAAAATGTCTTCAGCAGACTGGAAAGGAAGTCATTTTTTACAAACACTTCCAGTTGTTATCTCCTTGTGAAGCCAGCTCTGTGAGCAGGCGTTCCACCCCAGGAGATGCATGCAGAGAAGCCTGCCAGTTTGTCGGTTGAAATCTTTTTAAGGTCCCCCATTCTCACCCACTGGAGGGGCAGGTTCTTGGATTTCAAGTCCCTCCACTGAAGCCATGAGTTTCCCAAGCTGTCAGCTGTTAGTGAACGAGAGCCAAGAATGAAGTTGACTGATTACACACCCTAATCTCACACAGAAAGATGAAAACATCTCCTCACCCCCCTTAAAATTGTCATGTCTTCTCCACAGTTTTTGGCTGACCTTCCAGGAAACATTAAGTTAGACTGAAAAGTCAGGGATCCTAGTAACTTTCTGAGTATTTTAAAACATCCAGTGTATTATAAATACAGTCTAAAGTTACTGAAACATTGATTCTACTTATTTTAGCAAATGCAGCAGCTGCCTAGAATCAGAACTGAGAACAATAGTCAACTGAGAAAAAAAGGATGGATTTTTGCAGGAGCTAAAATGTCTTCTGTGACATACATTTTAACAGCTGCAAAGTACCTCACCCCACACTGATACCGACCTAAAAGAAGAGTCACAGCATTAAAATTTATTATTACTTCCTCCTTGGCATCCTACATAGAATATATAGGTTTGTAACTCTCATACCATTGGACAAAAGAGTGTTTACTATTGAACACAGTGACTACAGTGGCCTGGGCTGTAAATATGTACTCCCTCTTGACTACATGGGCTGCACATTTAGTCTGGCTTTAGAGGATTGGCAACAAGAGAAAAGGGAAGACAACTTCATTTTCAGATGTAGCAACGATCTGTGTGTAACTAAAATGGGAATTTGAAGGGGTCTTGTATTTTACACAATATGTTGCTTTTTGCTTTTTTGCTCCTCAGTGACCTTCATGCAAAAGCTAGTAAGATGTCAGAGCTACCGAGATTTTACATGCAAGGAGAATTCTCTCATCTCTCAGTTCATGCCTATTAAAAGTGCACACTTCTTAACCTTGTCACTGATTTGATTCTTTGCAAGCTACTAAACTATGACAAAATGTGTACTTTACTGAAATACTATGTAGGCATTCCATAAATGAGTCCCAAATTTTCATGAACTCCTTTCAGACATAGTATTTATGAAGCTATTAAAAACTCATTACTTTTGACATCTCTTTCATGAGTTGAAAAGTAAGCACAGGTTATTTATAGCATTGCACTAGAGACACTAGTAATTTTGGTCTGGAAGGCATTTGCATTTAGGACGCATCATGCAACTGGCATCAGTTTATTTTTTTGAACATTATGTTTACACTCTCATCGATTGGTAGCAGTTCTAGTTAGTTCTTTTACAGGGCTGTGTAAAGGAAATAAATCATGTCTTTATTGGATTGCTAGAGTTGAAGAATCTTACGTGCTGAAGTGAGAGCAAGGCAGTCTCTGGAGAAATATGAATGGACATTTACTGTCTCTCCATTACACCGAACCAGGAGGAAAACAGGACCCAGAAGAAAAATGATCCCTTTGGAAAAAAATAGTTTTACGCTTCCCATTCCATGTGGAGCACATGGAAAACATGTTAGAACTCAAATGTACATATCAGAGAAAGGAGCATCCTTGAGCATGAAAAACCCCCTGAGTGTGATCAGCTTTCTACCAGTTCACTTCAAATGACACACCTTTCAGAGAAAGAGAGATAGGTATGCATGTGTGTGTGTGTGTGTGTATGTGAGTGTGTGTGTGAGTGTGTGTGTTGGCAGCTTGTCCTTCAGAGGGGTTGAATGATGCTAGTTTCCTCCCCCACAGGCTCTCCCTTCTCGCTTCTCAGCTCACATTTGGGCAGCACCCTGAAGTGTGCAGAGGGCTTACACACTGATGAGCATATAGACATCTTAAAAACAGTAAAAGGCAAGTTAGGCACTGGTGGCAGAATTGGTCAGAATCCCAGTCTTGGACACCTGAGTCCCTGTTCCTGGTGCTCTGGTTGTTTTTCTTGATTCCTGACCCTCAGAACCCACCTCTGGCTTGTCCTGGATCATTGACTGCATGCCTCACCTTGCACTTCTTCAGGCTTATTTGTCCATCCTATTATTTTGATTTTCTAAGCAAGTTAAAACTGGTAGTAACCGAGGGAATCCTAAATACCAAAACTTAATCATGCAGATGATCCTAGACCTCTTTTTTTCCCTGCCTGTCACATCCAATTTGTCAGCATGTCTTCATCAAATTTCCTTAGAGCATGTGGGGTCTGCCCTCTGGGTCCAAGTTCACCAGCACCCTTTAGGACCTCACAACCCCTCCCCTGGGAATACAATAGAGTTCCCTCTGGCCTTCTCTGGTTCTGCTCCCCCTCCAGCCCCATCTCCCCAGATTGTTGAGGGGAATGCTCTACAACAGGACTGCAGTCACTGCTATGCCCCTGGAGAGGACAGAAGGCTTCCTGGGTTCCCCAGAGCATTGGGAAGGAAGTTGAAGCAGCCTGTTGTGCATAAAAGCCTCCTCCCAGTACCCTGCCCAGTTGCCCGCTGCACAACCCTAGGCCCCTGCCCTCTGGGCTCTAATCTGCCTGTTCTTCAGGCACTGACTTGTTTGCCCTCAGCATTCCCTGTGCCCTGGGACCTCTCTCCCCTTCGCCCAGTCAGCTGGCCTCCTCAGGGAGCCTCCCAGGCCTCACCCTCCCTTGGCTAGTGTGTTACATGTGCAGTAATTGAGAAATGGCAAAACTGGGCCTCTGTGCTTAGCTGATAGAACTGTCAGAAATTCTGAGGAAAACACACCTGCCAACATCAAAAGCTGATCTGAAAGAGATGCTGTTACTGTTTAAAGCAAGTAAAAGAATAAAATTAAGGTTTTCAAGGAACAGGAACTTTTGAATTCCAGCCTCAAGAATCATTTTTCTGCCCAAATGATGGATATAATATCTTTCTGGCTATTTCTCTCTCCTGAAGACACCTCTCTAAGCCCCTGATGACCACAAGATAACAACGTGTAAGAACTTTTTTACCCCATCCTCAGTCCACCTGAGCTTTCTGTACACAGCTAGGCCATGATCACAGCTTTTATATATACGGCAGAATCGATACACAAGCAATTGATATCCATAAACTCAATCAGATTAAAGGGCATGAGGAGAAAAAAAAAGGTGTGAAGTTTGGAGGCATTTTGAGGAAATGTCTATTTGACAAGCATAGGGAAGTCAGACAGATACCTTGGCATTTTCATCTCACCCTAGGAAGAGTTTGATTTCTCCTCCTCCTCTGCCCTCATCCTGGGCTCTCAATGTAGACTGAAAACAATGAGGAGATAGAAAGATCAAACAAGTAGATCTTTGTGAAACAACAAAGAGGTACAGAGGGGTACTGGGTGATAGGCAGGGGGTGGAGGCTGCCTCTGGCTTGCATTCCTGGCTCCAGAGCAGGAAAGGAGGAGATGTGGCAGCTCGCAGGTGTGGGAGGAGGGTGAACTACCGCCCCCAGCATCCCTTAACTCCAGCCCCTAGGAATGGGCTGCTCTTTAAACACATGAGTATTCAGTTTAAAGAATCTTCTAGTGATATTGACAAGCACTCTGGAGCCAGACTGCCCAGTATGGATTCTGGCACCTCCACCCATGGGCTAAATGATCCTGGGTAGGTTTCTTAACCTCTCTATGCCTCAGTTTGCCTGTCTTTAAAATGGACATGAAATCACACCACCCTCCCAGGATTGCTCAGGGGATCCTTTGAAACTAGATACAAAGCATTCAGAAGATTAAGTCTCAATAAATGTGAGCTATTATTATGTTAAGCAATTATTTATTTTGTGCCTTGGTTTGTCAATCCGTAAACTTGGGTTTGTTTTTACTGGTCATTAGAATAATTAGGATTTTATGAAAAAGTTTAGAGAATATGAACTAGCATGTCAACTTGGGAGACATACTTAGAAAGACTTCGTAGTCACCCAAACATTTAACAAATGAGAAATAACCCTGTCCACACTTAATCTTATTTCTTTCAAATGCATCTCCCTAGACATATCATTGATTCTGCTCTAAACGTCAGCACGCAGAGAGAAAAAGGCCATCTGCCTGGAGGAGATAAAACTAAAGTTCCCACACCAACCCTCCAAGTTCTCATGAAAACTAAGTTAAGTTGAGAGGCTAAATTTATGTTCTTCGGGGCATGCTGCCTGAAAATTTAGAAGTTAATGACTAGCTAGAATTTTTAAGTATATGGTATGTGCCAGATAATGTAGTCACTAAACTACATGCTTACTGACAGGTACTTTATGAACATTGCTACCCCATTTTACAGATGAGGTAAAAGTGTAGAATGGTTGAATAAAAGGTCAGGTCTGTCTGACTCCAGACCCTGTTGGTTCAACCACTGCACATTCTGCCTCTTCTAAACCTAAGTATAATGGGTGTTATTTTACACCACATAAGGGCAAGATTTGATATTACAAATTTTAAAATACTTTTCAGTTGTAAAATCCACATTCTAAGAAACATTTACAGATTTACTAAATGTCCTTTCCTGGGAAGGCCTGTCATTCTGAGATGAGATCTTTCTTACTTTTTTGTGGATTAAATGCCCTCTGGAAAATGAAATAATGGTCTCAGGCTGTTATAGTCTGAATGTGTCCTCCTAAAATTCAAACGTTGAAATCCTACCTCCCAAGGTGGTGGTATTAGGAGATGGGGTCTTACAGAAGCGACTAGGTCATGAGGGTGGAGCCCTCTTGAATGGGATTAGTGCCCTTTTTAAAAGAACCCACCTCCTAATACCATCACCTTGGGGGTTAGGTATCAATGAATGAACATCAAGAGGAGATAAACATTCAGTCAATAGCGTTAGTAGATGGTAAATATTCTTTATTTTTTTAAAAGCTAAACAAAACCCAAAAAGTAACCTTGTATGGGTCTTGCCAATTATTACTTTTAATTAATAGACTATGAAATTCAAACTAAGAACATGGCAGCATAATTTGCAGAATCTTCCTAACTACACTGAAGACCTCATCTCTCTATCACTGCTCTATTTTCTGGAATCACAAGAATTTACTCAGCCTTCTTGCTAAAATGCATGTTCTTCATTTGATTTGAACAAACCAAATGAAAAAAAGATATTTTTAAGGCAATTAGGGAAATTATGGTCTGACTCATCTGATACCAAGGAATTATTAATACTTTATAAGGTTTGATGATAGTATCCTTATTGTTTAATGTCTGTATTTTTTAGAGAAAGATACTGATAAACGTAGTGATAAAATGAGGGCTGGGGAGAGTTGCTTCCTAAAACTTCAGCAAATTGAAAAACTAAAAGAAAAAAGGAGAAGTGAAGCAGACATATTAGTCTTGATGATTTTTTAATCTGAGGAATGAAGAGATGGATATACTACATTTGTAATTATTTGAAAATTTTTATAATAAAGATGTATATAATCATACATCATATTCAAATCTGGTCTTTAAGTGCTGATACGTGGTTCCATTATTAACTATGTGGATTTTAGCACTTTCCTCTTCTATAAAAATGAGGTGAGAATATCTAATTTGCAGGTTGCTTGGGGGAATCAAATGAGATGCCTGGCCCCAAAGAGGTGTTTGATCAATGTTAGTGCCTTTCCTTCCAGTTTTGCTCCCCCTTTCCTCATGCTATAAACAATTTCAGAATCATTTTATGATTATTTAGGGAGTAGCCATTCACATTTTACCAAATGAGATGCTATGGAGTCCTAAAAACAGCAAACTTCTCTAGTACAGCTATGATTCAGTTTACAATAACAACACATAAAGACAACTTTTCAGAAACATCATTTGTGTGAAGTAAGATATTGTTGGAACAGGAAATGATTGTCACTTGACATGATGGTTATAGCAGTGTAAGTCCGGGGGAGGAAATCCTGGGGCAAAATTCCTCTAAAAACCTAAATCAATTGAAGGGAGAAATAAAGTTAAAAATCCATTTATCGCTTACAAACTGCAGTGTGGGGCCATTTCTCTCTTTCTTGCTCCAGCAGAAGCAAAACGGCCCTCCACTCACCTCTCAGGTACAGATAAGCCTTCCTTGCCCAGGTAATTACCCACTGATATGGAGATGAACTTCTCTCCATCCCTGAGGAATGATGCAAATGCACTAAAGCCATACTTCTTTCCACCTCTGAACACCTATTGATATACAGATATATTAAAGCCAGGCAAGATATTCTGGAAATATTACAATTTTACCCACAGGCCACCCCTCCAGAAATCTCGCCTTACAAGTTACTTGTTCCTCCTCTTCCAACCAATCTAATAACATACAATAACAATAGCAATAAAATCTTGATAATCCTCAGGCCAGAGAATTCAGTTTATGCAGATTAAGTAAATGTACTTTACAGCACAATTGCTCACTAGGCACAAAATACTTTTCTACACTTGTTTACTCATTCCTAACAACCATGATAGATTGCTCACAAAACTTTCACCAAACAGTACACAAAGTCAAGCCTCTCTTTAAGTGTTTTTTTCTTGACAACAGCAACACAATCATGGTAATTCTCAAGCCAGTGGATTCAGCTAGGTTCAAAGTCCCATGCAGATTAAGTCCTAAACTTGTCCATTCTAACCGTCACAAGGGAGCTGTAGCTAGAGGGCGCATCCAGGACACAAGGACTATAGAAGCAAATAACCGTGATTTTGGGGGGCCACTTTGCTGTTATTCCAGGAATACACAAGAGGCCAGCTTCCAGGCCTTTTCCCCAAGGTGCCAGAAGAGCCAGCCATCACTGGTCCATGTGTCAAAAAGTCCAGGGTCATGTCCATTTTATTCCTAATTGCTGCACCCATCCTTGCAATGCATATCCAATAAAGTGGGTGCCTTGATTGCCCCCAACCACCAGCCATAGGCTGCAAAGAGACACTCTAGGCCACTCTTGGTAGTTTGCTGATCTGCACAACATTCAGGGCACTCCTTCCAGGCTCAGCTGACTTCTTCAAAGGCCAATGGCAAGTCCCATCAATAGGCCCACATTGTCTTTTGCCTCACAAGCCACAAATGCTGATATAGCCTTTGGGCCACATCAGAGGCATGTTTTCCTTCTAGCCAGTGCACCTGGGCCCATGTGTCTGCTTCATCATTCCCTGTGGATGCCAAAGGCAAGTGGCCAGTCACATGATATATGGTAGGTGTCTGTGCCACACCACTCTGTGGCCTTTGGGTCCATTCTCTCACTCACCTGACAATGGGATAGGTGGTTATTACCTTGGTTGGAGCTGTTCCGGCAATGGGCTCCATAGTCAGTAAGGCATGGTACACAGCACAGTTGCTTCTCTATCAAGATGTACTGGACCTCTGCTCCTTTCCATAGTTGTGACCAGGCTCCAGCTGGCAGCAGAAGCAAAAGCAGCAGCAGAAGTAGTAGCCTTAGACTCGGGCCATGGGCTGGGGTCAGTGCAGCCAGCAGTGGTGGTGGCTCCTCCACGACCGCACGAGTGTACACACACACATCCCTTGGTGCAAGTGCCACTTTTCCCCATCATTTCTAGGGGCGGCCCTCCCAAAGGCTGCACCCATTATGACAGATTTCGGGTTCAGAGGAATCCTACCGACTGCACCAGATGTAAGTCCAGGGAGAGGAAATCCTGGGGCAAAATACCTCTAAAAACCGAAATCAGTCAATGGGAGAAATAAAGTTTAAAATCTGTTTATTGCTTACTAACTGCAGTCTGGAGCTGTTTCTCTCTTTCCTGCTCCAGGAGAAGCAAGCAAGGAAGGAAGCCAGCACCTCCCTTTAAACTCTCAAGTTCAGACACACCCTTGGTTGACCAGGTAATTATCCATTGATACAGAGATGAACTTCTCTACACCCCTGAGGAATGATGCAAATGCACTAAAGCCATACTTCTTTCCACCTCTGAACGCCTATTGATATGCAGATGTACCAAAGCCAAGTGAGATGTTCTGGAAATACTACAATTTTACCCACAAGCAGTGTTGTTCAGAAACTAAATTTTTTAGGAATGCTCAATCCTTTCAGAGTCCTTTTTCATTAAAATGTTTATAATAACTGTATTTCATGAATGAATGTTTATGCAAACAAAGTTTAGCTCATTATATCACACTTGCAAAATCCTTCAGACTGTATCACAATAACGTTGTTTAAATGTCTTCTTAATTTAATACAATTTTGTGGAATGCTTTTGAGATGTAAATGATGCTGAAAATTCAGCCACTTTTCTGTAGCTCCCCCCAAAAACCTTACTTTTCACTCTTGCTATAAATAATTACAAATAGTTTTCACAAGTATATTCACCCTTTTATTAGTATAACATGTTAAGGTTCTTAATGAAATCATAAAGAATTATGTCTAAATTAGAGAAAAAACTCTTTGAAGAGTTTGATGAATCAAAGCTGCAAGGGACACTAAGAAGAACATTGATCCAGAAAGCATATTCTTCTCTGGCTTATTGCTCAGGTCACCCTATTATTGATTATTGAGTGTAAATATGGCAGAATGGAAGATGCCCATTTTGAAACTTTTACAAAAGAGCAAATGAATTCACTATGCTTTGCCACATGCCACCTTAAAAGTTTCATTTAAGAACTAACATTCATCATTTTCACTAGCACACTCATGTGTCGAACCTTTTAAAAGGCATTGGAACAATTTCGTAAGTTAAATCCTGTCAAAAATAACCTATCAAGCAGATGACAAAGGGAACCCTTGCTTTGAAGCTTGGAAAAAAATTGCCTTTTACTGTGAAAAATTGTCTGTCTTTGGGATCTGTTTCATGTTTCTTCAAACGGTTCATGCCAACCTTTCCCCAAAGCAGAATTTGAGATGAAGTTGTGTAATTTATTGTCAGGCTTGAAACATATTATATTTATTCTGCCCTTTGATACCATTTTTTTCTCTGTGGTTCTTGGAAACATGGAGATCACAATGAATTGACTCTTCCTGTGGATCTTGGGGAAAGGGGGAAGTATTAGCAGAAAGTGAGGTGACAGAAATGCAACAGAGGAGACCAAGAATGGGGACAGAGAAAGGTAAAGATTTGCTAATTTGATAGCTATAGTTTAAAGGATTTGCCTTCTGGGCCTAAAAATAGGTCAACCCACAGGTAAATATTACAAATACCAGTGGGAGTATGGTCTTTGCATCTAGAGTAACTCCATGAAATCAAACCATATCCAACAATCTGTTTTATACTAGAGAATGGAGAAGTCATATTATTGGGTGTTTCTGGGTGTCATAATGTCTAGTGTTGGGTAGGTTCTTTACATATTTATCGGAGATCATTATCATGACAACCTCATGAAATAGATGCTCCTTTCCCAATATACAGAGAGACTGAGACTCAAAAAAATTATAAAATAGATTTTAAGTGGTCTTCGTGGCACAGTTGAACTACAGCCGCTTAATCCTAAAGCTCATGAATTTCCCATAACAGAAATCATCTTGCTGTGTCACCAAAGTCCTCTACACTCTATGGCCTGCCTTTTACTCAATTATGGTCCCAAATTAATCAACAACAGATAAAGGAACCTGATGTAAGCAAGTCTTGTGATTGGAGGTCTTCTGAGCTGTAAATAAAAGAAAATCAATGAGGAAATGAATCCAAATGGGACAGAGACAAAAATTAGTAAATTTGGTGAGATGGTTTAAATGATTCATTTATCATGTGAATTATTGGTTCTTTATCTTTGCCATCATAGATCCTTGGAGATTGGATGACAGCTGTGAAGCTGAATGTTCACACAGCCTCTCAGAGGACTCAAGGACCACCACTTAAGTTTGAGTTAATAAACTCTATTCTATATTAGTTAGAGAGTAAAATACATTTAAAAGCTTGACACCTGGTGATTTGTGTAACTTCTGAATGGACCATTGGTGATTTGCATAATTTTTGACCCATCCATGTCAAAGGTTACCTGGGGCCTTGGACCATACATCCATCCAGCTTAAGGAAATCACACTGAAAGGGGGCCGTAGAAGAAGGCTGTTGTTGGCATGTAAAAAGAGTAACAGTATCACACCCCTCAAAATTTGGGGGAACATGCCCTGGGGTGATTGCAAATTCAATTCTTGATTTCATTTTCACCTGTTAAATGAAATGGCATCCTAATGATTTCATGTAAATTGGCTCATGACAGGGCAGACCTGGTCCCTGGGTCCAAAGCCTGACAGCCACCAACCCCCTCACTGAATGCCTCAGCTCCTCTCTCCTAAAGGAGGAGGAAATTGCAAGAGGAATAGGAACCACACCACCCACCACTAACTGTCTTTCCTGAAAAAGGAGAAGCAGCCACAGAAAGCACATGAGAAAAGTGGGGCAGCAAACTAACAGCAAGACAGCAGCCACAGGAATAAATAAAAGCAGTGGCAGTGAATATGAAGGGGCCACTAGCCAGCTCCATGGGCACTGTTCGCTCACTTCTCAGGTTAGGAAAACTGCACAAGGTGGTTTTTAAAAGCACACACTTTAGGAAGGTGAAACTGGTGAGTTAAGTTTGTTTACTTTTTCCCATTGTTATTACTCAGCTTTCCCTATTTTCATACAAAGCATTTATCCTTTGTGGTTATTCCTTGGCTCTGCCACCAGTTTGCTCTGAAAACTCTAGAACTTCTCTCTGGGGTATGGCCTTCCTATGAAGGGACCTACCAGGACTCCTCCAGTTTTTCTGCTTTTCTAAGAGCCTGGGATGCACTGCAGATACATAGGGAACATTCTCCAGTGGTGCAGGAGATAAGAAACTGCTGCACCAATTCAGACGAGGGTTATTCTTCCCTCCTCGCTTCCTGGAGTAAGGGGATCACTAGAAGCTTGTCTGCTGGGGGAAAATAATTGGATGTTTGAATGGATATTATTTTCCCTTCTAAACTAAAAATTAAAGCCTTGACACATGGCCAGATATAGATAAATTCTGAAAGTGGGTAATTTATTCTTGGCACCACTCCGTTCACTTTCTGACCCAACTTTGGGGTCTTAGGGTTGCAACAATTCCGCAACCTCCCCCAACCCCACCATGAAAGCATTTGCAGGCTCAGCATCCCCTACACTCTGAACTGCTTCACATCTCTAAATTCTTCCATAATCCCAGCAAATTTGGTATTGTTAATTTCTTTTAGGCTCTTTAAAAAAGCAAACTTTTTGAGCCATTCATACTAAGATATGAATGACTAAGAATCTTTTAACATCCCAAAGGTATTTGCATTTTTCAACAACATCCTGCAGAAAGAGAGAGGAGGGAGAGAGCTTTTTAACTGATAGAGGGTTGGGGGAAGTAACGTGATATTTAAAAAGACAGAAAACAGCCTTTAGTTTGAGAGCTATCTGAGCCCAAGGATGCACCAAGTCTGCTCAAATCAGACTGCCTTACCTGTTTTGTCCAATCTCTTTCCTTCCTCTTTTTTCCATTTTGGAGAAGCTCTAAATGCTCCTCCTGATCTCCTCCCCACCAGCATGACACTTTTATGCGAATGACTGAGGCTCCAGCAGTGGAGATAAGGGATTAACATTTGTGATTGTTACTTATAAGCCAGCAGCTGTTTATATTTGTAAGAGTTCTAAAATTCCACTTCTAAAATTGTGATTAATAATTCCTTTCTCAAATAGCAAGTTAATGTTTTAAAAGCAAATCAACAAATGGAAAGCATCCCTCTTTGGAAACTTTTGCTCTCACACTGTCCCTGCTCTTCTAAAAAATTCAACAGTGCAGGAGGAGGAAACACAAAAATTAAAAGAGATTCCTGATGCCTCATTTGTTAAGAATTGACAAGCACGCTATTTGGGAGCTCACTCAAATGGCATTGTTTCTATATGGCAATATTTGAGCTTTTTAAAAGTGATTTGTAATTGATGAAAACAGGATCTGCAATTTTCTAAAAGTTCCTTAATATTGGGGAAAAAATAATTTATATGCACATGCATATATATGGAAAGTAGAGATGTGTGAATACATACATGTATGTATGTATGCATACACATGTATGAATATATGCACCTATATAGATATATATATGTATAGCTGTATTTTATTCTAAATTCATACACATTAATCATCCAACTTACCTGACTCTTACACTGATTGCTAAGATCATTTTGCAATCCTTTGTACTGGAAATACTAACACTTTTATACTATTGGTCACAGAAGATCAAAAAACAGCAAATATGGTTAACGCAGCTCTGAACTGAAAGTTACAGTTTTCATCTTGTACCATACAGTTCTATTAACACCAGGCCTTTTAAACTGTTATGTAAATGTCAACAGAAATAAATATGCAATTGCTATTTCTCATGACCTGATTTGAGAACCGACTCAATCTGAGGTCTAACAAAGGTTATTTCTATTATAGGCCATAGAAGCAATAAACAGAATACTGAGAACATACATTGTGTTTCCAAATATTTGGAATCATTCTAATCTGAACTATTAAAGTGTCCTTCTCTACTGGGTTGGCAAAGGTCAAGTTGCTAGACAGGGAATTGTTTAGGTGGTAGAGACCTCATCAAAGACTTGAGAGAAGATAATACAGATTTTCCCTGCTTGTCTTTTATTTATTTCTGGGGGAAGACCTCATCCTCAATGACAGAAGCCACATTAAGGAGATTTAGGAGATTATTAATAGGAAGGCAGAATGTACAAAAGGGGAAAAGGAAAATAGAAAAGGTCCTAAGGCTTCCCTTTGTCTCTGAAAAGCTATTTTTCTCTGGTGATGTAACCTTCCCCCTGGCATCAGGCTAGATCACCATTTAGTGAAACACGTGGTCTTCTCTGCAACAGAACCACATGCTCTGAAATTCACACTGTCAGTACCAGGAAGACATATGTTTTTTCTGCACAAGCCAAATGCAGATTGAGTCATGGAAGGCAAAATTACGTAGTAGAGAGTCTGGAGTCAGACATAGCTGAATTCCAATCTCACTTTTGCCACTCATTAGCTATGTGACCAAGGGCACATTTCTGAATCTCAGTTTTCTCATCTGCATAATGGGATAATATAGCCTATCTCTCAGGGGGTTGATGTGTTCATGTATGTGATGCATCTATCATGTACAGCAGTAGAGATGGCTGTGGATCTTAGAATGGCCATCATATAATGATACGTGATCCCTAATCTACCTATTCTACTGTTTATAATCTGTGAGGGTTTCATGGCTTTTGTGCACAGGACTATTCTCTCAGGTAAAGTGTCATAGGCTAGAATAATTGAGGTGCCCTTTATAGGCTCTTAAAACAAGTAGCATTATGAATAAGAATGGGGTGATATAATATTAAGTTTGAACTTTTATTTAATAAGTTGACATTTTTAAATAGCAGGGAGTATGGAATTTGTTCCCTCTTGATGGTCTCCCATTAGAAAACCTGGGTTTAAGGCCAGCAACACCAACTATTGACTGGATGACCCTGAACAACTTCATTTACATTTTAAAAATTCAGTTTCCTCATATGTAAGAACATCTTACTCAAATTTCAAGGCTGTTATGTGTATTAAAATAAGAGCATGTATATAAAAGAGATTTGTGAACTGTACAATTGTAGACAAATATGATTATATTTGTTACAAAAATTAGTCTTTCAGCAATGATATTCAAACTTGCTATAAAATTACTCCCTAATCATAGAATTTAATATAAGCCAGAACTTTCTTTTAATGAATTGATTTTACTTTTATTTTTTTAAGAATTCCATTTTTTCCTTTTTTTTCTTTTTAATGTAAGCCAGATCTTTCTCAGAGCTCAGTAAAGGTAATTTATGTAAAGCAATATCTCATTGACTTCATTGTAAGGGGATGTGAAATATGGATAAGGATCATAGTACATTAAGGCTCCAGCTTTCTTATTTACCATGCCATGTGACAGAAGTCTTTCATATTTGTACTTTAAAAATAGTTAATACAAACCCAATAATGTACTCAGTGAATACATATTATTATTCACTGAGTACATTAGCTAAAATAATTGCCTTTCTAAAAATGCTTTTCTCTTATTTAAAAAATGTATGTATGTGTGAATGTGCATATATATAGATAGATAGATAGATATAAATACATATGCAAACATTTGTTTATGGAAGAAACTTAAGAAAAAAAGTTTAAAAAGACAAAGCTTTTTAGTATGTAAGTATAAAGATAGAAATATAGGTACCCAATAATGGATAGAAATATATATATATATACACATACATATATACATACATGTATATGTGTACATATAATACATAAGGTTAGGGAAGAAACCTTAGAAAATACAAATAAGCAAAAATAAAATAAAATCACCCAGAATTTTACTACTCAGAGATAACCATTATTATTTTAAGTTACAGCTTTCTGGTCTTTTTAATATACATAAATACATGGAGAGAAACATAAAAATATAGATATCAACTATAGAGTTTATAAAAATGTTATCTGATTCCACTCCTAGGAATTTACCCTAAGAATGCAGCAGCTCAGTTTGAAAAAGACATATGCACCCCTATGTTTATCGCAGCAGTATTCACAATAGATGAGATATGGAAGCAACCTAAGTGTCCATCAGTAGATGAATGGATAAAGAAGATGTGGTACATATACACAATGGAATATTATTCAGCCATAAGAAGAAAACAAATCCTACCATTTGCAACAATATGGATGGAGCTAGAGGGTATTATGCTCAGTGAAATAAGCCAGGTGGAGAAAGACAAGTAGCAAATGATTTCACTTATCTGTGGAGTAGAAGAACAAAGAAAAAACTGAAGGAACAAAACAGTAGGAAACCCACAGAACCCAAGAATGGACTAACAGTTACCAAGGGGAAAGGGACTAGGGAGGATGGGTGGGAAGGGAGGGATAAGGGGGAAAATGGGGCATTACGATTAGCACACATAATGTAGGTGGGGGGACATGGGAAAGGCAGTATATACAGAGAAGACAAGTAGTGATTCTATAGCATCTTACTATGCTGATAGACAGTGACTGTAATGGAGTATGTGGGGGGGACTTGATAATGGGGGGAGTCTAGTAACCATAATGTTGTTCAAGTAATTGTACATTAATGATATCAAAAAAATGTTATCTGAAGTTTGTTTCCTAATAACTTTTCATTCAATAATACATCCCAATTATTTCCATGCCATTGCAATAACTTTTTAATGGTTTAGTAATATTCCATTGAGGACATTTCCCATGTTTATTCAGCCTAGCCTTTACTGTGAGATGTTTTGTTTGTCTCTATTTCTTTCTGCTTTAAATGGCAATGTCATAAACATTCTGCAAGAATGTTTATTTTTTTAGATATTCCTGATTACTTCCTTAGACTAGATTGCTAGAAAAAGAACTACTCAAAAGGACTTGTGAAATAATATAGTTACAATAAGTATTTCTAAGTTCTCCTTCAGAAGTGATATGCCTAATTGATGCTTACATTACTGTTTTAATACAATGCCTAGTTCTTCTTATTATCTTGTTTTTAACTATTATTGTACATTTATCCCATATCCATTGAAGAATGCCTAGAAAACATAAGCAAACAGAAGAAAATTAAAATTCCCATATCTCCCTACATGATTAACCTTTGTTAACACTTTGCTGTATCTCTCTTCAGTCTTTAAAAATATTTACATTTATATTTTAATGCATACATTGTGTTTCTTTTTAATCCTTTGGTGTATTTATTTTTCTTATTAATTCAAAAGAGCCCTTTTATGAAAAACATGTTGCAAATCTTTTCCTGTTTTTTAATCCTTCAACTTTTGCTCATAGTGTATTTTGATGTACATAAAGTTTTTATTTCCTTACTCAAATCTACCCTTTTAGACTTTTACCTTTTGTGTCATGCTTGAAAAGGCCTTCCATATCTGATAAAATTTTCTCTTTTGTTATTTTCTTTTCATAGTTAGCTCCTTAATCCACCTAGAATCAATTTGGCCTCCAGTGGGAGGCTGAGAATCCTTTCTCTTTCAAATAGCTAGCCAATTGCTATAATGCACTGATTTTTAAAAAAATTATCCTTTCACGGTCGATGTGAAGATTTTCATTTCCCTTGGACTTTTACGCAGTCTTACTCTGTTTCATTTAGCTTTCCTGCTAGTACTGTACCGGTACCGCCGTGGTACTGGCTAAATTACTTTAGCTTCATAAGAACGTTGCCTAAGGGAGCACGGCACTTTCTGCCTTATTATTCCTCCTTGGGAATTTTTCTTGGCTTTGCTAGAATGCTTATATTACCAAAATTGTGATTGCCTTTAAAAATATTTTGACAGCATGCTTAGACCCTTATTATGTCATGCTAAAAGAGACCTTTTTTTCCTAATTAGAAAGAAGCCTACAGTCGCTCCCTCCCAGCACTCTCCTGTGCCTCACCCTATGCAGCCTGAGGTCTTTGTTTTGTAACAGTTTCTTGACACCTGTGTCTCCGCCAGTGTAACTCTCTTGGATAAGAGACTTTGTTTTGTTTCTTTGTTTTTTTTTTCCCACCACCTGGCACTTCTCACCTCACAGGCAGTTGAAAAAATTTTTAAACTGGGTGAATAAATAAATTAAAATCTAATTGTAATGCATCACTTTAAGTCATTACATTCTCTAAGAGATCTAACTTTTTATCGTAAACTTGGCTACTATTCCCTTTCTTTTAAAGAGTCCATGTAAACACACACACACACACACACACACACACACACACACACACACACACTCCACAGGATTATACACACAGATTATACAGAAACATGGGAGCCCCAGACCATGGGGCAGAAGTCGCTCCTGTTTCCCAAACGGAAAAAAAAATGACAGAAAGAAACAGAGAGTATATGGGAAATCACTTATATGTGAAAATGAAGCATGCTTCTACATTTTCTGTGATGATTTACATTGTTCATTTTTATCCAGATAGAAAACAAAGTAAGCAAGGCCTTGGATGCGGGTGCCGGGACTCAGCCGCTGCTGGCGCGGGCACTGCGCCGGCCTGTCCAGTGGGTGTGCACCTGACGTGTACCTGTTCCCTCAGGTTGGCTCGCGCAGGGCTGGTGCTATTCGGCTCACAAGTTTCTTACTCTTCTTCAGCTGTTCTTATGGTTTCTGTATTAGTAACTCTAATTTCTGAAAACTCTTTTAAAACACATCATTCTCATTTTCCACAAAAAATCCCAAACGTTTTTTTTCTATCTCACCCCACTGTCCATCTGTTTGGAGTTCCAAATAGTAGTAGTATAGAATAATCTATCAGTTCACTTTCTTCAGCAACTAATCATTGTACATCTAGTATCAGTATGTGAGAGAATTGTGCAATTGAAAGCCAGGATCCTGCCCATGGTTTGGAATTCATTAATGTAAGTGATGGATAATATCCAACAAAAATTACCTTCAAAGTCTAAAAGGGTATGTGCAACTCAAGAAGTTTTTGAAAGCTTTAGTATTTACGTTTTTCTGTTTGAAATACAATATTATAAATAAAGTCAATGCTTATGAAGTGTTTACTATGTGCCATGAACATTCTAAGTGCTTCCTCATTGAATTCTCAAGATGAATGTTAAGATGCATATACTATTATTACCTCCATTTCACAGTTGAGGAAATGAAAGCACAGAGAGGTTAAATGACCTGCCCAAGGGCACACAGACTGTAAACACAGATCTGGGTTCGAAAGTAGGCACCCTGTGTCCAGCTTCATGCACTTAACTAATACCCACTTGAAAATACAGAAAACTTCAGAGACCATGTGTGGATAAAATGAGAGTTCCCGTGGCCAGGATTCTCACCTGGCCCTGGTTGACTAGCTCACTACACACCTGTGGGCAATGCATGGCTGTTGACTCTATATAAAGTGCTCTGGGTGCAACAGAGTGGCAGGGCTGCAAGGCTGGAGCAGAGCAGAGCATAGGCTGGAGTGGTGGCAGTACCGAGGACAGAGGCCCAGAGGACAGCTGTGCAGGACGACTGTGCAGAGGGGCCCAGAGGACAGCTGTGCAGGCAGAGAGGCCCAGAGGCAGAGACGGGCTTGCTGCATGCAGACTTGCTCTGAGTGAACAGGATTTTAGTGACTGACCTGCCACCTGGAAATAAAGTTGGGTATAACCCTTTCACCCCAAGAATGTTTTGCTGTCAATTTCTTTGGTCAATTGAATCCATAGTGAACTTGCCTGGGGCTGAAACCCATTGGCAAGACACCATGTAAGAAGTAAATTTTATTTGGAATTACTGCAGTGTTAGCCGGAAGAGGTGTGATGAGACGTGACCGATAAATTTGGAAATTTGAGGATCTGAAATCCGGAGTTTAAAGTTTTTATATTTTAGGTGTTTTACTATAAATAAAAGTAATTAGTTAGAGGTTCAAAAATAAGCAAAAAGCAAAAAATATTTGCCTATTGAAATGTATGAATTTTTGAAACAAGATATTTGGAATAATAGAGAAATATTGCAAGGTATTGTTGATGAACTCAATGTTTCTGAGCTTATTCAAAGAAAAATGAAGAGACAATGAATGGTTAGATGGAAGGACAGATGTCAGTATGTGTAATCCACACCCAGAAAATATCCCGGGCCACATGTAATGGAGCTTGGCCCTTAAGTGCATCACAGTGTGGCTGCCTTTAACTCAACTATAGCAAATCAGACTTGATTTGAATTGCAAAAGATGGCCAGCCTAATGTAGGCAACACTAACAGGAGGGAACATTTTAAGAATTAAGTGTAAGGAAGAAGACCCAAGAATTTAAGTGAACATTGTCAAGCACATACTTTAGATCTAATGATGACACGGATTGATTTGGGAGCATATTTTAAAGCTTAAAATTAGTTTCAATATTTCCAATTCTATATACAGCAATATTTGCCCATCTGCAAAGAAATTACCAAGTTTTTAAGGAAATTATATGTAGCCTATAGGTATAAGATGCCATACACTTTAGTAAAAACACTGGACACTGCACCATTAAGTTTTATTAGCTGTGATTGAGAAGTTTATGGAGATTATTACAACACTGGCAATGTGTCATGCAGTTCTTCACACAGGTGTGCAGCAAGTCCAGTGGTTTGCTGGTAATTGCCCTCCAGATTTGGATTTAGCCTTTATTTCCAAACTTTTATTATGTGCTCACATTAAGAATTCCTTCTTTAGAACTTCAAAATGAAACCAAAGACATTTTTTTTGTCTTCTAAACCTAAAGCAGTACTTGTTCACCATCTGAGAGAAATGACAAATATTTTTAAACCATCTAAGAACAGAACAGATGAATAATGCCAAAATAATCTCAAAGAATTTCAAAGTAAAAAAATCCTTTCTAAGGAAAAGAAACATTTCAAGGAAAAATAGATAATGACTATATGTATAAAACATTTTCTCCACTTTATAAGAAGAATGGAATAAAATTTATAGTCATTACTAAGAACTGATTACTATAGTCTGGAATTTAATTATTTTAGAAAGCAATTATAGCAACATGAAATAAATTCTGGTTTCATTATTTAAATGGAATGAGCCATGAAATACAGCAATAACCAAATGTGTATAACAATTTTATAAGCATGAAAATGTGATCCTAGAACTTCAATTTGAATGCAGGTACCAAAAGCTTGATTTCAGCTACTGTTATGTCACCTAAGAGACCCTGGCTATTTATTTAACATGACTTTTCTAATAGTGCTTCTGCTCAGAGCTGTTACTTTCTGCTTGATTTGCTGATTACTAAAGAAGGTGCAGTCAGTTGTATATGCTTTTCTTCCTAAAACCCTCTTTTAAAGCATCACCATATAGTCAAGGCAATGAAAGCAGTTCTACAAGGTTAGAAGCAGATGGGGTGGGGAAGTCAGTGGCAAGACATAAGATTGGAACAGTCCATAGCTCTAGGCCAGAAAGCTTTTGGAAGTGGTCCCCAGGAGTTTGCACTTAATCCTGAGAGTATTTCAAGAAAGTGATATGGTCTGATTACCATTTTAGAAAAAGCACTCTGGCAGCTGTCTAAAAAAATATACTGGGGGTAGAAATAAAACCAGAGGTAAAGAGGCAAATGAAGAGACTAGAAATAGACCAAGAAAATATGATGGGGGAGCAGGATATTTGCAAGAGGTGTGCAACTGTTAGGATTTGTTACACACTGGATTGGAGACAGAACCTGAAGAAATAATTCCTGAGTTGTTAGGTGTATCTTTGTAAGGAAAAGCACAAAAGTGACCACTTTGGTGTCCCCCAGAATTCCCTTTAGATGAATGGTATTCAGTCCAGTGGTTTCAAAACACAGCACCTGTCTTCATTGTTTCTTTGGGATTAAATAATAAGTAAAGGCGATAGTGGCCCACCCTTGGTCAAGAAAGAAGAGATGATGTTTGAGCCTCACATCTGGAAATAATTTCTGGGGACAAAAGTCCCAAGAACTCAGTGACCACCTCTGAAGGGCATTAGGAACTTTGAACCGGTAACCCCATTCCTAGTGAGAGTCTCTCTTTAAAACACATCTTCCAAGCCTTTGGACACCATTTGCACAATTGACTCAAAAGTACAGTTCCAACCAGTCCTCTCATCTGGGCTCTAGCCCCATTGAACCAACTGCCTACTGAGGTATCTTCTCAGGAATCTTAGAGGCATTTCAAGATATGTAACTGTGAATCCAAACTTACAATCATTCTCTCCACATCTGATCTTTCACTGTTTTTTGTCTCAATGATTAGTATCATCCACCAACGAAGCAAGCAGCAGTCCCCCTTGGTATGTTCCTAGAAACCTGACAGTTCCAATATCCTATCAATCACCAGTACCTGTTACCTTACTTCCTAACAATCTCTTGATCCAACCAATTCTGTCCACTCCTAGCTCCCAAGGGATGCACCGCATGAACCCAAAGGCAGACATTATCACAACCCACAGAGTAAAGAGTGATACCTCCTGGCAGTGGTCAAGGGTATGGCCCTGTCACCATCACCAGCCTGGTGTACACTCTGATGGTCTCTTGCCTGACTACTGCCTCACTTCCTCTGATTCTGTTCTGGCCCCACAGAATCTAGTCTTCCTATTTCAGACAAATTTCAAACCCCACATTTGGCTGTGCATCCCTCCTGCTTAAAACCCTGTGTGATCCCCCATTGCTCTTAGAATCAGGACTCAAGTCTTTAACTTGGTAGACCAGGCTCTGGAAAGCCCTGCCCCTGTGCACTCAGACCAGCCTCCCATTATTTCCTAAAGTTGTTTGTGGTCCATCCACATGGCCCTTCTTTTAGTCCTGAGAACTTGCCATGTTCCCTCCTCACACAGTGATCTGTACACACAGTCTTCTATATATAAAGCTCTTTGCCTAGTTGATCGCTGCTCACCTGTATCATTAATTATTTATGGATAATAAATATTTCAAAACTCAGACTCTTAAAACAAACACTGATCATGTATAGAGATCCCTGGGCTGGCTGGCTGGTTTAGCTGCTCTGGGCCAGGCTTGGCTTGGCTGGCTCACTTATGGATGTATGCTTACCTACTGGGTCAGCCGGGCCTGGCCGATCTTGGATGGCTCACTCACGTGTCTAGTAGTTAGCTGGTTGTTAAGGTATCAGGGGAAACTGGGCTGCATGTCCCTTACCATCCAGCAGCCTAACTTAGCTTATTCACATAGCAGGGTCAGAATTTCAGAGGGTGAATGGTTATGCACAAAGCCTCTTAAGGCCTAAGTTCAGAGTCAACTCAACATCACTTCTTCTCTATTGTGTTGGCCCAGGTAAGTTACAAAGGCAGCCCAGATGAAAAGAGTTACGAAATAGATTCTCTTGATGGGAGGAGTTACAAAGTCACCTTGTAAAGGGACAGAAATAACTGGGACAATTTTACAATCAATCTACCACATTATCTTGTAGATACTGGCTCCAGATAAGCTTCCTCAGGGGAAGCCTTTCACAGGCTCCCCGCCTCAATTAAATCACACTATTACAGACTCACTCTAGGAATCACTTTATTGCACTTGTCACAGTTGGAATTTCACATGTATTTGTGTGACTCTATTGCTGGTCTCTTTCTCCCCCTCCACCAATCCCTTCTTCCCAGACCTAGAAGTCGATAAAGGGCCAATGTCAATTTGTGCTCACCAGGATATACTCACCTGGCACAGAGTAGATACTCAATGAATATTTGTTTAAAGAATTCTTTTACTTTCCATTGTGTTATTTTCTGGATATACTCCCTGTCTCCTAATAAAATGCTTTAAAAAAGTGACCTTTTGCTTATTTGGGAGAGGCAGCCAGAGGATACTCAGTCCTACTCATGGCAAAACCGCAAGTGATAGAGGGGATATTATCACCTCCTTGGGACATGTGGCAGAGAGAGAATTGTTTTGCCACCAGGGCTGGAAAGTAGCTTAGAACTAAATGTAAAAAGACTCACGTGGGTCTTCTCATTAATTGAGGTAAAACACATACACACACACATACACATACATACACACACACATGAAAAACAGCAGGTTATTGGGAAAAGATCATGGTTTCCCTTGTAGACTTGTCGCATGCAAGGTGCCCAGAGAACACCCATGAACCTAACACTTGGGAGAGAGCTCAAGCCGACAGAAGGAGATTTGGGAGTTAACAATGTAGCTCTGGTAGTCATTTCAGCACTGTAAGTAGATGAGAAAAGGGGAGGGAAAGAAGAGAAGGCTGAGGATGGAACCGGAAGAACAGTCATATTTAAGAGGCAAGAGGAACAAGCAAGGTGAGGAACAGTGAAGAATG
Source organism: Manis pentadactyla (assembly GCF_030020395.1). Classification (NCBI taxonomy): domain Eukaryota; kingdom Metazoa; phylum Chordata; class Mammalia; order Pholidota; family Manidae; genus Manis; species Manis pentadactyla. Next base: position 110,865,911 of record NC_080021.1, on the reverse strand, counting down.
CTCAGAGAAATGAAAGCAGAAGTAAGAAACAGCCAGTCTTAGAAGTTAAAGGAGGAAAGAGCTTCTAGAAGGAGGAAGTGGCCACTAGACCAAATGCAGGTCAAGAAGATAAGGCAGAAGAAATACTCATTTCAAATGACATGTGCTGTTAATATTATGAATTCTTTTTCCTCAAAGGATTATTTCTACTGGTGTGTATGTTCTAAAAGTCTCAAATTTAATAGTGTGTAAGGTATAAGAAGTCAACTTACAAGCACTGAAATCTACCTACTGTCCATTTTGGGGGATGAACTTCTACTTAAATGATTATATGAACCCTCTTAAGATTCCTGTCCCCTCCTCCCATGCTATTTGGCCTCTCATTTATATGTATATGTAAAATTAGTTATTTTGGTAATTTTCACTGCCACTCATATCAGTAAAAATACTAGTAAAGCTTAAGTATAATTTATTCCCATATTTCTCTTAACTTCAATTAAATGTCATTGTATCAAAATATCATGAAGAACAATTAACAAAACAAGACTATCTAACAAAGCGAATAGGACAGGTTAGATTTCCATCACCAAGTGAGAATGTTCCTACCAAACCTGATACAAATTCACTTATTTGTTAAATGTTGACTACTGAGCTATCAACTGAAAAATGGATAGAATGTTCTCTGGGTTCTATCTTTTTGGAGAATTATAGTACAATCAAATTATAGAAACAGTGAAAAGAGGAAATATTAAACAAGAAATACTGACTGCACCAAATGTGAAGCATGCCCATGTCTTTCTTTATAGATAGTTTTCTAATGTTGAGCTAATCATAAGCATAATTGTCCAGCAATTTTTTTCAAAGGGCTTTTTAAAAATGGTTTTATTAAAAGGCTTTCATATCCATTATTTCATTGTATTATATTTTTTAATAGAACTGAACAATAACAAAATGGGATATGTAGTGAAAGAGAAATAATCTCACTTCAACCTATAACCAGGCAGTTACTTAGGTAATTTATCCAATAATCACCAATAATTGACACTCTAGCTAAAGACTCTGATATTTCTATTCTTATATATACCTGGGTTTTGTTTTGTTTTATTTTGCCATAGATGTGTTCCTGAAAAGAGAATCCATAATTTTACTGCTGAAAAGAAGTAGAGATTTTGTTCTCCAGACCACCTATTATATAGGTTTCTATAAGAAACTGAGCCTTCAAGAGATTAAGTGATTTGCCTAAGATTGCAAAGGATTAGAGACAAGAGGAAGACTAGCCCCCAAGTCTTCTACCTTCTGCTTTCCCCACCATACCACATATTTACAGTAATATATGAATTAATTAAATAAGTTGAATGTCATTTTAATCTAATAGGATAACATTATCTAAGAAGACTAATTTTCTAACAAGGGCACGTTTTACAATGTAGATATTTGTATGTCATTTTGAGGTGGTTTATTTCTTTTAAAAGGACACGTCAGTACAAGACTACATAGTATTTGTATTTCAGAGGAGTGCATCAGAAACATTTCAATATTTACACTCAACTAGAGATTCTGATGACATAATTTAACAATGAGAATGTTAAGGGAAACTTGATGTTACATTACGGTAAACAATGCTTCATATCAACGTAATGTTAGTCTTTTAGGAATGGACAGATTGTGAAAATAGCCACAGATTCTTTCCCTTCCCGCATCCACTTCCTTCCTGGTGAAGTGGCTTTGCAGATTTCCCATTGGGCGGTGGAGTCTTGTTTTCCACTCCCTGGATCTGGGGTTGGCCTTGTGACTTGCTTTGGCCAGTGTAACTTTAGCAAACATGACACAAATGGAGACTTGTGCTCTTGCAGTTCCTGGGGACCCTTCTACCACCATATGAAAAAGCCTGTAACATTCCACTGAATAACGAGACTAGATGAAGTGGTCCCAGCAAAGAGATGAGCCATCTCAGCTGAGTCTCCAAGACTAACTAGCTCCCTGCTGACCAGACCCATGAGTGAGTCCAGCCAAAACAAACTACCCCACAACTTAGTGGTTTCAAAAACCAATTGTTTATTTAGCTCCAAATCTGTGGATCAGCAGTTTCGACTAGGGGATGACCCACTTCACCAGGAAGGAAGTGGATGCAGGAAGGGTAGAACTGCCTGAGCTGAGCTCAGTCCAAATTGTTGATCCACAGATCTATCTATATATCAATCTATGATTTGTCTTTTTATGGGGCTTTATTCAGGAAAAACCCAGTCTTCCTCCTATTGGTCTCTTTTACTGACTCATTATCCCACACTCACAATGCTTCTGACACCAGATGTGGGGTGGTTTTTTTTTTTCCCCTACATCAAGCAATTCTGTGACACCAGCTGGGTGTCCTACAATTTAATTTTATTCTGACACTATCTACTTGAAGATAACATTAGATTTCACAGATGAAGGCCTCAGTCCCACAAGACTGTCCCCAACTGTATTTGCCAATTGCAAGTAGCAGGTCCCAAGGTTACCCACAATCTCTGTCTGACTTGGCTACAAATTGGAGGTTCCCATGAACCTCCTCCCACTTGGATTCAGTTATTTGCTAGAACAGCTCACAAAACTCAAGAACACTCTCACACATTTACCAATTGATTAAAGGATATGATAAAGATACAGATAAACAGGCAGAGATACATAAGGTGATGTCTAGGAGGATCCCAAAAGTAAGAGCTTCTGTTCCTGTGCAGTAAGGGTGCATCACTGTCTCAGTATAGGTATGTGCTCACTAACCTGGAATTTCACCAAGCCTCCTATTACTGGAATTTGTAATGGAAGTGTCATCACATAGGAACTATCAATTATTAACTACATTCTCATCCCCTCTTCCCTGTCTAGAGAATGGGGGGAAAGGGGGTAGAGAGTAAGGAGGACCCCAAAATTCCAATCTCCTAATCATGAATTTGTCTTTCTGGTAACCAGCCCCCATCTAAGGACCTGCCCAGAGTCATCTCATTAGAACAAAAGACACTGTTCTCACCCAGGAAATTGCAAGGGATTTAGAGCCTTGTGTCAGGAACCAGAGTCAAAGGCCAAATATTAGAACAAAAGATGTTCCTAGTGCTCTTATCACTTAGCAAGTTACAAGATTTTTTGGAGCTCTGTGCCAGAAACTGGGGCGAAAGACTAAGTATTAGAACAAAAGATTCTTGCAGTATCCCTGCTTACAAGGGTCTCAGTAGCCCTGTGTTAGAAACTGGAGTCAGAGAACTATACATTTATATATATATATATTTCTTATTATTTCAGAGGCTTACTTTTGACAAACCCATGAAAGACTAAATGTCACTGGTTTTCGGTTCTTTCAAGCAGAATAAACGTTATCAAGTGAGTGAAAACTGTAAATTAGCAAGAGTTTAATTGTAGGATATCCATCTACATTGGCAGCAATCACATCTTTCATTTGGAATGAGTTTACATATCAAGCTCTCATCCTCTATTTACCACTGAGAGCCATACATCTATTAAGCCACAGCTGGAAGCCACCACTGACAGCCAGATGTGACCGAGGTTCCAGTCAAACCACCAGATAATTGCACCTACCTGAGTGGTCCCAGGCAGGACAGCAGAAGACCCCGCCAGCTAAGTCCAGCCCAGAGTGCTGACCTGCTGAAATAATAAGCAAATAAAACAGTAGTTGATGAGTTTTTGAATGGTTTCTACATAGCAATATATAACTAATGAATAAAAGGAAAGTACAATTGAATGGGAAGCAGATAACAAATCCAGCATTAGTGTTGGCAAGGGTTACAAAAAACAAAATGACACAGATAGTTGGAAAATAAAGGGGCAAGAAACAGTATGTTAATCAAAAAGGTAATACTAAGATTAGAAAAAATAAAAAAGGTAAGAAGTAGTTTAAAAAATGAAGAAGGATATTTCATAGTGATAATGTAATACAGCCAAAAATATGCAAAAGTCATGAACCTAATGTATAAACACCTAATGTCATAACTTCAAAACATATAAGAACTACTTTAATATAAAAGGAAACTTGACAAAACACCTTAGAAGTAGAGTTAAAAATTAGCAAAAATGTAGAGTATTAAACTTATGTAATCAATAAACTTAATTGAAAAGCTCTATTTTAACAAAATCTGAACCAAACGTAGAAAAATGCATTAAATATTCTTATTTATACTCACTTGTATGTATCATTATTATTTCCTACATAAAAAGCATAGTGTATAATAGCATATGCATGCTAATTAGATTGCTTGAAAGTTAACTTTTTAAATATTTGGATTTTTTTGTTTATGAGAAATAAAATGCTACAGGTACAAAATCCTTTCTTATTCCACTTACCTCTCTCCCTCCCTGGAGGTAACAACTATCCTTATTAAAGTGGTGAATTTCCCACTCTGTTTCTATACTTTTATATGTATATATGTCTCCATATACAGATGGCATTTTTATGTATTCTAGTATATAAGTTGTAGAGGAGAAAAAAAAATCTTTTCAGGGTAGGGGAAAAGAAAATTAGAAATTAGGTCTATATATGCTTGTTGAAATTGGGTCTATATAGCATCTTAACTAAGAACAATAAAAGTACAGAGAAGTGATAAAACAAAGGAAAGGAGGTTTAGGCTTTTAGGGTGGAAAACTGAAGGGAAGGTAAATATGGGGAAAATAATAGAAGAGAAGGGCTGTTTACTGAGATTTGTCATACAGAATCCTCTCTGGCCTGATAAGAGTTTAATCATCTTTGATGATGAAGAGTGTCAGCAATTAGGTGATTAGGAGTTATTGTCTAATGTAATGCTACTGTATTATGTACTTGAAAGTTGCTAAGAGAGTAAATCTTAAAAGTTCTCATCACAACAAAAAAAAATTGTAACTATGTGAAGTGATGGACATTAATTAAATTTGTGGTAATCATTTCACTTTATGTACCTGTATAAAATTGTTATGATGTACATCTTAAATTAAAACAATTTTATATGTCAATTATATCCCAATAAAAGCAGGAAAGTATTTTTAATAATAAACCAACAACAACAACAAAGGAATTCTCTACCTGGTGCTGAAGAGAGAGACAACTTCACAAATAGGAATGTGTTCCCTGCTTTTAGCCAGATCGGGGGGAGGACAGAGAGCTATTTCTCTTGTGCCTGCTGTTTCTTAATTTCTATAAACATATATCTTTTTCTGATAAAAAAAATTTAAATAGCCAATTGTATCCATTTTTTTCCAGCTTTGAGATCTGTTGACATACAAATTTAAATATATAACATCAAGTTCATTCATTTTAGCTGTAATGTCTTCAATTCAGTGATGATTTCCTACTGATGAATATTTAGGTTGCTTCTAATGTTTTGTAATTGCAATAATTCTGCAGTGTACATCATTGTATACACTTTTGTAGATACTTTATATTTAAAGCATTTCCCAGAGAAGTGGGACTGATTAGTCACAGGGGATATTCATCTTCTATTTCACTAGATATTACCAAATTGTGCTAAGGATTTGCACTAATATATATTCCACTAGCAGTGGCTGAGTTTTTTGATTTCCCTACATCTTGACCAATACTTTGTATAGCTAGATATTTAAAAATCTGTGCCAAGAGATATGGTATAGCTTAGTTCAGAATAGATTCCTAGGTTGGCAGTTACTTTGCCTCAGCAATCCTTTGTCATATGACATCCAATGTAGCAAATGGCAGACATACTATCAGTTTAGCTGTCATTCTTTTTAGGTGACCCAAAATTCCAGCCCCTGTTATACCGTGGAACCATATCGTAGTTAAAAAGTGATGTTCTTCTGTAGTACTAATGTAGTAGGAGAATATTTTCAACATTAACCCATGTTTTTCATTCTCAGTTTTTTTAAACATTTTGCATCAGAGCCTTTGCATTTGCAGGTGTTCTGCCTGGAATACTGTTTCAAGGAACTGCCTAACCTGCTCCCCTCCTTCAGGTCATTGCACAAATGTCTCCTCACTGAGTTTTCCCTGGCAGTGCTATCTAAAATTTCAGGCCCTCTTTAGCATTACCTTTCTTCTAACCCCACTTTGTTTTGCCCCTTGTTATTTTCCCCATCTGCATACTCTGTATTTTTCTGCTTTGAAAGCTTCATGAGGACATGTGGACATGTATTTTAATCTGCATGATTCTCTGTTCCAGTGCTTATAATAGGAGCTGGCATATAGTAGATGCTCAATGATTATGTGTTAAATAAATAACTAATAACAGTAACATTTATTGAGCACTTACTATGTGCCAGGCACTCAAAAGTGCTTTATGTTTAGCTATTCAATTTATATCAAATTATTTGATGTAAGTAATTATTTAAAATTTTTAGTTTATATTAAAATAGCAGTCATATGTTAATATTATACAATTAACATGTTTTATTTACTTATAATTTAATACAATTAACATATGTTACTATGTTGTTTAGTTTATATTAATCCTCCCAACAAGCATTTACAGTGGGTACCACTATTACATCTATTTGATATGTATCTGGTCAGTGAGAATACTGACACCCACTGCTGCAGAGAAAGGCCAAAGAGCAGAAAATACAAAGCCTAAATCCTTGGCTTTTCCTTCCAAAATATTCTTGAAAGCCAAGGCATTTGCTTGCAAGAGATGAAATTTAAAAATAAAAAAAAATCTAAGGTTTTTGTGTAACCAAAGCCAAGCACCCAAAGGATAAACACTTGGTGTAGCTGGGAGATATTCGCAGAGTAGGAGAGCAGCAGAATGGGCACTTGATGTGGGTCTAGAGGGATCCTACAGCAGAAAGATCTAGGCCTTGACAATTGGGTGTGTCCCAGGAGGCTGAAAGCTTCTAGAGAGGAACCAGGGAAGGACCAGGATGTTCGTTAGGGCTGACGGATCGAGGTTCCAGGTGGAAGGCAGATGTGGCTGAGAAGTTTCTAAAACCCCCGGCACCTGAATAGAAGAAACCGTGTGGTGGAGGCCATCTTGGTGGATCCCAGGAGATAAGGATGCCCACAGTCCGTTAGTGTTCTCCATCCCCAAGCCACAACTCATAAGCCATCGGAGGTCCCTCCAAGGGAGAAGGGAGTTGACTTTCACAGAGTATTTACCTAAGAGAGGCTGTGACAAACTTAGAATTGACTGTGTTTACTCAGAAGGGACTCAATCAAGTTCCCTGCTCTTCAGCTAAGAACTGAGCTAAGAGCTAAGTGAAATACAGGATGGATTAAGAAAATTATAGTTTGTAAACATGAGATTTGTAATAGTGAGATCAGTCTCTCTTCCCCAGTATGGAAAGCTCTCCACTAGACAAGAAACAAGTCATAAAAATGTATGCACTCTTTTGTCCCTTCCTGGCATCAGCCAGGAGCTCTGTCCTCTCACTTAATCTCTAAATAAAAGCTTTTCACTTGCACTCCTACTTTGAGTGTTTGTGAAGATCATTCTTCGACTCTGTGAACAGAACCCTGGCATCACCACGTCTCCCTTAGGAACCTGGAAAGTCACCTGAGTGGAGGCCAGGATTCCCTTTCAGAGCCACCTCCTTGGATGCGACCACCTGACTGGGGATCCTTGAGGAGGGTGTCTCTATCTCTCTGACTCCCAGCCTGCTTTTTCAGGTCACCCTGGCCTCAGAGGGAGGCATGGGGCGTTCCCAACTCTCTTCTAACTTCATCAGTTTCATGGAACCGATGCTTGCCACCACAAAGTACGAGATCCACGCTTCGCTCTTATTCCTGACTAAATGCTGTACTCTTTATCTCATAAAGATGTGTCTGGGCACCCGTTAGCCACTTAAAAGATGATTAGCATCAGCTACCAGTCTTAAGTCTCTGGTGAAAGGTTTCCCAATGTTGCCACTCCTTGATCCCCCACCTCCAGACAGAAGGGAATGTCGGGTAGCGGCTGGGCCAATTTCCTACTTTCCTACCCTAATCTGCAGACTCCCAGGGCAGACTGGACTAGTAGACTGTGGTCCTTGTATCTTGGCTCCGGCCGATTGATCCAATGGTGCTGAGTGAACCTCGGGCTAGGCTGCTGCGTATGCGAGAGTAGCAGATGACCCCTGACCTCTTGTCTTACAGATTAAATTTCTTACAATGGGTGACTAGCAGGGTAATTCCCAGGAAGTGGCAGAAACTGGTGTTTAAAGAGTATAGACCCCCCATAACTGTCCATGGCAGCCTCTGTCTTAATTTCTCTGGTCTTAGAATTGTTCCCCTGCTCCTCATTCAAAGTTGTCCTCTAGGGCTGCGCCACTTTCTCCTGTGTAGTGTAAATGAAGTCTGTGAAGTAGTTAAACTGAAACCTGAGCCCAACATGTAAATGACTCTTTTCTATTGACCTCTCTTCCTTAAAGGCAGGCATCCTGGGTTGCATTCTAAAAAACTGGGAGCAATTTGTTCCCCAGACCCAGAAAAAGAAGTGCCTTATCTTCTGCACACAAGCATGACCTCAATAAACTCTCTAATGGAGAGGCTTGGCCCCTGAGAGAAGTATACAATATAATAAGGTTATGCAGCTAAATTAATTTTGATATAAGGAAATAAAATAGTCAAGAGTCCTGTGGATTACTACAGAATAAAACTGGTTTTCTAATTCCTTTCATTGGAAACCTATTCTACTTTTTGGGTTCATCATTATCCTCAAAATTGGGAGGTTTTTAAATTAGACTCCTTAAGACAGAAAAAGATTATCTTCTGCAATACAGCCTAGCTTTAAATATCTGGTGGTAGAATTGTACTTGCATTTCATTTCCAGCCTCCTGGACACACAGTCCCTATCAGTTCAGAGCCTTCACTGGTCCTGTTAGTCTGGGGCCATCTAGACCTTAACCCAGTTATGTAAACTGCTCTCCCTTAGAGTGTATTCTTGAAAACTGAGTTACTTTTAATCAAATAAACTAAAAAGAAAGAAGGCAATTGGATATTAGTAACTAAAATCTTTGATTCAGTTTATCTGTGTATATGTTCTTTTATGAACAGTATTACTAACTGCAGTCATTATGTCTCAATCTGTATGTGTGCCTAAATGTGTAAATGAAAGATATTTTTCTACCTCCAATGGTATTACTACAAATAGATTTAAAGACAAGCGCTGTAAAAATTGGGCATTCTAAAACTTCCAGAAAAATCTGTTAGAAAATATTAAGCATTAATGCTAATTTAAGTTGAACTGGAATGCACATGTCCTTATGGTTATCAACTGCCTAAGTTTACTAAGGTCATTTAAGTTGATGTTATCTGTTAATAATCTTTCAAGAAAAAAATGCTTGAAAAGAGGTTTGACTTTGTCTAATGTTTGGTAAAAATTTTGTGTATAATTTAGAATGGTTGTTAGGAAGGAGTAAACTGAGTAAGTGTAGCAAATGAATATCTTAATAGTGTGTTACAGTGTATTACAGTGTGTATACCTACAAACAGCCTGAGAATCTTTGTGCTAACCTAAAAATCTTAAAGTTTTATTAAGTTAAGTAGACATATTTTGTGCTTAGTGAAAGATTGTGCTGTAAAGCACATGGTTCCAGAAATTATAAAATGTGTTCATAAACTTGTCAATCTAAAGAATGCTAGTGTAACAGTTTACAATAGCCTACTTCTCAATGTTCACTGAAAATTAAGTTCCTAATGGTTTTAAGTTCTAATTAAAACTACTTAAAATAATAAGGAAAACATTTCTGCATGCTAAAGAATGTGTCTTTTGATAAAAGAAGGTATTTTGTTTTAAAGTACAGCTGTTTATTTAAAGAGGGGGAACTCTAAATGTAAAAAGAAAGCTGTAGAGACCTTATGGAAGAATTATTGATATGGTCATGCTATGTGAAATTAAAGCAAATGAGTTTTGATATAAAGTACACAGAAAACTAGAATTTTTTTCTGTTTGTTGAAAGGACAAAGGTGTATTAGTCTACTGTTAATGTTAAAAGATTGCAAAGGGTTTTCTAATTGTTTTATTAAAGCAGTTTCTCATGCTTAAAATCTCAATGAGTTATCTGAGTACTTAAGAAAATAAGATCTTAATATTAAAAGGACTAAAAGCTAAGTTTTGCTAACAGCTGTGTAACCTTCTGTATTTGCCTTTAAAATCTTTTACTGTCATTATGGTTAAATAGATATGCATTATTTCATAGTAATCTATTATTCTATTTAGGCAAGTGCCTTAAAACCTTTCTTCTGACAGCTTCCCAAAATCAAGTTCAAAAAGGCGCTTTTACCTCTAGTTAACTCTGATATTTTCCAGAGGGCCCCTGGGACATGTCAGAGGAATTTTTTCTCCTCATTGGGGAAAATATTTGGCTAATTTGGCCTATTTATCTTATATATATTTACCTGGAAAGCACTGTTAAAGGAATGATGCTAAACTTTATTGAATGTTTTATGTTACAGAAATATCCAAATTTCCTTATGTCAACTGTCTTACAGTAAGTTCTCATCAGATCTTTAACCATTGTCATTTGAAAGTCTTTTGTCATCTATACTCACTGTTTTATTACTCCTAAACTAGTGAAGAACTAGATTTCAGCAGAGCAAGTATTAGTTACATAAGATTAAGTAAACTAAGGAAAATAATTTTATGACTTTTTGTTTCAAATGTTGCTGAAAAAAGTGTTTTAAACTTTTTCTCTTAAGCTGACGTACAACAGTTTAGTAAATGACAATACCTTTATAGGCAGAATTGAAACATTTTTCTTTCTCTCTACCTAATCCCTCAAAATTTTAAACTCTCAGTGAATATTTTTATATTTTATGGCAGTATGTTTATTTGCATAAGCTCAATAAGAATCTACTTTCCTTGTAACACGACCAATTAAAAACACTGGTTGTATTACCAAGGCTTTGACAGGAATATCATACCTGAGAGACACATGCATAAACTCAGATATGAAGAGACAGCTTTAAGGAACTAAGGTTGACTATATAGACCCAACAAAGCCCCTTGGAAGAACTGGCCTGGTAACTTTGTTACAGGGTTCCCAGCAGCCTTACCAGGTGAGGAAACTCAGAATGCCTTGGGGACCTCAAGAAGAGAGGAATTCACCCAAATCTATAGGTACCGAAGGCAAAACCTGATGGCAAGTGTGGCTTGGCTTTTTGGCCTCGAGGCCTTTAAAAGTCCAATCTGAAATTCCTTATAAAAAGTTTCAGCAACAAAACAGCAGCAGACTCACAGAACCCAAGAATGGACTAATAGTTACCAAAGGGAAAGGGACTGGGGAGGGTGGGTGGGAAGGGAGAGATAAGGGGGGAAAAGGGGCATTACGATTAGCACACATAATGTAGCAGGGGTGGCGGGGAGACACAGGAAAGGCAATATATAGAGAGAAGACAAGTAATGATTCTATAGCATCTTACTACGCTGATGGATAGTGACTGTAATGGGGTATGTGGGGGGGACTTGATAATAGGGGGAGTCTAGTAACCATAATGTTGTTCAAGTAACTGTACATTAACGATATCAAAATAAAATAAAAGAAGCATTTGACCCATTAAAAAAAAAAACACACAAAAAAAACAAAAACAGAGTCTGTCACCAGACTGTATAGATTTAAAACCTTAATTTGTCATTTACTAGATGTATGATTTTTGCTTTATGTTACTTACATCTCTGTCCTGTCCATGTCCCTATCCATAGGATGGGGATAATTATGATACTCCTTTAAAGCTTGTTGTAAAGATTAAATTATGATATATCTATATATTGAATATAATTTCAATAAAATGAGTGAGTTCAAAAAAAAAGGTTCCAGCAAAGCACATTTAAAAGAGCCTATGTAATCAAATTGCTCTTCTTGCTGCACTTAGGTAAATAATCAAGCCAAGTGTTGTTTCAATAATGCAGCCTTATCTATACTAAACCCTAATACTAGTTGTTAGGCTGGAGGAAGGAAAAACAAGGACATGCAAACAGAACAGAGAGATGCCATAGGGGGAGAACAGACCAGACCCCAAGGTCCATGCCTTATATGGAAAGGGGACAGCTCTCCCTGAATTCCATCCTGATGTGCCAACTAAGACCCGACCCGAATGTCAGCCTCCTCCCTCTTGGAAGGAAAAAAGTTTCTAGTTGTCTATTATGTCACCTTTAGCCAATCATACCTCTCCACGCCCCCTAGGATAGCTTGCCCACTCCTCCCCCTCCTAACCCCTTATAAGCCCCCACCTCCCTGACCGGGTGTGACTTCACTGGCCTGTGTTTCAGACCACGCGGAACATCATCCAGGAGTGGCATTCAAATAAACTACCTGGCCCTTTGTTGCCTCTCTTTGCCTGCTTATTTCAGCTAAAATTTATAGTACACTAGTCATTGGGACATTGACTAAATCCAGAATTCTAGTTTCCCCAAAATATCTGGCTATGATTTTCCAGATGTGTTTTCTCCCATCATTTCAATTAGAATCTTACTATTTCTAGTCCTCATATTCAGCCATGCATTCTTAATCTCATCAAGTTTATTCCTCCAAAATGGAAAATCCAACTCCAAATGTTTGCTGCTTAACCTAATAACATGATTTGTTCTATCTTGCCTAGAAGCCATAAAACTGCAAATAGTAATGGAAGCCGAAATGGAAGTGCCCATCTTCCGAGGCCCTCTCTACTGACCAGTGATGGAGACCTAACTGTACCCTTTACTGCACCCCCTTCTCAGCATGAAGCAGCCAGAGTGGTTGTCACCCCCTTTCCCTAGCAGCAGCTAGGATCTCTATCTGTAGAGGGGGGAATGAGAGAAGGACCATGGGTGTAGGCAGAGTAGGGTGAGGGACTCCAGAAAAAGCAAGGCAGGATAATTACAGTCAGAGCAATGTAACTACATCCAAGGAAACCCCCTACCAAAATTCTGTGTTAAACATTAAGCTCTAGAGTCATTCATCAGTGAGATCAGTTAATATTCCCCAGATAAAGAAAAGTAGCACATGTTTTTATTATTCTAATCATTTGTAATCATGTGTAAGATTCATTTTAGCATGCTAAAAGACCCAGGCCTATGTGCTATGTTTCCTCCTTCAGACCAGATGAGGTGATTTTGTAATCTGGGCAATTAATAATGGCAAGCAAGCCCAGCCATAAACAACATAGTAAAAGGCAGGAAGGATTCAATCTTAAAAATAAGATTTCATTTTAATACCTAGGAAGTTAAATAAGATTCTTAACTTACTCTTTAGCAAACAGACAATACCTCAGCCCACCTTGGGGGCTAGGCAGGTGGTCTTGTTTGATATGCTCCCAGACTAAGACGCCAGTATCCCAGGGAGAAATCAGAGCAGGAAGTTCCTTGTGTTAATTCTAAATATTCAGGGGCCACTTAACAAGTCCACACTCCTATGCCTTCTATCATGTTCCCCCAAATCCTCAACTGCCTGTAAAATCCCTAGACAACGTACCACTATGGGCTCTCTTGTCCCTTCCTGGCATGAACCAGGAGCTCTGTCCTCTCACTTCATCTCTAAATAAAAGCCTCTCACTTGCTCTCCTAAAAAAAAAAAAAGAAAAAAATGTATGCACAGCATATTCCCATTTATGCAAATGGAAAGAGCAGAGAAGTGTGGTATGGATTTTTCCTTTTCAGTCCAGGCCTTTCTTACTGTTTGAACTTTTTACAGGAATGGAGTTAGCTACTTTTTGTGTAAGTACAACAGTGAAATTAAAAGATGCTACGATTATGCTGAATAAACTTTTTTTAACTCAAGCACTATCATCTCACCACTGTCTCCTTGGGCTCTGACCACCCACTTTCCCTTCCCTCTCCACATCCACAGGCTGATGGAATGGTCTTCTTCCATGTGGCCCTGTAGTCTTGCTGTAGCATATGTACAATGTAGTATCGAAAATGACTGACTCAGGGGTTTGCCTTCTCCACTAAATGATGGGCTCCTCGGGGGCAAGGAATGTGTCTTACTTATCTTTGTGCCCAGAATCTTCTAGAGCCTCAACACATATGTGATGAGTGAATGAGGAAAAAATGATAATAAACCTATTACTGATTTCAGATTAGCCCCTGAGTTCCATTTTATCAAGTTTTAAAATACCACCATTATGACCTACTTAAAATTTGAAGAGGAGAGCCAAAGCAGAAAAAGCCCAGATTAACAGAGCAGCAGGATTCTTTATTGAAAGTTAGTTTTTTACCAACTTTCTAAAGAAGAACTATGTCATATTTAAGATGAAAGCTCATAAAAAGAGCATAAATATTATGACTGATCCACAGTCTTCTATCTTTAAAATTTAGGCCTAGAATTTCATGTAACAATGATTTCATCTATCACTTCCTTTTAGTATGAAGTTTGCGTGTTAGCTGGCACTAAGAATATATAAGGGAATTAAACGGTGCTCTGAGTCTAACCCACTGCTGAAGTTCAACTCCACCCCTTTCAAGATTTTAGGAGATTGAAAAAGTGAGTAAGGCATGTCTGGGGGTGTGGGTAAAGTTGTAACATTTCCAGAATATCTCGCCTGGCTTTAGTACATCTGCATATCAATAGGCGTTCAGAGGTGGAGAGAACTACGGCTTTAGTGTATTTGCATCTTTCCCCAGGGGTTGAGAGAAGTTCATCTCCATATCAATGGGTAATTACCTGGGCAACAAAGGGCTTATCTGTACCCTGAGAGATGAGGGGAAGGCGGGTTTTGCTTCTGTTGGAGCAGGAAAGAGAGAAGGGCCTGACTGCAGTTTGTAAGCAATAAACGGATTTTAAACTTCATTTCTCCCTTTGATTGATTTCGGTTTTAGAGGTATTTTGCCCTGGGATTTCCTCTCCCCGGACTTACAGGGGGTGACAAATGGACACCAGATAAATGTGGCTGCAAGTAACCAGCATGTCACAGGCTGGGCACCCAACCCCAAACCGTGAGAAAACTCAATCATAAAATCCCGAGGTCTTGGTACAGGTGACAGAAGAGTATTTCATGGATTTGCAGACTTCTATGTACATCTGTGTGCTAACACTGGGGTGTTAAATGAGGCTCTCTAGGTTTGGGAGAAGGGGAGTGAGGAACACAGACGCGTCCAAGGGAGGCTGTCACAGTACACCTCCTGCCCAATCGCTCTGGGGTTGGTTCTGCTTCTGCAGGTTGTGGAAACAGCTAATTTCAGGAACTGAGAGCAGTAAGGGGGAAGTGGAAACAGCCTGGGCAGGAATGGGAATTTCTCTGGCCCCCTTGTTCCCCTTTCCCACTTTAATTTTTCCCCTGGGGTGATGGAATGGACCGGAGTTAACCAATTCAGACACTTGGTACTAACAGGATAGGAAGGCTTTTGTGCGTTAAGTCTCGAGGCTATTGTTTTCTATCTTCCATCTGGTTCTAAGGGCAGCAAAGACCATGGGAAACATCCCATCTCTGACTATTGGATACATCAGCATGAAGACTAGTATGATCTTTTACCTTATGCTGATCTCAAGTTAGTTTCTTTGGATGTGTTTCAAATATACTCATCAATTATTTTCTTCAGGTTTTCTTAGTGTAACATTAATATGGTGTAATTTTAGAATTACAAACACCTCCATTAAAGCACACTTTGGGTGAGATTTTTGTTTAGGTGCCTTCTCGTTAAGAGCAACAGGCACTTAAGCCAGGGGCCCTGATAGCGGGAACGTTAAAATCAGTGACTGAAACCTTACACTAACCAGCCAGTCCAGCAGTGAGGCCTAGTTTGCACTTTCTCCACTTCCATCTACATTAAAACACTACTGCCCTTTAAAGATGAAGCTATCCATTTTTTCCCCTTATCTTTACTGTCAAGACTTTAGTCTAAGTCACCATCATCTCTTCCTGGACTCCTGTAATAGCTTATTTGACAATATAGACAAATATATTTGACAATATAGATAAATTTCTTATTTGTCTCCCTACTTTGACATTTATGTTTCTTTAAATTGTTCTCCTTAAAGGAGCTACCGAGATCTTTTTATAACCAAATCCTGAGTTCCCAAGGGCTCCCACTGCACTTAGAATAAAATTAAAATCCTTGCCAGGGTCTCCATGACCTGACCCCAGCTTGCCTTGCCAACACAGGCTTCCTTTGGGCTCTAGAACAACAATTCTCATTCAGGATGGTGCCTCTGTCCTGGCTACTCTTTGCCCCGTTCTTTATATGGTTGACTGCTTCTCATCTTTCAGGCTTATGTGCCTCTTCCTTTGAGAGGTTTTCCCTGGCATTCTGCCTCTTTTCTTTTCTATTACTGCAGAACCCTTAGCACAACCTTTAATTATAGGATTATCTGCTTACTTACTTCTCTTCCCTGTGTCTTCACACACCATACATGCTTTGAGGAAAGAAATCATATACAGTATCTAGCATGGTACTGGGCACTTAGTAGGTGCCGTCAAGAAATATTAGTTGCTTGCATGAATGCATTTTTCTGGACTGTCAGTGAAAAAATAAATAATTGAGGAAAATACCAATCACTTTAATAACCACTAAGTGCCATAGCCATAAAAAAGTAGTCCGGACAGATTCACAGGCACCTTGTAGGGCTTTCTCTTCCTTAGTAGGGTGCTCACCAGCCTCCACACAGCTGGGGTCCCCTTGCTTCCTGCTTCTGGACATTGTGGATTTTTCCCTTAACCAGGACAAAGGCTCAGGCTAAAATCTCCTGATTCCTGTCTTTTCATTCAACCCTGACTTTGGAAGGTCACAAGGATTTGTTCAGACATTGTTGATCAACAAAGAATTTTGAAAGCATTTGAAAGGCTCCTTTAAGTACTGGGCCTTCTTATTTTTGCAGGCTTTGCAACCTCATCATATGGAATATATTAAAATGAATTAATATGCAACATTTAATACAATACTCTTGCTGAAATACATATTAGAAAAGAGTTTTATAATTCTGCTCTTGGAATTTTTGGCTATGACTACCATTTAGTTTTTGACTGGCTGTTATCTTCTTTATCAATTTTTATGTATACTTGTACAGTAAAAGCTAACGTACTAATTGGGAGTGTAGTGACATTTTACACCAATTGAATATATTTGACTGTATTATATTTTATAGATGGTTAATAAAATGTTTATTATTAACATTAATTTTATAGTGTTCTTTTAGAGTCAGTTTCTTTTCTCATCTCATACTTTTTCTAAAGGAAAGAAAGAAAAGTCATAGCCCTAAGCATTAGGAGTATGGTGCCTAATATATAAAACAACACTATTTCTACTTTCCTCATATTTGTAGCAGTCCTTTTTCTTAAGGATTCTTTGTGAACTCAGGGGCACTTCTCCACCCCCTATGTAAAAGAAAATGGCCTGTTCCACCACAGTCTTAGTTCACACTGCCTAAATTATACAATAACTATAAATATCATGGAGTAACATAAAAGGCTGTTCTTTTATAGGAACTGGGATGGTATGTTAAATTCTATTACTATGCTATTTATTCAACTAGAGAAGATGGTTGCATTTTTTAAAAAATTATGAGCATAATATATGTAAATTTTAGGAAGTTTATAAATTGCAGAAATACATTTTTTAAATCATCCATTATTCAAACTGCACCCTGCTGTATCACTGTATGATAAAATGCACCCCTGCTGCATCACACTATGATGTATTTTTTGTCTTTTGCATGTATACACATTTTATTATTAAAACCATACCTATATATAATTTTGAATCCTATTTTTTTCACTTCTTTTAACATCACGATTATTTTATGTCTTTACATTTTCTGTGAAAACACCATTTTTATTGATCACATTATAGTATGTCATTTGGATTCATTGTAATTCAGTTAGTTGCTCTCCCAATGTTGGAAATTTCTATTTCTATTATAAAGGTATGTGTAATATAGATAGAGTGCCATTGAAGATTGACCCTTGTCCTCCACACAGTTTCCAAAGGGGCTGCTAAAGTTCTCATCCTCTGCTTGGGGCGGGGAGGGGAAGGTGAGGGAGGCTGGGAAGTGGTCACCCTACATGCTGACTCCTCCATATCCAGACTTCATCCAGTCCAATCTCCCGAGTCAGGCCAAGAAAACAGCTGCCCACTAAGATTCCTGGAACTGCTGCCACTGTCCTGGAAGTCCCCTCTTGCTGCAGAAGCCAGAAGAAGCACCATCAATATTTAGTTGGGCGAACAAGTCCTTCCAGCTGGCGTCAAACCACAGCCAGCCCAGGAGGGTTTGGGAGAGCACAGCGAAACCTTCAGAACTCCCTGTTGGCAAGCTGGGCGGCACATCAACACTCCCCACTTACCCAAAATAACTCACATGTCACAGTTGAATTCTTGGATCTCATTTATGGCATTTTGGGTGGTGTCGAGTGTATATGTACTTTCACAATGTTTTTCCAAAATAATACCATTTAGGATTGCAAGGCTCTAGATGATACTACATCAGATTGAATGGACTTGTCCCACATCTTGCTCTGATCTCACAGAGCAATGAAAAGAATAAAAGCTTTCAAATAGCACTAAGGAAGTTACTGATTCCAATTGGAATTTTTCAATTGAGGAAGTGTTTTTTGATGAAAAGGGTAATGAAATTAAAAATCAGAGTATCCACCCTCTTTCAGCCTCTATTTCCAGTACTGTATGCCTTTGCCAATCCAACACTTTCTCCATGGATGGTGAATAATGTTGGTTATAGTAAAAGAAAGTAAAAAAAAACCACAGTAACAACAAGCAGAGACAAGTCAGTCTCAGGAGCCTTTCAATCATCTGGACATTGCCTTCCTTCTTCTTGGTGACCTTGGCTGCTGCAGCATTTCTTACAGTTGTGATGGCCTTGGAGCCTGGAGAACAGCCCAACAGGTCAAATGCAAATGGGTGGGAGCAGTGTTTGACTGACACAACAACATGTCCCTCCTGAGATAGAACTCCCTTGCTTTTCTCTAGCCATGACACCGGTCAAGACTACTGTAGCATGTTGGTATTTGGGGCTTCAACCCTTCACAACGTAAGTAGCCTGACTTAGTAACCAAGGATGTATCTATTGTTTCATTATCACATAAACTCTAAAGGAAAACTGTTAAGATTCCCAGGCTCCTAAATCCACATAGTAGCTAACCCTCAAGTTGAAATATTATGTCTAACCTAGCCTAACTTCCCAATAAAGTATTTCTGTATGGAACCTTGCACAAGCATTTCCTGGCTGTGAAATCTTTATGTGTAACTTTGTTGGTAGAGATGAAATTACTTTTTATTTATTCACCAAAATTTTGCCATAGGTGTATGGGAAAGGACATATGTTAGGTTCCTTGGGAGGAGGATATAGAGTGAATACAAGATGGACCCTGCCTTCAGAGAGTTTATTGTCTCCTAACAAGTCAGGAAATCACTTAAATATCTCTAGTGTCAGTTGTTTAATTCATTTAATTTGAGAACTAAATTAGTACTTTCTGAGGACATTTCTGTGACTCTAGAATTTCTGCATCACACACCCTCTCTCCTGAGTATAAAGTTAATGTGAAAATTCATTGGGAAAATCATTTAATGACCTGTTCATGAACAGCATTATATTAAATATCACTCAAAGGAAGTTAAATCACGAACAATTCTGTCCCTTAAAAAGACTGTATTATATACTTAAGAGTTACTAAGACAGTAGATTTTAAATGTTCACTTCTAGCTGGGATGACTGACTGGTATGAATGCCAGTTTCAATATAATAGAACAAGGAAATAATAGAAATAATAGGAAAAATGGAGGAAAGATATTGAACTTCGTTTTAGATGTTGTTCCTCCTTAGAAATGCATTTCAGTTGTAGATACTTTTTTTTAAAGTGCCTGTTGCTAACTAATGTAGAATGTTTGTCCAGGCCTATAGTGGTGCCTGAAGTGACATTTGTGTCTGATTACCCTGTTAATACAAAGAACCTGAGGCTCAGAGAGGATAACTGATTTTCTCAAATCAGTGGGAGAACTGTGTAACCACCTACTATGTTCTCACTACAAATTTAGTTTTTTTTTAAGCCACTAAGAGTGATGATGGTTGATGCTGGGAAAGCAGATACAATTTTGGACAATATTATGAAAAGGGAAAGAACAGAGGACTTTGGGGTAACCCCTATGTTTAAAGAACAAAAGAAAAAAAGGAATGAAGGTGACCACATGACCTGTCATTCATGAGACTCAAGATCCTCAAGGTAGAAGGTCTGTTCGGCTTTGTCTCCCTCACAGAACCATGTAGATTACCCAGCACACAGTAGGTAGCCACTATATTTGAGTGGAGTAACCACTGCAACAGATAACACATGGCTTGCCCAGTGGGCTGAGTCAGGGTAAGTACACAGAGCAGGATGATGGTTATTGGGTAAGATATTAAGGACAGTGCATTGTTAGACATACTCGGAAATGGCAGCTTTCTGCAGTGGGTCAAGTACCCCCCAGTACGAACAAGGTGTGTATGGATAAGACAAGAGACACAATGTCCGTCGACGAAGGTGAGTGGAATGAATAAAAGGAAGGGATGTAACTAACACTGTGCAGGATTGAACTGGAGGGTGCAATTTGGGGCATGATTCTTGTCAAAACCAAAGGCTCTTCTAGGTGGGTTAGATGTGGAAATAACAGACCAGGGTGTGAGGTGGGAGTCTCCCTTCTGCATGACTTGTAAGGCCCAAGTGCGGGGTCCGAAAGGCCCAATGATTAAAAAGCACAAAGGGATTAATAAATTAATTTCAGGGCCACTTTGAGAGGCGGCCGACACTGCCTAGGTCCCTTGCCTGGGTGCTAGGCAAGCTCTGGACAGCAGGCAGTATGTCAGGTCTCACGAACTCTCCTGACTCCCGGCAATGGTTAAGTGGCGGTCTCCTAGGCCTCCTTTCTTGGCCCGACCACCGCCTCTGGGGGACCCCCTCCTCTGCTCTCCCCACGCTCCCACCCTTCCCTCTTTCTCTCTGGGGAGGACAGGGAATCCGTGCGGGGTCCTCCCGCTCTCCGCGCCGCCCGCCCCGAGGCCTCCTCAGCCTCCGGCAGCCGCCACTCCGAGCTCGCCTGCGCGCGTGGGGCGGCTGGCCCAGCAGAGTCCGCGCCCCTGCCGCAGCCGGATCCCCGGCGCGCGCGGCTCAGCTTAACGGTCCCGCGGCCGCGCCCCGCCTGGCGGCGCCGCAGCTGCCCGCCCGCCCCCTGCGTCATGACGCCAGCGCCCAACGCGGAAGCCGCTCGCGGGCGCCGGGTCCAGCCGCGGGCTGAGCGCGGAGCCGCGGCGGGCACGGGATCCGGCCGGGTGCAAGCCGAGCGCAGCCTCCCTCCCCTCCGGGCCGAGCGGGCCGAGCGGGCCGAGCGGGCGGAGCAGGCACGGCGCGCCGGGCCGCCGCCGGGGGGATGCGGCTGCTTTCCCGGACCGGCGTGTAGAGAGGGCGGGTCCCCGGCCTCCGGAGCGCGACGGTGGAGGGGACGGAGGCGGCGGCCATGGCGACCCCCGGCAACCTGGGGTCCTCTGTCCTGGCAAGCAAGACCAAGACCAAGAAGAAGCACTTCGTAGCGCAGAAAGTGAAGCTCTTTCGGTCCAGCGATCCGCTGCTCAGCGTCCTGATGTGGGGGGTAAACCACTCGGTAAGGGCTCTCGAGCTGCGGCGCGCGGTCCCTTTCCTCCTCCTCTTCCTCCTCGCTCTTCTGCTGCAGCTGCTGCAGGGCGGGGAGCCCCAGCGGGACCCCGGCCCTTTGGCTACTCGCCCTCCGGGGCTGCCCGCCGGCTGCGGCGCCTTGGTGCCCCCCAGCCCCGCGGCGCGCGCCAGCCTTTCCGCGCCGCCCGGGTGCCCCTTGGATCCACTCTGGACCTGGGGCGCTCCTTGGTCCTACCTGCATTTGAGCCCCACGACCCATACCAGTGTGCCCCCGCCCTCCCGCCGGGCCACCCATCTGGCACCGCAGCCCGGGGGCCGGGAAGTTTGTGCGGGGCACAGCGCTGCCTGGGCTGTGAGCCCCGGCTGGGGCGGCGGGGGCTGGAGCCCTGGTGATCGCTCTCTTCTGCGGGGGGCGGCGGGGGCTGCCGGGTTCCCCGCCGGCCGGCAGGTGTACCTGTCCGAGGCTAGGAGCACCCTTAGCCTCCTCACGGGGAACAGGGGTAAAAATAGTGGAGATCGGGGAGATTCGGGCAGCGGCTTTCGTGCTTAGGTCCTTTTTTCCTTTAAAGGCGACATTGTCGGACACAAGGAATCTTTTTGGCAAAGAAAATGCAAATGTAAATACGGCAGTGGTGCCGAGCATCTTCGTCTAACCCTCTTCCAGCCGCCCTGCCGCTCCGCGGGCTGGGGAGCCGCTCGGGGCGTCTTCCTCCCCACACCTCCTCCCCCACCGCGGGAAAGCGGGCCGAAGTCACCGACTGCGGAAGGGCGGCCCCGGTGTGAAAGCAGGAGGGGTCTCGGCGGGCTCGGAAGGCGGTGTCGAGTTGACAGCACCGGTCTTGGGGATTTGTTTAAACGGTTGCGGGAGAACGCTTGGAAAGGTTAGCCTAACACAGCCAGAGACGGTGGAGGGTGCGTCGCTGCGGGCTATGCGGACTGCGGTTTGAGGGTCTGAAAATAGGTCCTGCTGATCGTACGGCTAGAAATTCCTGCAGTTTTAATCCCTTTAGGATCGGGAAACACGACAGGAGCTGTTGGTTGAGCCATGAAAGTTTAAATGAGCCTGCGAATTCCTTAGCCCACTGCAGCCACTTAGCATCTGAGAAGTGTAAGCTTGCTTTCCTTACTTGTGGTTCCAAGGATGTCTGTGTGCCCTTTCAGCATGCTAGGCGTGACAGAAAACCGTGTTGGTTTTTTTAAAGAACATTCTCAACTTAATGAAGTTGCTTAAAATGTCCCAAAGGCATCATATTTGTATTTTTATTTCCCATGCTGAGCTGGAGAAAAGGTGAAACAGTATCAGGATTGATTGTTTACAAGAAGTGACTGTTTTTAGGAAAGTTGGGAAATGAGTATTTCTATCAGCCAAAGGACCTATCCGTTGAAGTTTAACTCGCTGACAGCTTCAGCAATTGGGAATGTAAGCTTTTACAACAGCATACATTACTACACTAAAACTCTCCTCTAAATTTTATTACAGTAAATAAAGACAATTTTTTCCTGTGTAATATGTCTACAGTTTAGACTCATGTCTACTTTTGTTAAACTTTTAAAAATATTCATGTTGCTGGTTACTTTCTCTCTCTCTCTCTCTCTCTCTCTAGTGTTGGTCTCTATTTTTGGGTGCCTTTGGAGTTTTGGTGTTTTGGTCAGAAGAATATGTCTGAGTGGATAACTTAGTAGGGTCAAAAATATGCTGCTGAAAAAGAGTACTTTTGGGGAATTAGTTTGAATTCCAGTTTACTTTAGAAAATTTGTAACTGTGCAATGTTTTACTGTAACCACTTATGTTGCTACCTTATATTTTTGTATTGCTACATTTGTTTTATAGTTTCTTGCTAATTGGAAATACTGAAACTATTTAAGGCTTATAAAAATAAATGTGTGACTTGTAGATAGTGCATTTCATGTTATTTTCTTTTGCCTTCAATAAAAGTTAGCAACTCTAAGTGTAGTCATCCAGAGGAGTCAAGTTTCCATAGTATATAATGTAACCATGTTATTCATTCAATATATATGTTAGGCATATAGGCAGTGCCAGCCACTGTGTAAAGGATTGCTAAAAATACACCTGATACTTTTGTCCAAATATCTTTATTTTGAGGGCTCTGAGCTGACATAAGAAAGGTCTTTTAACCAGACTTCTTTCACAAAATGTCTATTTTCTTTATTATTTTTGGGAAAAAAGGAAGTGTTTATAAATAAAGATGAAATCTAAGCACTTAGATGCCATGTGTTTCTGGTTGGTTTGATTTTAGGTGCTAAACTCTAATATTTGATTAGTGTTTTTCTGTGATCTTGTGCGCACCAAAATCTGTAGTATAAGAATAAATATGTCAGCATTATTAAGAAGGAACAAGCATAGTGTTGTATATGAATGGGGACATTTGAGAAAGCATAGCAGAGAAGAACAGATCATTCAAATCAAGAATCTTTCCTTACATTTATAATGTGACCAGAATTTGTGGGAAAAGATTTGGCATGGATATAGCAATTTCATGCTTTTAAAATTCATTTGAATTTCTCTTAAGGACATTTAGAAATAACCATACATTTGGAACATTAAAAGGGAACTATATTGATTTTATCTTGTAGGTGTCTTACAAGGGGATTGACAAACTACATTCTGTAGCAAAAAAAGTCCATTGGATCTGTCTTCAAATTTCACTCATTCTGTTGACCTTGTGCATATTAACTAGTTTTTGCATCCATGTTTGCATCTGTGAAGTAAGGTGATTGGACTGCATGATTTCTAAGATTTTTTTCCCTAACTTAAAGATTTAACTATTTTTACAGTCTACCAGGTTCCTAGCATTATAATAGGAATAGAAATAGTGTATAACAGAATTAATGTACTGTGAATAATCATGTTGTATTACTGTAATAACTTTGTAATTGCAGCGGCATTCAGGGAATTTTCAAGGCCATGCCTAGAGGGAAGGAAATCGGGTGATTGTAAGAGGTGTGTGAACTAGGAGTTTGTTGGATTGATTGTACTTGGACCTTGCAGTCTACTGGGTCAAAGTCTATTTGATTGAAATGTAAAAACTTGCAATTAAGTAAAAATTTTCAAGTCCGTGATGGTGGTAATTCTCAATAATAAGAATAAGCCTGACTTTTTATGGTTAATTTGATATGTTACTGCTTTCTAACTTAGAGTACCCATCAGTGAATGGATCACTGCCAGTTTTTATTTTAAGCAGAGAATATAATTGAATACATAAAGGAAAAGATGACTTAAGAAGGCAATTTTGTCTTGTTACATTTGGAATTAAACTAAAAATGATCAGGCAGTTAGCTTCTTAAGATTGTATTTTAATAGTGTGTGGAGCATGTAGAATGATATGAGCCAAGACTTGTTTTAAATAGATATTCCAAAAGATTTTTATGCTCAGTGAAATGCGGGCCCTTCAGAAATTAGTGTTTAAAAACCTATTTAAATATCTAAGGGAAGATGTCCTGTAGAGAAAAGATTGTAAGGACATAAAACTTGTTTAAAACAGATACACTATTTAGAATTAGCTAGTATTAATGTTAAGGTTTTTTGGTTGCAAGCCGTAGAAATGCAAATGAGCCTAGGCAAAAACTTTATAATGTTAGGAGGGTTTTGGAGGTCTGTCCCTGTGGAAGGGTGATCCAGAAGAACAGGAATAGGACTGGGCTTCAGGAAAAATTGGAATTAGGTGCTCCAGTGCTTTGGGGACATTTCTGTCCATTTTGGCTTGCTTCTTGCTCCTAGCTGCCTGGTTTCCTCCACAGGTCAGGAAGCTACTAGGTCCTGAATTTCAGATTTTGTACTTGGTGCCCCCATAGAGGGACTCTGTGTCTCCCATTCATTGATAAAAATCTCATGGAAGGATCCTGACTGGTTTGGCTGCTGTCCATCATGGATGAAAAGTTGGCAGCTCTTGCCTTTGGAGTTGGGGAGCCCAGAAGGGAGGCAGCCTCCTAGTGATAGAGCTGGGGGTTGATCTTGGTGCTTGTGTGTTTTGGCAAACATGTGGCTTTCTGGATAGAGTACCATAGATTTTGTTAACATTCTTGCAATATCTGGGACTTGAAGTAGGTAAATACTGTATTGGAGAAATAGTGATGTCTTTTAGGTTCGTGGGTTTATATCTGAGCACTGAAAAGGATAAGAGAAGGAAACTAGGTTTAAAAGGAAATGGGTGACTGAAATATTGACTGAATAGGATATAGTGAGGATTATTAAAATAATAATGAGCCAGACATTAGATGCAGCTCATTGAATGGAACCCAAATAACTGTTCTTTCAAGAACTAATATCACACTATTTTTTTCCCTCTCCTTCACTTTAGAGGGAAAGAATATGCCAAGCAGACAAAGACAAGTTTATTATTAGGGAAATAGTTTTATACCCCCTAAAATTTGGGACTGTATCCTGAGAACAGAATACATTCCCTTCTCCATTTATCAGATACCTTACAGTGAACTTATATATTCAGAACGGTGCCCATGGCAAGACAGGGATTTTAAATATCTTTCTACTGCAGGAGTGTCTGCTGTGTCTTTAGGAAGATTTTTCAGCAAGAATTGTCATAAACAAAATCTACCTGTAGCTGATTGGAAAGTACAGTCAACCAGAGTAATGAACTCTTCCAATATACCCTTTGAAATACAAATTTTTGAATTTAAAGGAACTGGTGCAATTTGGCAAAATGGTTTGTGGTCAGATTAGGTTC
Organism: Manis pentadactyla; assembly: GCF_030020395.1. Lineage (NCBI taxonomy): Eukaryota > Metazoa > Chordata > Mammalia > Pholidota > Manidae > Manis > Manis pentadactyla. The sequence goes on along the minus strand of NC_080021.1, from coordinate 110,839,760 downwards.
AAATCCTGTCTCCATCATTTATGGGCTCTTTGAGCAGATGATTCATCCCTTTGAGTTTCAATCTACTCATTCCTAAAATGGAGATGATGATGATGATGATGATAATCTCACAGGAGTATTTTGAGGGTTAAGCAACATAATGTATTTTAAGCCTTGTGCTATAATCAGCACACAATAAAGATCCAGTAATTGATACCTGAAAATGATCAAATTCCGATGCACTTAGGCTGGTAGTGTATTAATAAGCACTCAGGTTCTTCTCAAAGTTTAATGTATGTATGAATCACTTGGAGACATTTAAAAAATGCAGATTCTGACTCATCAGGTCTATGGTGAGTCCTGAGATTCTGTGTTTATCACACTGTGAGGTGGTGGTGATGCCAGTGGTCCATGGGCTGCACTCTGCGTAGCAAGACAGTAGAAGGGATTTTTAGAAATAAGGAGAAATGTTCAGGATTTGCCCCCTGACTGCATGTGAGGAATACATGGAAGAATGGTGACCCGAGGGTAGAGTTAGAAAAGTTAGAAGGGATCATGTGTTGAAAAGGAAACAATTTTTTTTTACTTAAAAAGTGTTGACTTGCAGGTGATGGTGAGTAGATACTTTCATGACAATGCCCACTCTTGTTGGAAGGTGGGATTAGAGCTCAGGAGCAAGGTTAGGGCTGGGATGGAGAATTGAGAATTGTCCATGCAGCCTTGGTAGTTGAAGTAATGAGGATAAAGTAGATCTGAGGGGACACTTGGATTTGAGGGAAGGAGGCAAGAGAAAACTCAGCAGGAAGGCCAGCAAATTAGATGCTCCGAAGAGTATGATGTTCAGGGATGTACTTTCTAGACAGTGGTTGACTGGTGTGCACATGTTGTGTGCAAGCTTAAAGATTTAAGAAGCAAATGAGTGGAAATAGAGGCAGCCTCCCTTATTAGAAGGTTAGAGGCAAAAGAAAGGTGAAAATGCCATTTTATTTAGGAATACCTAGGTGTTTCACTTGACTTCCTCTCTCCCCATTCTCACCATTACCAACCTAATCAGATTTATTGCCTGTCTTGAACTGTTAAAATGCCTCCTAGTTTATTTACCTCTGTCTACTTTTATCCACATTTCCTTTTCTGTGCCACAGACCCCTTTGACAGTCCAGTGAAGGAAAATGCTTTTGAATGAATAAATGAAAATACACAGGGTACATCCTACCAAGTTCTTGGATCCCCTGAATTCTATCCATGGACCACTTGGGAGTTTGTGGCACCTAGTTAAGAACTCTCACAAGAATCAGGTGGGAGTGGTCTTGGGAATTAATTCATTTCTTTCCTTTCCTTATTCTTAAAAGCTGTACTTTGACAGAGTAGTAGTATTAAATATAGAAGAAAACCGAAAATAGTTTTTCCTTTACAGCAAGAAAATCATTGCTTATATTCAAAGCATGTAGGAAGAGAGCATAGATGTAGTTTATTCATGACAGACAAGTGAGGGAGTTTTAAAAGAGTAACGTACCTAAAGATAAGCCTTTACATTCAAAGGTAGTCTCCCTAGTTCCACCTGTCTGCACTGGGTTGGTTGTGTGACTTGGAGCAAGTCCTTTAGACTTGCTCTCAGTTCTTATAAATGGAGATAATAATAGCACCTATTACAGAGCTTTTTTATATAAATTAAATAAGTCGAATAATTATATGAATTAGATGAATTAAACAAGTTGGTACTTGTAAGATTCCTAAAGAGTTGCCGGCACATGTTAAATTATTAATAAATCTTAGCTATCATTACTGTCTTTTAGAAAATATTTTTAAATGATAAAACATGAAAAATTATTTGAGTACCATCACCCAGGAGCCCATTAGACATGCAGAATTGTAGGCTTCTCTGTGGAATGTCAGAGCAGATGTGCATTTTAACAAGACAGGTATTTCTAAGCACATTCTGGTTTGAGAAGCACTAGCTGGGGTAAATCTTTGGTTTCAAACCCTGGGCTTCCTTGGAGATGCCCCAGATGCTGATGGGAGGATTTAGCCCCTACCTCAGCTTAATCCAGAGCAGCTTGTTTTTGTCCTCCTCATCATCTTTTTTTTTTTGGATGGGGTAGGGCGGGCACTGTATATATACAAGGGAAAATATGTACAGGGGAAAAAGGTTTTGCAATCAAGAAGATTGAAAACACAGTGGCAAATGATGGGGAAAGTCAGGAGATGGTTGAAACACTTGTTTGAAACCAGATTTTAAAGGGTTGATTAGCTGATGTTTACCGGAGAAAAACATACAAGTATTCTACAAGGGCCACTTTAAAATTTACCATACATCTTAAGTGGCACTCAATCCTGAATTTTTACAATTGCCCCTGAACAAATAGAAGCCATCAGCTTCCACTCTTACCTGTGCCCCCGCCCCTCCCCAGCATCGTGCTACCTGCCTGACTAGCTGCCCACTAACATGCACTGTCTGGGCTGGAAGCTGTCAGTCACATGTGGCTCTTTACATTTCATTTAATTCAAACTAAATCTAAAGATTCAGTTTCTCATGCCCAGTGCTCTGTGGCCACCTGTGGGTAGTGGCTGCTGGGCCACATGGTGTGGATGCAGCCTGTGTCCTTATGGCAGCACTTCCCACTGGACAGCGTTCGCGGCTCTGGCACCTCCCAACTTGAAAACAAAACACAGCAGCATAACAAAACCTCTCCTTTGACATCACATCTCTCACTGGGGTGTCCACTCTGTTTCTCTTTTCCTTTTTATAGTGACAGTTGAAAGCCCTAACTCTGCTGTCTGCCTCTTCAGCTGTCCCTGTCTCCGCTGACTCCAGCTCCCTTCCTCCTTTCCACCCTGAAGATCCTGCTCTGTCTGCAGCACCAGCAAGGCTCATGTTTTCAAAGGCAGGTTCACCGTTTTTTGTTTTGTCTTGTTTTCCTTCTGCCTCACCAGCCACTCCTTCTGAGGTTCCTCTCCAGTATCTAATCTCTAAATGTTGGAAGGACCTCATGCTCTGTTCCTTATCTTTTTCTACAACTACATATATTTTGTCTCTGTGTGATCTCTTTCAGTGTTGTGGCTTTTGGTGCCATTCCATGTGATAACTGAGAATTCTACATCTTCAGCTCTCACTTCCCTCCCAGGCTCCATGTTCAGTTTCTTACCAGATACCTTCACTTGAATACGGAGTAGGCCATCTCAGATACGGACTCTTGATTTCCTCCCCCATCTACCTCACCTTCTGTTAAGCCTGGAACCATTCTCCCTGCTCAGTCAGCGGCCACCATTTGCCCAGGGGCAGAAAGCAGCCTTGATTCCTCTTGTCATGACACTCCCATTCAGGAGTGCGGAACCTGCTATTTCTGTCTTCCCATAGAGATCCTCCTACTCTAGGACAGTGTGGTAGTCTGCAGGTCAGCTGTATTCACCTTTCCCTGTTTCAGCTCAAATTCTGTACAGCACTGGCAAAACGATTTTTCTGAAACATAAATGATATCATGTCACTTTTTCAGTGGAAACCTTGCAGAGGCTTCCCATTGCATTGTGAATAAACCCCGAAGTCTTTTCTCTGGCTTGCACAGTCTTACTGGCATGGCCTGTTTCCCTCCTTGCCCTCATCCCTTTACCACTCTCTGTGACTTTGTTAAAGCCACCCTGGTCTTTGTTCCTTAACTGAGCCAACCCAGCTCAGAGCAGCCACAGAGCTTCTGCATTTACTTTCTTCTTTGTCTAGAATGTTTTTCCCTCAGGTCTTTGCAAAGCTGGCTCCCATTTTGGTCTCTCAACTAACCAGTTGCCTCATTCAAGGGCCTCTCTGACCTCCTCATGTAAAATTAGACCCTCCACTCTCACATTTTATTTTCTCTGCGATACTTTGCACTATCAGAAACTGAGTTTTTTACATGTTTGTTTTTTTACCTCCCCAACTAGGATGTTAAGTTCCACAGCAGCTGAGACTGTCTTTCTTACTGCTGTGTCCCCATCCCAGAACAGTGTGTATGTGTACTAGGCATCCAGTAAACATTATGAATGAGTGGAGCTGTGACTCTGTAAACTGTAGGCCATTAGTGCTCAGCTGGTGTACAGTGAGCCCACCCACATTAAATTTTTATAACATGTAAACTTCATTTTCCCTATGATTGAGCACAGTATTTAGAGCATTTTGCTGAGCAGGTTGTGCAGTGCATTAGAAGTGGCAGGGGATGGGGAGGAAATTTGCTGCAAGTTAGTGATAAGAGGTGTGGGGTAACCTCAACTGATGCCAGAGAAAAGAGCCTGACGTTCATGATAGCATGTAAGAACTTTGCCTTGTGAACATAGCAGAGGAGGTTCAGAGAGTAAACCTTTCTTTCATAGAATGTCAGAGGGCTGAAGAACCACCAAATGAATTGTATGAAGGCTTTGAGTGCATTTCCAAATAATCTGAGACATAAGTATGTGGAAAAGTGCCCTGCCATGTTACTGATTATTCCATGTAGTTAGGGTCTTTTAATGGCTTCACGTATGCCTTTGATGAAAGTTCTAGTATTCAGAAGTGTGCTGTAAGTTACAGTTAAGATTCTTTAAACATTGTAAGAATAACGAGTATCCCAGCATGTCATGTCTCTGTGGATATCTTTCTGCCGTGTTCTGTCTCTGCGAGTTCTTACTCCTGCTGCCTCATTCCCATTCTGCTTGGTGATTTTGGCTTTGAATTGCTCATTTCCCTTGGACAATCATTTGGGGAGGATTCTTTGAGTCTTAGGGTGAAAGTGTGTCCCTCCAGAGAGGATTGTTTGTTTTTTTGCCAGGTGTCTAGAAGTGCTACAGGCCAAGACCATTTTAAACCAATTCTAGATAATTTGAAGTTTTTGAACCTCATGGAGATAGAAATTTAGACTACTCCTGTTCCCTGGGAGGTGGGATGCCCTTTTGGTTTGGCCTTAGACACTTAGGGTTGTAACCCTTATGGAGAAAGGGTTTCCTGTTAGACCCCCCACCTTGGGTGGGCTCCAGGCTCTGACTTGTGTTTATCTCAGCCCAGGAGGCTGTGAAAGCCCTCAGAACCCACATGGCTTCTGTGACTTGCTGACTGCTCTTGCATCCAGCTTTCACTTAGATTTTGGCAGCCTAACTCTTGCCTCCTCAGTGCTTTGATGCCTTTAAGAAGTTTAACATTTTGTTTTTTTTTGTTCAGGATGTTTTGTTGTTTGCAGTGGCAGAGTTGATCTGAGTAGCCTAGCTCTACCCTATTAGGGGAAATGGACATCCACACCACTTTCTTAAGAGAGGGAATGGAAGGTAATGAGCCAGGGAGTGGCCAGTCAAGCCCTTGGTGGCTGGTGGTGCTGTGACAGTCACCAGGAGGGACTGCTGGGGGCACCTGGTGTGATGGGTGGAGAGTCTAAGGAAGACATGGCTGTGTCCTGGGTAAGAGGCGACAGGGCCCTGAACTAGGGCCATGAAGTCAGGGTAAAGAGAGAGGGTGCCCTGCAGATAGAGAGGGAGTAGAATCAGCTGGATTTGGTAACTACACGAGGGAATGGATAGGAAGGAGTGGAGGGTGACTCTGGGTTTTCCAGTTTGTGTACCCAAGTAGTTTTCTTACCATTCAGACTTTGCACTGCAGTATTTTTATTTTTTGGACTATTAGCCGAAAGGAGTCTGTATTATCTGCACTTAGGATACTAATATGTGGAAATGATTATATTTCCAACATTGAAGTTTGCACAATTATTATAGTTTATCAATAAATCCAGCATTTGATAGGTAATTCAGCATTTGATGTCACTGATCTAAGTAGAATCCTGGGATGTGATTTAATGGTCCAGCTTTAGCTAGTATTTCATTTTGTAAAAAGTGTCATCTTCATATCTGAAGTTCTACTACAGATAACCTATAATTGGTTTGGGTTTTATGAGGTATTTTCTCTAAGGCCTTAGAAAAGAAGTATGAAAAAGACAGTTTTTGCTTGTAAGGAGGTCAGTCTTACAGGGAAGATAGGCATGTAATTATGTAAACAAGGTGGTGAATTAACAAAAGTGACTCATTTACAGTTCATTTGGTTGTAAATAACAGTCACAGAAGTCAGATTAGCTAAAGTAAAAAACCATGAGGGTTATTGGGTAATTTACAAAACACAGAACCTTCAGCTGAACCTCAGATGGACCAGGAGCCACAGCAGTTGTGTCCTCACTTTCTCTCCAGTCTGCATCACTTCTCATGAACTTTTTCTCTAAGGATATTGCCTTTTCTTGGCTGCTCTGTGCAAGTGGACAAGTGGACCTACAAGGCTCCTAAGCTTACTTGCCCCCAGATCCAGGTATATTCAGATGTCAGTTAGCCACTCTGCACCCTAATTTCAGATTAAGAGTGAGAGAAAGGGGGAGCCAAAGAAGAGTCGTGGACCGTCAGCTCCAGCCTGCTGTGGCTGTGGGAACAGGGGCTCCTGTAGTGCAGGGGCTCCTGGGTGGCACCTGAGTGGAGGGGCAGTGACAGCTCTCAAGCCTTGGAATCTGCACGGGTGGGTACCTCTCCCCACAGGTATCTGTAGCACAGATGCTACAGATAACAAAGCATTAATAGCCTGCTGGGGACGGGTAGTGCTATTTGAGCTGGATCTTGAAGAATGAATTGTAATTAACCTGGGGACGAACCGACTGGAGAAAAGGGGTTGTAGGCAGAGTACGTAGCCTGTCCCAAAGCAGAAAGGGCCCATGTCATTTTCAGGGAGCAGCTGAATCTTTTTTCAGGTGTCAGTGTACCCCCCATCTTCTATTTTTACAGTTTTATTCATTTTCATTCTTCTGCACACATTCCTATTGAAATTTCCATTAATTGAAATTATGCATTAATTTCCTTAGGCTTGGTTATTTAGGATTAAAATATTACCTGCAATTTGCTAGATACCCTAACATTCAGAGCTTAGTGTTGTTTGTAATTATAATAAGTATGTTTCAGTGTTGTTTCCCTACCCTGCACTTTGAGGAGGGTATTCCATATAAATCAATCCAAGAATGCCCTCTGTGGCATGGCATACCACATAACCTGCACAAAGGTGCCTAGGTGGAAGGGGCAGGTGGGGGCTCAAGTCAGTACTGCCGACTGCACACCATGGCAAGGGGATGCATTAGCCAGAGACAGGCACCCTTTTTGTAATTGGCCTACACAGAGGAAGCTCATTTTCTGATGTGCCACAGAGATGCCTTGTGCGCCAGCAGCTGCCCTGCTTTTCTTGGTCATGCATCCAGAATTTCTCAGGGCTCATTCCTGTCTGAGAATTTGTGTTGGTATTGTTGGATTCTCCCAGAGGAGGACGCCGCCCCAAATCACTCACGGAAGGCGTCTCTTGATGCAACAAGCAAGAGGAATTTATTCAGAGGCCAGCTAGCTGGGGTCCATGCGTTAGCCCGACGCAGCGGGTCTCAACGAGGACCCCGAACACACAAAGCCAGAAGTTTTTATAGCATTTTTAAAGGGGCAGTATTTTCTACAGTCACAATACAGTGTTTTTTTTCATAGACACATAAATTTTCGGCTGACGCCTCATCCTGGGGGTCTGGTTAAATAAAATCACTTTCGGAATGTTTAGGGTGGTTCTAGCAAGATAAGCTTAACTGATTGAGGTTGGCTAACTAAAGGTCACTACAATTAACACTGGCTGACTAACTTGTTTTTCAAAGTTCTAGTAATTTTTCTCCTTCTAGGTTAGAAAATGGTGTTTGAGCTTTTAAGATGGCTGTGCTTATGCTAACTTTTGATTCTTCAGGTTCTACATTTCCCCACTTCTCTTTAAGGGCATTCTAATCATGGAATGTTTGTATCTTCTTGTTGGGTGAGTGAATAATATTGTTGCTTCAACATTAGTACATGAACGGCACTCACTCTTTCTCTAACAAAAGTTATCAGCCGATTCAATATGCAGGGTCTTAAAGTGAGGAGCAACACAAGGATGAGTAAGGGCCCAGCCAGAGTGGATATCAAGGTCGTAAACTACGGGGACCTAGTGAACCAAGATTCAAATAGCCCTTGGCCGGCTTCTCGTTCTCTCTTTCTCTGGTCTAGCCTCTCCCTAAGCTTTGACATTGAATCTCTTACTATTCCGGAATGGTCTGCATAAAAGCAGCATTCTTCTTTTAAAGCTGCACACAATCTTCTTTCTTTTAGAAACAGCAGATCCAGCCCTCATCTGTTCTGCAAGACTACTTCAGAGAGGGAAGTTAGAGATTCTTCAAGTTCAGTAATGGATTGCTCTATGGTTTTTAGGTCTTCATTAATAGCTGTCTTTAGTCTTTCATAATGTTGGTTCTCTTGGATAATAGCGGCTGTCCCTGTTCTTACTCCGGCTGCGACTCTTATCCCTAACAACACAGCTAAGGTCAGCGAGACCGGCTCCCTCCTATATCTATGCCTAGGTTCAAATTCAGCTACGAATGAGAGGTCATCATGATACATCAACCTGGGCACCAGCTGAACCATGATACAGAAATCGCGGGAGGAGTTGAAGGCAGAAGTAGAGACACATGGGGTCACTCCAGTGTTACAAGCCCACCACCCTTCGGGAGGAGGGACTAGATACTCATTTTCACCTGAGGAGGTCACAGCTATGGTTTCATTACACAAAGCTTTATGGGTGGGAGGGACTGAACCTAAACATTTTCCTCTTCCAGTTACTTCAGTCAGAGTTAGCTTCTTGTGGCTTCCCCAGCTACAGATCTCGTGACGGGTTGTCCTGTTAAAACTGCCTAACAATCTCAATCTTTCATAATAAGGCGGCCCAGAAGAGAAACACAACTAACAGGATTCAGTAGTGTTAGGGTTGGTGGTATTTAAGACCTGAAAAGCCCCTTCAAGGAGGTTGAGAAGGCGTTGTCCGGGGAAAGGAGGTGACTCGGCCAAGAGTGGAGGCGGAGGGAGTGGTGGCAGAGTCCATAGGTGGGGCTAGGGCCTGTTTTGGGGCTGGGGCTGGGAGACGCGATCCCGCAAGACAGCGTTGGGTCCTACTGGGACAGCCGGAAGAGTCTCTACTTTAAGCCTGAGCATAAACAAGACTCTATTATCATAGCCACTCTGGTAGAGTCTTAGTCTCTACATAAGCCTTTTTTCCCAGTTTGTTGCCCTTTTTCCTGCATCTGTGAAAGAGATGTCAATAGGGTTGCAGGTGGGATTAGTCGTGCATTGGGCACGAGCGGTATTCTACTGGATTTTTATGAGGCCTAGAGGAGATCTCCCTGCGCTTCCTGTCAGCCAATGGCATGTCCCTGTTTGTTCACAACTCTAATTTTTGCAGAAAAAATCTGTCTTCTCACCACACTGTGAGGCCTTGGCACTATCGGCTGAGGGGGCTGGGCATACATAGAAGCAGGTATTCTGGAGCTCTTTCATGGTCCCAGAGCCCCAATGCACTGTATAATCTCGAGTACTAAATCCGGGTACCTTAACTTTATCTTCATACCATGGGTCTTGTTTGAAGAGAGTGCACAAATCTACAGTGAGGGTAGGCCACTAAGTTCTCCTAGGGTGTTGTCCTGTTAACTGGACTACTACTTGTTGGGAAGCCGGGGTAATGATTTGCCATGTGAGTAACCTGGGTTCATGGGGGTTAGGGTTCTGGAAGGTGGGAAGTAACTGGGTCATTAGAATTAGAATTGTTAGTGACACAATCATTTTTACACAAGCGAAATTTAAGAGGGTTATCAGTTCGAATTACTCGCCAGTCCGGGTCTGGTTGAGGCGCATTCTTCAGATGTGAAGCATGTATCCAGGAAGAGATGCCATCTACTTTCACAGCTGTAGGTGTGGTCAAAAGGACGATGAAGGGTCTTTTCCACTGAGGCTCAAGATTTTTCGTTCGATGTCGCCTTACGTAGACAGAGTCTCCCACTTGGAACGGGTGAGGTACTGAAGTGTCGCTTCTCGGATAGAGGCCCACACTTCTTTCTGCACAACTTCCAGAGCCCGTAACTTTTCAAGCAGAAACTTATTAGTCACAGATTCAGGGGATACGTGGAGGTGAGCTGCATTTAGTGGAGCCGGGGCTCCAAACATTATTTCAAAGGGTGTTAGTCTAAAACGGCTGGGGGTGTTTCTAACTCGGAATAAGGCGAAGGGAAGGAGGACCAACCAATCATATAAACCAGTCTCTATGGATAATTTAGTCAGGGTCTCTTTTAGAGTTCTATTCATCTTTTTTACCTGTCCTGAGCTCTGGGGCCTGTATGCACAATGCAATTTCTAATCCGTCTTCAAAATCTTGGCCAATCCCTGACTTACCTGGGCAACAAAGGCAGGGCCGTTGTCGGAGCCGATTACTTTTGGGATTCTAAACCTGGGAAATATTTCCTCAAGGATTTTTTTAGACACCGTCTGAGCTGTCTCAGTTTTGGTGGGGAACGCCTCTGTCCATCCTGAAAATGTGTCTAGGAAAACTAGAAGGTACTTATATCTATACTTAGCAGGCTTGATCTCAGTGAAGTCAACTTCCTAGTAAGCTCCTGGGCGATCTCCTCGAAGTCTTTTCCCGGATGTTACTGGATTTTTACTCACATTTACTAATTGGCAGGGAACACAATTTCTTACAACCTCGTCAGCCAGTTTTCTTACTCTAATAACATGATAAGGGGAGTCTTGAACCAAGGTCTCTAGGTTTTTTGCTCTCAAATGTGTCAATTGATGCAATTGCCTTAAGTATTCTTCTGCCTCTCTCTTAGGCAGGACAACTCTCCCTTTTTCAGACTTGTATATCTCGTGGGGTGAGGAATTTTTAAACTCTAATTTGTTTATACAAGCGAGGTCTTCGGGTGTATACTGGAAGCTCTTAATACAAGTGACCTCCGGGTACACTTGGAGGGGTAAGATATTCATTCCCTGGGCTGCTTGTTTTGCAGCTTGGTCCGCCTTTCTGTTTTCTTGAGCTATTAGAGAGTCACTTTTTTGATGCCCAGGGCAATGTATTATTGCCACTTCTCTAGGTCTATGGATGGCTTCTAACAAATTTAAAATTTCTTGTTTGTTTTTAACATCTCTCTCGGCAGAAGTCAATAACTCTCTCTGTCTATAAATAGCCCCGTGTATGTGAGCGGTGGCAAAAGCGTATCGGCTGTCGGTATAGATGTTAAGTCTCTTACCTTCTGCCATCTTTAGAGCCTGAGTCAGGGCGACGAGCTCTGCTCGCTGTGCAGAAGTGCCCGTTGGAAGTCTACTGGCCCACACGATTCGGTTATCATCCACTACTGCAGCTCCCGCCATTCTCTTACTATCCATAATGTAACTGCTCCCGTCTGTATACCAAGTCAGGAGTCTTGGCCCTTCTAAAGGCTGATCTTGTAAGTCCTGGCGGGTCCCCGCCTCCTCAGCCAGGATTTCCTGGCAGGTACGAAGTACTTCTTTTTCTAAATCGGGGAGCAGAGTAGCTGGGTTTAGGATGGCGGGTGGGGCAAATTCTACACGATCACGATTCAGGAGTAAGGTCTGGTAGTGAGTCATTCTGGCATTTGACATCCATCTTTCGGGTGGTTGCCGGATTATGCTCTCCAACGCATGTGAAGCAACTACAGTGAGTTTTTGTCCCAGTGTTAGTTTGTCAGAATCTTTAACTAGGAGGGCCACGGCTGCTACTACTCTCAGGCAGGCAGGCCACCCACTACTCACGGGGTCTAATTTTTTTGACAGATAGGCGACAGGTCTCTTCCAAGGTCTTCATTGTTGGGTCAACACTCCTCGAGCTACTCCGCTCCATTCGTCCACGAAAAGGACAAATGGCTTAGTTACGTCTGGCAATGCTAGAGCGGGTGCTGAGAGGAGGGCTTTCTTGATATCATCAAAGGCCTGTTGTTGCTCAGATCTCTAAACAAACAGGGCTGTCCCCTTGGTAAGGGGGTACAGAGGGGCGGCTAAGGAAGCATATCCGGGTATCCACAATCTACAAAACCCCGCTGTCCCCAGAAACTCGCGAACCTGGCGTGCTGTAGTGGGGACCGGAATCTGCGTCACAGTCTGCTTCCGGGCTTCAGTAAGCCACCTTTTCTCTTTTCTCAGGGAATATCTCAAATAAATCACTTGTTGTTGGCAGATCTGTGCTTTCTTAGCAGATGCTCTATACTCTAATTTGGCAAGTTCAGTCAAAAGGGCTTCAGTGGCCTCTTGGCAGGTCTTCCGGGTGGGAGCGGCTATCAATAAGTCATCAACATATTGCAGCAAAGTTACCTGTGGGTTTGAAGCTTGGTAGAAAGCTAAGTCCTGATGTAAAGCCTCATCGAAGAGGGTGGGCGAGTTCTTGAATCTTTGTGGCAAACGAGTCCAGGTCAATTGCCCAGTAGTTCCTGTGGTGGGATCTTTCCACTCAAAGGCAAACAGCGGTTGGCTGTTCTGGTGCAAGCGCAGACAAAAGAAAGCATCTTTTAGATCTAAAACTGAATACCAGATGTTTTTTGGGGCCAGGGAGCTTAGTAGGTTATAGGGATTTGGCACGGTGGGGTGAATGTCCTGTGTCCTTTTGTTAACTTCTCTTAAATCTTGTACTGGTCGGTAATCTCCCGTTCCTGCCTTTTTTACAGGCAGCAAGGGGGTGTTCCATGGGGATTGACATTTTACTAATATTCCCTGTTCTATAAGCTTCTGGATATGTGGCCTAATTCTATCTCTGGCTTCTTTACTTATTGGATATTGCATCACAGTCACTGGCAAGGCTGAAGCTTTTAGTTCTATGATTACAGGGGGCTGGTTCTTGGCGAGCCCTATGCCCGCCGTCTCCGCCCAGGCTCCTGGGAATCGGTCGAGCCACTCCTGACTAATTCGGGAGGGCTCTGGTTTTATAAAAAGACAGTATTCGTCTTCCAATCTTATGGTCAGAATACTCAAGTTCAAAGGCTTATTTTCCTGATTAGTCACCAGAGGTTTCTCAGCTTTAAAAGGTATTTGGGCTCTTACTTTGGTCAAGATGTCCCTTCCTAACAGGGGCGTAGGGCATTCCGGTATAATGAGGAACGAGTGACTTACTCGTCCTACTCCTAAGTCTACTGCCCTTCGGGTGGTCCATGCATATTGTTTCTGGCCTGTAGCTCTAATCACCCAAGACTTTTTGCCAGAGAGAGGGCCCTTGTCTTTAGTTAATACAGAATATTGAGCACCGGTGTCTACTAGGAACTCAACGGGTTGCCCTTCCACTTTCAGAGTTACCCTGGGCTCGGGGAGGGGTTCCGAGCCCCGTCCTCTCTAATCTTCGTCTTCCAGCAGAGACAACACTTTTTTTGGAGGCTTCTGCAGTGGCTTTTTAGGGCATTCTTTCACCCAATGTCCTTTCTCTTTGCAGTATGCACATTGATCTTTATCCAAAGGAGGCCGGTTGCCCAGGTGCCCTGCCTTACTAGTTCTACTACTAGAGGGCGGGCGTCTCTTACCTTCTACTACTGCAGCCAAGATTTTTGTTAAATTTCTCTCATGCTTCTTATCTTTCTTTTCTTCTTTACTTTCTTTTTCTTTTTCCTTCTTTAATTCTTTCTCTTCTTCAGTCTCTCTCTTATGATAAACTTTCTCAGCTTCTTTCACTAAATCTCTCAACGACAAATCCTGTAAGCCTTCTAGTCTCTGAAGCTTCTTTCTAATATCAGGCGCTGATCCCCCCACCCAATAAAGGCAAGAGCCACTGAAGCACTGTGTTCCTCAGAAGTGGGGTCAAAAGGAGTATACGGCCTGAAGGCTTCCATCAGGCGTTCTAAGAACACTGCGGGTGCCTCAGCGGCTCCCTGACTAACCTCTCTTACCTTGGCCAAATTGGTGGGGCGCCTTGCAGCCCCGCGAAGACCTGCCACCAGAGCCTGGCAATAGATGGTTAGTCGCTCCCTACCTTCTGGAGAATTAAAGTCCCAGTTGGGTCTGGTCAGTGGGAACCCCCTTTCTATATCATGAGGGAGTTGCGACGGTCGTCCGTCAGCTCCAGGCACGTTCTTTCGCGCTTCCAGGAGGATCCTTTCTCTTTCTTCCGTGGTGAAGAGTACCTGTAAGAGCTGCTGACAGTCATCCCAAGTGGGCTGGTGAGAGAACATCAGGGACTCTATCAGTCCCATTAGTCTCTGCGGTTCCTCTGAAAAAGGAGGGTGGTTAGCTTTCTAATTATATAAATCGGCAGAGGAAAATGGCCAGTATTGCAGAGGTTGGAAAGGCGGGTCTCCTTCCTCCCCGAGAATGGGGGCCCCATAAGACCTGAGGGGAAAAATACCTGATGGGTCTAATGCGGCCCCTCGGCGCCGCCGAGTTCCCTGGGCCGGTCCCGGAGCTGGCCCCGATGCCTCGGTACTAGAGGCTAGAGGCATCGGAGGTGCCGGGGCCGGAGGCACTGGGGCCTCGGGCGCCGGGGCCTCGGGCGCCGGGGCAGAGGCAGGAGGGTAAGGAGGGGGATCATCAACCATGAGCAAGTCTTGAGTGTCAGGGTGTATTTTGGTGGTCTCTTTCCCTTTTCCTCGAGGTTGAGCCTGAGCCAATAAGACTCGAGAGTTCTCTTTCTTTCGCACCCAGGGCTTTACCCAGGGCGGTGGATTTTCCACCAATTCTTGCCAGACCACAATGTAGGGCTGCTGATCCGGATGTCCCCGAGTTGAATTCTGGAAAACAACAGCTTTTACTGCAAGCAGAGTGGAGAGGTCAAAAGTCCCCTCCGGGGGCCATCCAACGTTAAAAGTGGGCCACTTGGAGGTACAGAAAGTCTGCCACAGCCCTTTTTTAACTTCTACCGACAAGTCATGTGCCCTTGCTCTCACTTCTGTCCAATGACCTAACGTCAGGCTAAGGGGGGTCGTCACGGTCTGCCCCATTGCCAGTATAACAATTATTAGACACGTAAAGGACACATAAAACAGAGACACACAGAGATTAGACACACAGCGGCCGCTTTTTGTCTTCCTCAGATTTCTGACCAAGAACCGGAAGGAATCAGAGGGCTGATACTCTCGGCGCCCAAAAACCAACCCTATCTCATCCGGTTCACTTTTGCGGAAAAACAGGTGGGAGGCCACCAGGCGTCCCTGGCCCTCCAAACTCCCCGGGGCGTCCCCCAGGGTTGCAGCCTGCGGTGCTCCAAGTACGTCTACCGACCGCAGTCGCGACCCCTTACGTGACCAGGACGGCTGCCAGACAGAGGGTACCCTTTTCAGAACTCCGACCAGTCTCACTGAAAAGCAGAACACAGAACACAGACAACTCAAGGCGCCACTAATCTTACCTCTTCCTCCAAGAACGGCTTCGGGAGTGAAGCGGGGTGAGTGCACGATCCCGGACGAGCCCCCAAATGTTGGATTCTCCCAGAGGAGGACGCCGCCCCAAATCACTCACGGAAGGCGTCTCTTGATGCAACAAGCAAGAGGAATTTATTCAGAGGCCAGCTAGCTGGGGTCCATGCGTTAGCCCGACGCAGCGGGTCTCAACGAGGACCCCGAACACACAAAGCCAGAAGTTTTTATAGCATTTTTAAAGGGGCAGTATTTTCTACAGTCACAATACAGTGTTTTTTTTTCATAGACACATAAATTTTCGGCTGACGCCTCATCCTGGGGGTCTGGTTAAATAAAATCACTTTCGGAATGTTTAGGGTGGTTCTAGCAAGATAAGCTTAACTGATTGAGGTTGGCTAACTAAAGGTCACTACAATTAACACTGGCTGACTAACTTGTTTTTCAAAATTCTAGTAATTTTTCTCCTTCTAGGTTAGAAAATGGTGTTGGAGCTTTTAAGATGGCTGTGCTTATGCTAACTTTTGATTCTTCAGGTTCTACAGTATCCTTAAGGAAGCTTTCATGTGGTAGTAAGGCTGGACAAAAGAAAGAATACGGGGTTTATAAAGTTCTGTTACAGATTTCCATCTGCTTTAGAAAATGCATAATTACACTGCCTTTTCTGCTACATTGCTTTCTATAATGCAAATTAGTTTACACAAGATTGGTAAGTTGGGACTGATGGCATTTGATGCAGACATTGATTGTACACAATTTTCGTGGAGCACATCACTGCCCAGTGCCTCCAACTGGCAGCAGCTGGATGCAAGTACCGTAACTTGGCTGGAGCCAGCAGACCTGGCGGGACAACAGGGCTGGGCGCCTTGCTCCTTCATCCTTGTTCTTCCTCTTGGCTCAAGTGACCAGGTACTCAGTCTTGGAAATACTAATTTCATGGTTCTCTCCAGTCGTCGTTCATTTTGTCCTAATCTATTTAACTTGGAAGCTTGGTCTTCCTTATATTCTTTCCATCCAGTGATTGTCACAATTGTATTTTTAAAGCTGAAATTACTCTTCATTTGATTGGAATTTAACAATTTTGAAGACTGACACATGTATGTTTTTTAGCATTTCATTTTTTTAAGTGTCTGGTGATAAGAACTCTGTGGGTTTTGAGCAGGCTGCCTAAAATCTGTTTTTAGTGTGTATACTTAAAGTTTTTCAGTATACTACATGTTAGACATAGAAGCCAAAATATCAGATATTCACAAAAATTTAAAATATTTCAAAGATTTTAGAGATTTAAAATATTTTCATATCTTGACTTATAGTACAAACATTTGTATTGACAATTTTTTTCACACTACTAGAGTCCCAGGCTGAAATCTCCCCACTCCCAAACAAATACACAATCATTGTCATTGTTTTGTTTTGTTCCCAGGGATAGCTGGGTATAAATGTGAGAGAAACCTTGTTGACTGAGTCATCTGTAGCCTCGAAAAGTTTGAAGACACTGATCTAAACAAGCAGAAATTTAATTTCTTTATGGGCCCTGTTGAGTTTCCTTAGTAATCCAACTCCTGCCTGGCCACACTGCTCTCCACTCTCTCCCACGCCTGGTGTCTGGTGTGTTTATGTATCTTTGACAAAGTCTGCCTGTTTCCATGCTCCAAAATTACCTGTCTCACTGCCTTACTCATCAACTTTATCTTTTTGAAAAATGTGTTCTAGCTTTCTTCTGTGCCCAGAAACCTAAGAAGAAACTTTCTTTTCAACTGACCCCCCTCCCTCGGAGCCCCAAGATCTCAGGCTTTTACTACATCAGGACTTGGAATATGCTTTCACCTAGAAACAGCCAGCTAGCTTACAAATGAACGTTTGGAACACAACCCATTTGTAAATTAGATCCTGCCTGCACGTAGATGAAAAGTTCAAATGCTTTGGCTGTTTTTTTGCATGTTGAGCCAAAGTAGAGGACAGGAGCAAATTTAAGTTTAAATGAAAAAAAAAAAAAGAAAAAGATGAGGAGAAATTGTCATATCCCTTTGTCTTACTTTCCTCTTGCAGTTTTGGCATCAGAAATTCACAGACTTCACACATGCCAATGCAGATTTGATCCAGCAAATAGACCATAGTGAATATTTTTATTTTGTATTCTCTGAAACTTATTACATTTATTTGGGTGAACTAGATACATTCATGGCTTCAGTGGAATTTCAGTTCTAGTAAGTACAGAGGGAGGTCTATCTATCTTTCTCCCCTATACTTATATAATAATATGTAGATGGCATATTTTCTGTGAAAATCTGATGAAAAACTTGAAAACTATAGACAAATACAGTGAAGAACTATTATAATCTTTCTATCCAGAAGCAGTGTTAATGTTTTGGTGTGTATTTCTCCAGTATCTTTTTTTTAAAATCTAATTGAGTTTATGCTCTATGTTTCCTCATATTATTATGTATTCACAGTAATTTTTAATGACTGCTTAAAAGTCTAACGAAGTTTTAATAGTCTATACATTGTTTCTAATTTTTGGCTACCATAAATGATGCTGCAGTCAACATCTCCCTAGGTAAAACATTTTCCTACTTTGGATGATTTCCTTAGAACAGATTCCCTTTTGGGGAATATTTGGTCAGAGAGTAGGAATGTGTTAAGGTTCTTGGTACCTGTTGCCAAGTTGCTTCCAGAAAGGGCCTGTATCAGTTTATAGTCCCAGCAGTGAGGGTGAGAGCTTCTTTACTACAGCTCCTGCTGTGAATATTTCTAAGTCGAACAGAAAGGATTGGAATAAAAAGAAATGCTTTTCTTTACATTTGTTTTAAAGAGATGCTTTTAACCCATTTAAAACTCTGTTCAGAGGAATTTTAGGCAGATCAATATGAGGTACACATGTGGGCAGCATAGAGGGTCAAGTCTGGGGAATGGCAGAAGAGCTGCCACATGGGCTTTCTGTCCTCTAGGGAGAGCTGTTTTCAACTAACCCACTTATCACAATTTTCTTCTTCATTCTGCTTTAGAATCCTCAAGTTCTCTGAAACATACACCTTGGTAATTTCCTTTTTAAAAAATAAAAGCTGCAAGAAAAACTCTTGTCTTTTCCTACAAGTCCAGAGGCTAAGTTGGGGTTGAGATAATAAAGCAGGACAGTGGTGGTACGGGTCCCCTGGAAGTTGGTGATTTGTCAGAGTCCTTGGTTCTCAGAAGCAGTTAGTTGGGTGTCCACTGTTTATGGCAGACTGCAAATGGCCCTGCCTCTGGAGCCTTTAATATGCCCAACCTGGCAACATTTACTGGCAGGCAAAATTCTTCAAATAGAGGAATTTGTAGGTGCTTATCCAGCCCTGTCACTTCACATTAGACTTGACCTAAGAATGGTGCAGAGGAAACTGTTCAGAAAATGTAATGTGACATCCACTGGAGTCCATAATTAAGAGTTGTGTGTGTTTCTTTTTAAAGGTTGAGCGTTATCACCCCTCTGTAGCGCTGTCGCTGGCTTGGAGCTTGATTCTGTGTGCTATCGCCTCTGCTCAGCATTATCTGATGTAAATATGTTAGTCACCTGTGCTGACTTTACAAACATTCTGCAGCCTGGCAAGGCGAGGTAAGGGAGGTTGAAGCTTCGCAAGATAACTGAGTGCCAGGCTCATTTCTATTTAGATTACCAGTATTCAGAAAGGAGAAAGCAATGTTAATTTTTGCTTTCTACAGAAGGGAGTGAGTATATTGTGTATTTTCAGAATATAAAAAAGTTCCCTATTTTAATATTTAACTCTTTAACATAATATAAAAACTGTAATGTAATAACATAGTAACTATATATGTTATATAAAACTATAACATATACAAGTAATATATAATAACTATATGTATAAACTATAATATAATAACATGTAATAACTATAATAAATATAGTAACATAATATAAAAAGTAACACTTTTGTTTTGCCAAGGAAAAAGAACTCCTGAGAACATTGAAGCAAATTGAAGGAACAAAGGCAGAGCTCTCTTAGAAAGAAAGGAAAGGTCATGCTTATATATCAAAGCCATCCAGATAAACTGTCATTTCCACTTCCTGTGGATGTGTTTTATTGTGACAGTGGTAACTACAGTTGCCAATTTTCAGGAGGCCTAAATTACTATTTCAGATGGATGCAAGCTTTAAAATTAGCCCCTGGATAAATATTTCTTTTAAAATTGACCTTCAATTGATTTTTTACTTTTTAAAGCTTGAATTAAGTAGAAAATCAAGGGTTTTTATAAAAGATGGTAATATTTATTTAACTTGGATGACTACTTAATAGAGAATTACTCCTATTATTTTAAAATATTAAATGTTTGCTACAAAAAGCAGAAAACATTGTACTTTTAAAGAAACCACTTCAAATTTTGTTAAGTCAGAGAAAGTATGTTAAGTGAAAACATAGCCAGTATTAATAAACTAAACGCAGTTTTTTCTTTAATTTCAAAATAAGAATTTTCAGAATTATGAATATAAACCTTACACATTCTTCCTATTTTTATGAAAGTGTTTTGTTTCCATGTGTGAAAAATTTCTGCAAAAATAAAAAAACCTTCAGTACAGAGTACTATTTTGAATGGAATTGGCTGTTCTCCAGAGTGGCCAAATACTATTTTGAAACAAATATATACCCACACCTGAGTCTCCAGAACAAGAGTCCATTTAAGAATCCATTTCAGTTTGGTTATTTATAAGAAGACAGACTATTCTGATGGCATGTGGAATAGTCCTAAATAATGAGTTAAATCATAACATTTACTTATGTTGGATACACCAACTCTGGAGAGAACCTTTTATCCTGTTTCCTTAAAAAACAAAAACAAAACATGGATCTTTTATAATGGTAAACAACTTGGAAATAACAGAAATATTCATTAATGGGATAATTGGGCTAAATAAAATAGGATGTATCTGTATATGAAATACTTTGCAGCCGATAGACATGTTTATGGAGGTCAGTGACCTGCCATGGAGAAGTGGCTGTGATATGCTGGATGAGGACATAGCTGGTGTAGTTTAAACATTTCACATGTCTCTGTGAGTAGGGGAGGGATTAGTGATGCTTTTTCACTTTCCACTTGCATCTGTTTACAGTTTGATTTGTTTTTTTTGATAGTGAGCATGTAGTACCATTATTATTAGGAAAACAATGTTTTGATGAGTGAGAAGAAATCTTTCACATTTTGAATTTGATGAGATAGAAATAACTTGTGTATTTCTGTTTGTGAAAGAGAGAGATTTGCTTGATATAAAGGACTTTTTTCTCCAGGTAGCCATCATCAAGGAAATCCTTTGAATAAAGAGCATTATTGATTGTATGGGGAGAAACGTTGAAGTAATAAATTGATTCTAAAAAATGGTTAGTTTTTGTGAGCTTGGGAAAAACAAAGAGAAACTGGAGTGATTACTACCAATTTCCCTATAGGTGTCCAAGTTTCCATTGTGTGTCTCATCATGAAAAATTTGAGCATATGCCCTCAATGTATTAATTTTTATTTATATATTTCATGTGTGCACTACTGCATTATTTTGTTTGTTTCATGATACACAGAGTTTTAAAAGTCTGCACAAATGATAAAT
Source organism: Manis pentadactyla (assembly GCF_030020395.1). Taxonomy (NCBI): domain Eukaryota; kingdom Metazoa; phylum Chordata; class Mammalia; order Pholidota; family Manidae; genus Manis; species Manis pentadactyla. The sequence goes on along the minus strand of NC_080021.1, from coordinate 110,819,015 downwards.
ATTGATAGCAGAAAACTTGCTCCCATTAAGAATTATCATTGATAATGTGTTTTTTTTTTCTTTTTTAATGAAGGCTGTGTGGATGAATTTGTGTCATTGTTTTTAAAAATCTTGGTGAACACTTTGTGATAAAACAATTTGGAAGTCTGGCCCTCCATTCAATTTACTTTGCTATTTGGTTTTAAAACTCTGGTAGTAGCTTTGAAAAGTTACCTCACAAAGATACATGACTCCTGGTGGACAAAGTGCATTATTGACTAAATTTATTAGCTAGCAGTGCTCACTTTCAAACCATCAATCAGTTATGCACAAGTTTTGGTTAAAATTGGGTAAATTTCCTTTTTTCCTGATACCCTTAAGTTCTCACAAACTGTGTTGCAGTTTATATTAGTAAGGATGGGGGAGTTTGAAATATGAAATTTTCACATTCATAGAAAAATTTTTAAATAGATTAGAAAAGTTCTAAGTTCTCTGTAAATACACATTGCTTTCTCCACAAGTTTCTTTCCAAAAAGATATTTTCTTGCACTTGTTAAGTGTAAGAAATCCTCTTTACCTTGAAGGTATTAAGTAAACTCATTAAAAAGAAAAAAATCTTCCAGGTAACATATTCCTGCCAACCACTTATGATCATAGAGTAGGTCAGTAAATGTAGAACTAATTGTATTTAGTTAAAAAAATTGTAATCATTCCTAAGGCAATTAATTCTTCTGTGTACTTTGCCATGAGATAACTATAACACCTCTATGTGGTGCAGAGTATTTTTGTGGTCACTCCTCATGTCATTGCTTAAAGGTTTTGTCTTTTTAAAACCACATAGATGACATCCTACCATAAATAAACTGAATGGGCAACAGGGCCATTAACATTTGAACCTAAGTGAAGGTGCTGGTGTTGACATGAGCTGCATATTTTACTTTTAAGGTAAAAATAATTATAAATAGATGCCCTGATAGCTTTTCTTGCATCCAGCAGATTGTCTTGATTGCTCGTCCCCCATACACACACTCCCTAGAAGCTTCTACAGATGGTATGTATATGAAGGAGCAACTCCAGATTTACACCTCTTTATCAGGTTCCCTTCATTTCTTAGATTCCTTCTTGAAAATTATAAAATGTTAGAACTAGATGGTACCTGTGATTTTTTTCCCCCAATCCCTTCATTTAGATGAGAAAACAGACAGAAATAGCACTCCAGGGCAGAGTCAGGACTAGAATTACGTTACCCTGCTCAGTATTAGGCTTATTGTCCATGTCAAGTTCATCTCTGGGTAGCGTGTAGATGAGCAGCAGCTGCCCAGATGCCAATGAGCAGAGATCTGTTGGTAGCTGACTTCCTGAAGACTTATTTCTTTCAAAATCTCTCTCCTCTGTCCTCTGGTTTCCCAAGCATATGGCCTTGAAATCATCTTGATTTTTCTTTTTTTTCCTTCCTTTTATCACAGACACAAGCTTCATCTAGGTATTCCTGAAACATGAAGAATACTCATAAATAAAATCTCAGTTCCTGAGAAGTAGCCTTCTAAGTGAATCAAGATGTAATGTAGAATCTCTCTTGACTCTTTAAGGATGACGATGAAATCTCTCTAACCGGTCTACTCTTCAAAAGCCTTTGAGACGTTTAACAATGAAAGAAGGATAGATGAAATAAGACAAAAACCAAATAGGGTAAAAATATAAAGTAGTAAAAGAGAGGGAAATATATATTTACCATAAAATTTTGCAAAGTCCTGTAAGGACAGACACTATGACATATGAGCTTAAAACATCGGTCTGAATTTCTTTGCCAGCTCTGTTAGTACTCTCCTTGTCTCATGGGAGGGAAATACTGGTTTATTTTCACTTCCTGGTTCTGAGGGAAATTTGCTGTGAAGGGGATTGTCATTTATTTATTTATTTGTTTATTTAATATATATAAGGACAAAAACAATAATATTATTACACACAACAGTAATAGTATATAGCAGCATAACAATGTTAACTCCTTTCAGGTTTCTGGACTCAGTTCTGCTGTGTGTGTGTGTGTAGGTGTAGGTGTAGGTGTAGGTGTAGGGATGGGGTCTGAGAACTCAACTCTGATTCTGTCTGCCTGGAGACAGCACCAGATTCCCCAGGTTAAGGGCTCCATCCTATGAGACTGCCCTCCACCTGCCACTTCAGAGGCCTGCTGGTCACAAGCCTCAGCCAGTTCCCTGTGCTTCTGACCTACTGGCTGCAGATTGGAGGTGCCTATGACCTCCCCCTTAGGTTTGATTAATTTGCTAGAGCAGCTCACAGAACTCAGGAAAATACTTAGGATACTGTGAAGGATACCAGTTAAGAGCCAGATGATGAGAGACATAGGGCAAGGTCCCAAATAAAGCAGCTTCTATCCTGTGGTGCTTAGGGCCTGCCTTGGTTGTACATGGGAATGTTCCAGTTCCCCAAGCATGGAAGCTTTCACCGACAGAGAAGCAGGATCCCAGAGAGAGATGAGCTCTTCTTGGGGGTTTTTGTGAGGGCTTCATTGCATAGTCATGATTGACTAAATTACTGGCCATTGGCTGGTTCAGCCTCAAGCCCCTGCCCTTGAGTGAGGTCCAAAAGTCTCATTAATATGACAAGATGCGATTTCACCTTTAAGACTCTGATGTGTCTTCAGGACTGTGGATGAGGACCAAGTATATCTGGGGAATATCTATTTGGTCATATGAATGACCAAATAAGTATTTCTTATAATTCATTGTATCACAGGGACTAAAAACAAAATGAATGACCCTAACAGCTAAAAGAAAATTAAAATTATTGGATATGTGTAACTGTTTACCATTGAGTTCTATGGCAGCCAAGGGCAAAATACCACACAGGTTGGGGACTCAAAGTGATATGGCTCAGGTGTATGGCCTTCTAATCTGGCTTTATACCAAGATAAAGCTTGAATAAATGATTGTTTCAAGAATCAATTTTTCCATTCTGGGTTGGTGACAATAATGGAGGTCATTATTGAATGCAAAGGACATGTTTTATACATTGTTGACATGCTGCAGGTACCTTGATATGTAAGTAGTGAAGACCATGTTTTATTAGGTAAAATGAGAGCCTGACTTGTGGACTAGTCTAGGTGAAGGTCCCAGGCAGGACCTGGATATTTCTCAGAAGCATTCAGCAACAGTATTCAGGTGAAGCCCCCAAATTCTGAGCTGTACAGCAGGGAAGACAATGTTTAGGGTAAGACATAGTGAGCACCCACCCTTACAATAGAAGAATCTTATTACAGCTTCTGTAATATGTTTATTTAGAGGCATATCCTACTCCATCCTATTCCTCAAATCATCTGGTGTAGATTTTAGACCATTTCTCTGTCTGAGACACTGATAGGTTTCTGATGATGGTCCAGATTGACTGTACTCAGCAATCTACAATCCTGGTTCTAATGCCTTGAGCAGCTCTTCCTATCCTGTCATTATTAGACATGTTATTAAGAAAGCTCTTTTTTGAAAAGCTAGATTTGTGTTGCTTTGAAGGGTGTTCTTGAGGGTCACTTACTGAAGCTCTGTGGGCCCAGCATTTTCTTCAGGCAGGTGTCCCTTGTTAGGAGCTTACCAAGGAAATGTGTGAAATGACATCCAAATGGACCAGCACTAATCAGGTAGGGATACATAATAATGAATGCCCTCAAGTGTTAAATTTTTTCTGTTTTACACAAGTGGTGCTTTTATTATGACAAGGGAGAAGTAAAATTTTAAAAACTTATAATCAAAGTTTCATAAGAACTTCTGGAGAGAGGAAAAAAATCTCTACTGTCTTCTTGTATGGTGATCCATATACAAAGAAATATACTGGGATGGGAATCAAGAACCCTGAGAGGAGAAGGAGAAAGAGAGTACAAGTAAATCTGGGGCCCCATCATACACAACACGAAGAGAAAAGAACCGGTACCTGGGAAAGCGGGTCTGTTACCTGTAAGGTCCTGGGAAACAGTGCAGGTGCTCAGGAGGTAGGGTAACAAGGACAAAGGAAGGCACAGACCTGATGTAGGTGGGCGGAGGGCAGGTCCGCTGGGGGAGCAAAGAGCTCTGGGCTCAGCTCGCTCCCGGCCACCATCTTGAGTGCTGTCAGAGCCCAGTGGAGCAGGCACCCCATGTACACAGTTGCTGTCACTTGGCACAGATACTCAACAGCAGTGTTGGTTGAGCTTCTGGCATTCCTTCAGGCTTTACCGAAACTATTAGGTTTTCTTGTTTGTCAAGTGGGTACCCACCACCTCTTCTGCCTCCCTTAAGGTGCTGGATCCTCCCTCGGGGTGTTAGGTGGGGACCACATAAAATGTGTGCTTGAGGATAAATAAGATGTTTTCATCCATAGTCTAGCCTGGAGCAAGTGCTGGACCAAGGGGGTGGTAGATATAGTGGCTCTAGTGCCCCTCAAACAATTTATACCCCACTACTCTTCTGTTGCATTGAATCCCTTTGTTAATTTTTTTCTTGTTTTAGAGGAAATGTATCTATAACATATAAGCAAGGTAGCACTGCAAAATTTTTTTAAAGGGTTGGTGTTGGAGCCAGGCTGTTTCAAATTCTAGCCCTTGCATTTGTCTTGGATAAGCTGTATATCTTTTCAAGCTCAGTTTTCTCATATAATCTCATCAAATAGGGTTGATACTTCTTGCCATGTGGACAAAATGAGATAAGGAATATAGATGCATCTGACAGTATTGATAGGCATAGTATACTGAATAAATGTTAGGGTTCCCTCCACTCACTTATTCCATATTTGTCCTCTCTGAAGAAAAATTCTCTTGAAAGAGGAGACACTTTAGTTTTTTTTAAATCACTCTCTTCCACAAGGGGAAAAATGAAAAATCTTCAGAATTCTCCTTAAATCTGCCAATTCATGGAAAAGCTATTTAAATGGTAAATAGTCTTAAAGAAATCAGTGGAATTGAATGATTTCCAAGGAGGGGGAACCCTAGTGATTTAAATGTGACCTGATGCTGTATTGCAGACTTAGGGGAGGTGGTCCAGCATGTACCTGATTTCAGTCAGACTTAGGAGCCTGACTGACCAGGTTCAGATCCCCCTACTCTTTTCTTAGCTGTGTGACCTTGGGCAAGTTAACCTCTCTGTGCCTCAATTTTCTCATATGTACAGTGGAGATAGTATCAGCATCTAGCTCATAAATGCATATATGTAAGGAACTTAATGGGAAAGGAATGCCGCAGCCTTCAGAGAAGAAAACATTTCATGCTTTCAGAGACTACAGTTTCCCCACTGTACATCATCTGTATTTGTTGTTTACATTTCAAGATTGTTTGATGAATATACAAGTGAATTCTGTAAGGTGGTTCTCAACTTTGAGCTTGATATCTGAGACTAGGTACAGGTTTATTAGATATAATCCTTATTTGAAGTCTGTATGGTATTCTGTTTTCTATTGATACTGAATTTTAACTATTGTGTTATGTTCTCAATTTCAAATTTTTCTATTCATAATGCATTCTTAATATATTTGGAAAATTTTCTTCATTTAAAATAACTCATTTTCCTTTTGGTGGGCCCTTTACTCATCTCTAATAAAATATGAACTGTGTTCATTTTCAAATTTAAAATATCGAAATGTTACTAACTTACTTGGTACTATCCTTTATTCACTGATTAAAACAGTAAGGAGAGCTTGCTTTCTTCAATTATTGATTGGCTCCTCAATCTAGACTAATTGACAGGGATTAAATAGGTGTTTTGACACCTACTGATAGCACTTTTCAGGACTCTGAAAGGAACCCAGGGGTTCAGAGTCCTTCCTCTCAATTCATTTCTGAGGTTTAATTAAGATGTAATATGTGTCAGCCATTGGAAGATTGTATTTCCCTCAGTAAGTAGATAAGAACAACTATCTAGGAGTTTAAGTTGTCCAAGGATGCAGGCAGCTGCCTTTGGGAATAATGAGTTTCCTGTTACTGAAGTTATCCTAGTATGTGCTAAGTCAGCATGTTTCAAAGTTTTTTTTTCCACAGTGGTAGACAAGACGGATAAACAGTCACAAGCAGAGTAGGGCTTGGGCAGCATTCCTGACGCACCAGCTGTAAGCCCACCCCCCAACATAAGAATGAGTATTGAAATGAGAGAGAAAGGGGGGTACGGCAGCACTGAATTTACTAACATTCGTATGTAAAAAGTAAGTTCTTAGGGAAAAAACTATAGCACAGGTACTATGATTATTCCTGGTATCTACTGACCAAGAACACAGTTGGTAACTGAGTATTGCTCAGTTGCCAACGTAAGTGACTGGAGGTGTCAACTGCTGGTTCCAGGGGCATCAGCACCCAGGTGGCTGATAGGGTCAGGCAATTTTTAACTTTCTTAACCCTGAGAATTTGATTTTGTGTCCTGACCAAAATCTCACAAGGAAAATTTTCTTCTTAATGATTTGTCTGTCTTCTGAAATTTAATTACAGTTGATAATTATGGTTCAGAGACGGAGAGACTTTGATTCTGATGTCCTGCTCCTGGTTCTGGGAATGCATATATATAAGGAACTTAATGGGAATAGGAGTGTCACAGCCTCTGTCTTGGATGAATGAATTTTCATTTATCCAAGACAGAGGGACTTCAGGTTTTCTGGTAGACATAAATTATGTTTCATTGAAACAGCTTTTTTGAGATAGGAAATTTAAGAGGACAGGGAGAGCCAGTAGGTGAAATTTTTTTTTATTTTTACTATGCTGTATGTAGAAGTCTTGCCAATTTTTTTCAGCCCCAGGCAGCTTCACTATAGATTCAGTGTGACCAAAGAAATGACAGTAGAATGTTCTTGGAGTGAAAGAGTTATACCCAACTTTATCTGCACGGTGGCAGCTCTATCACCAGAATCCCGTCCACTCAGAGCGAGTCTGCATGCAGCAAGCCTGCAGCAAGCCGATCTCTGCCTCTGAGGCTCTCTACCTGCACAGCCGTCCTCTGGGCCTCTGTCCTCGGTGCTGCTACCACTCCAGCCCCTGCTCTGCTCTCCTGTAGCCTTGCAGCCGGGCCACCATGTTGCCTAGAGCACTGGGCGGAGCTCCTCATATAGAGTCAATAGCAACATATTGCCCACACGTGTGTAGGGAGCTAGCCAACCAGGGCCAGGTGAGAATCCTGGCCGCAGGAACTTTCATTTCATCCACAGTACACAAGAGTACAATGACACAAGTACAGTTCAAAGAATAATGCTAAAACACATTGGATGTAGACTTTTTCAGGGGGCACAGAAAAATAAACTTAAGAAAAAAAATTTTTTTAAATCAGCTTTAAAAGCTTTGAGTCACTGTTAATGCTGCAGGTGTTGATCCTAGTCTTTAATAAAACAAGGCCCAGTCCGTAATACCTTTGAAATGGCCTACATTTACAGTTTGATATCAAGCATTTATAGATAGTAAAACAGCAAACCAATGGGGAAAATAAGCTGAAAGGTGATTTGCCTCCTGTCTGAAACTACCGGAGTGGGGAGGCAGCCTACTAAATCGCGGGCAGAAAAATGTGAGGGGAAGCATTTAGAACAACAAAAGTCTACACTGTGAGTAAAATATACCGGGCTCCAAAGCTGTTATTATTGTAGAACAGGATCAGTCAGACTCTTCCCAGCAGGGCAAGGAAATGCCAGGCAGTTTCAGGACAGGTGTAATGAAGTTCTGTCGAGCGCTTACTCTTGTGAGTCGTGCATGTGTGCGGCGTGCGTGTTCATTGGCTGTTTGGCCAGAAAGCTGTGGGAGAGCTGGGAGGTGTTGAGGGACAGTTAACAAGACCCCAAACCAGGAGAAGAAATTCAAATCAAAAAGGACTTCAGTTTTCAGAAGTGAAGCTGTGATTACAAAACAAAACAAGCTAAACCCCCTTCTTTATCAGCCCTTGCAGAACTGAATGAAGGAGGGCTGCTAATGCTTGAGGAGAAGAAAGTAACTTCTGTCTCACCTATATGAAGCAGTTGGCATCTTTGTCATTGACTTGACCTCCCACAGCACTGAGAGAAGGGCTACGGTCTTGCTCACATTCAACAGGTGAAGAAACAGCTCAGAGAAAGTAAGTGACAGGGCCACTGTCTTGCCAATGGGTTTCAGCCCCCGGGCAAGTTTACTACGGATTCAGTGTGACCAAAGAAATGACGGTAGAACGTTCTTGGAGTGAAAGGATTATACCCAACTTTATTTCCATGGTGGCAGGTCAATCACTAAAATCCCATCCACTCAGAGGAAGTCTGCACACAGCAAGCCAATCTCTGCCTCTGGGCTTCTATCCTTGGTGCTGCCACCACTCCAGCCTCTGCTCTGCTCTCCTGCAGCCTTGCAGCTGTGCCACCTTGTCACCAAGAGCACTGGGTGGAGCTCTTTATATAGAGTCAATAGCAACGTATTGCCCACACGTGTGTAGTGAGTGAGCTAGCTAAAGCCAAGCAGGGCCAGGTGAGAATCCTGGCCACAGGAGCTTTCATTTTGTCCACAGCCACCTTGACACCATGTGGGGTGGGTGGGTCAGTATTTCAGGCCAGCTGAGACTTAGGGCCCAGGTTCTTGTCCCACTCCCATGATTATAAAACTCAGGATCACTATGGACCGTGTTTCTAGTCAGTCTCTGGCCATTCACAATATGATGGCAAACTGTAGTAGTGACTTAACAAATGCAAAATTTGAATGCTATTAAGATGTTAAAGGAAAGCCTAGGACTCAGCGACATGAGCATAACTCAGAAGAGTTGAGATCGTAGAGAGCAATCTGTCATCACATCCTCCCCTTGTCAGAGATGGAGGGTTAAATAGTGTAGGTTTATTCCCTTGATCCAATATAAAGTTTCCTCATCTTTATTTGTACCGTACTATAATGTAAAAAAAAAAAAAGCTTTTTGTTTTGTTTCAGTGTCAGAGATGACTCTGCTAGGCAAAAAGGAAAAGGATCCAAAAGATCAGTCTTGTGTGAAAAAGGGCTGCAGGTAATGTGGTAGGTGATTGCTCATTGTCTGTTTTCTGGGTCATCAGCAATGTGAGAATTCTCAGATGCAGATGATACATATTTAAAGATGATTGGACCATCTGTGTCTCTTCAGATGCGTGAGAATCCCAAGTGTTCCAAACAAGGGTCAGTGTGGTATGTTAATCCTAACTGATGTCAGGCTATAGTTATCCTTCCCAAGTTCCAGTCTGGAGGAATTCACAAATTAGGCAGGTTGAATGTAGAACAGATACTCAGTATTTCAGAGGTCCTATTGTAGATGCTTATCTTGTTCCTTCTGTTGCCGCCACACCTGATAGTGTTGTTTGTATGTGTTTAGCTAAACTGACAAGTGTCTAGTTGACAGCATGTTTTTTAGGTTTGTGGGCACTGTTAATAATGGGGTCACTAGTAATTTGTCTTACCAGTTAAATAAAATCCTTCATTAGGAGTAAAGCCATCAGAATAGAAGAGTTCCCTAATTTTTAAGGTTGCTGGTATTTTCTAGTAAATAAAGGCAAAGTGTGCATAATTGAGGTTTGAAGGTTGTTATTGCCTCTTGGCAAAGGAAATGAACATGTCCTGACAGTTCTCAGTAACAGAACAAGTTAAAATTAAGAAACTAATAGTTGAGGTAGTAAAAAGAGGTTAAATAAATGTAAAATTGGCTTTTAAGTAGAGCAGTTTGAAGACAGTGAAAAATTTAAGAGCCAAAGGTTTAGTATTTTACATAGGGAATATGCGTGTATGTATGTATAAGGTACTCAGCAGAGTATTTCCTCTTTTGGTATTTTAAAAATATCTTTTGAATTAGCGATAGCACAGGAATTGGCAAACTTTGGCCGGTTTGCCAGATCTGGCTCACTGCCTGTTTTTTATGGCCCTCAAGCTAAGAATGGTTCTTGCATACATGCATGAGAATGGTTTAAAAAAAATTAACAGGAGACTATTTCATGACTTGTGAAGGTTATATAAAATTCAAATTTCAGCATCGATAAATAAGTTTTATTGGAACCCACCCATACTCATTTGTTTGCATATTGCCTATAGCCGCTTTTGTGCTATGGCCAAGCAGAACTGACTGGTTGAGACAGAGACTGTATGGCCCCACAAAGCCTAGAATATTTACTGTCTGTGCCTGTGATAGCAAAATAGTACTAATACCTGAAATTAGGGTTTCCCCCGTTTTCTGTGATTTTTTTTTTTAGGTAGTAAAGTTTTGGCAAATGGAATGTGATTTTTATCCAATGAAAGGGCCAATATTTTTCTCAGTAGAATGTATCTCTTATTTTATAAAGACAGTAGAAAATGGGGGCCACACAGCAGCCTTTCACCAAACACAAACTTTTTTATAATGTATCTATCTCAACAGCCAAGGGCTCACTCTATTGGAAATTATTTTCTTTTGGTTATGTCTCCAAACTGTCAGCAAATAGGTTCACTAACAGTACATACATTCTTGTATGTACATGGCGCATCTCCTAGGTAGGGTCATCTTCTCTTACCCTGGAATCTGATCTGGCCCTCTGACTTACTTTGACCAATAGAATATGGGTGTTGTCGTGTTGTGGCACTTCCAGGTCTAGGTCTGTGGACACCTTGCAGCTTCTGTCTCACCCTCTTGATAGCCAGCCAGCCAGCCATGTAAAGGAAGCTTGAACTTGGACTAGGAGAAGCAACGTGGCAGAGAACGCAGGCACTCCAGCTGACAGCCAACACTAAAACCTAGAAGTGGGGTCATCTTGAATAGCTGAGCTGACCCAGGAATGCTGGTGCATGGCTGAGCCCTACTTGAATTCTTGACCCTCATGATTATAAGCCAATAAAATAGGTTATAATGGTGGTTTTAAGCTGCAAAGCTTTGGGAGTACTGTGTTTTGGTAGGCAGTTTAATCTAAACTGAAAAAGTTTGGATATATATGTGACATTTCACTATGAAAGATGAAAGAGAAAAATATTCTCTAATATAGGATGTTAATAAACCACTGTAGTTAAATAATACTTCAGTTGTATGCCTGAGTTCCTGGTACATGCAGTTCATCTGAAAAATTAAATAGTTATGTATATGTTATAGAAGTAATACATGTTTATTGGAGATAATTTAGAAAAGGATAGAAAATTCTACACAGTATTTAAATTACTCATAATTCTGCCATCTAGAGAGAATCACTGTTCCAGCCTTTTCTTTACATTTTATAAAATTATATATATTATAAAATTTTGTATTCTGCTCTACTTGTATAATATTACATCATTAAATATATTTCAAAGACATAATTTTTTTTTGACTTTTTTTTTGGTATCATTAATCTACAATTACATGAAGAACATTATGTTTACTAGGCTCCCCCCTTCACCAAGTCCCCCCCACATACCCCTTCATAGTCACTGTCCATCAGCGTAGTAAGATGCTGTAAAATCACTACTTGTCTTCTCTGTGTTGTACAGCCCTCCCCTTGCCCCCACCACCCTATCGTGCTAATTGTAATGCCCGCTTTCTTTTTCCCTGCCCTTGTCCCTCCCTTCCCACCCATCCTCCCCAGTCCCTTTCCCTTTGGTAACTATTAGCAAAGATGTAGTTTTTAACAAAATGTATTTCAAAGACATAATTTTTAACAATTAGCTGCCTATTTAAGTAGATTATAAAAAATTCACATAATTCAGTTATGACATGGTCTTCATTTTCTATTTCCAGGTTTGCTTGGTAGAGATTTTCAAGTGAAGCTTTTTTTTTTAAACAGTTTTATTGAGCTATAATTCACATAACAAAGAAACGTACAGTTTAAATGTCATTTAAAATGCACAATATAAGGTTTTTTTTAGAATATTCACTGGATTCTATAACTATTACCCAATCTAACTTTAGAAAATTTTCTTGTCCTCTGAAAGAAACCAACCTCATTTCCCTCCCAACCCTTATGCTCACCCTCAAACAACCACAAATCTACTTCCTGTCTCTGTAGATTTATATATAGTGTTTTGTGACTGGCTTCTTCCACTTAGCATAATGTTTGTAAGACTTATCTATGCTTTGTCGTGTAGCAGTACTTCATTTCTTTTTACGGTCAATAGTCCAGTGTATGGATAGATAGACCACATTATATTTATCCATTCATAAATAAATTGATGGATATTTGGGTTGTTTCCACTTTTTGCTTATTGTAGATAATGCTGCTATGAACATTTGCACACAAGTTTTTGTGTGGGCATATGTTTTCATTTTTCTTGGGAATATACCTAGAAGTGAAATTCTTGGGTCATATGGGAACTATCTGTCCAACTTTCTAAAGAATTGTCCAACTGTTTTCCAAAGCAGTTGTTCCATTTTGCATTCCTACCACCAGTGTATGAGGTATCTAATTTCTCTGTATCCTTGTTAACACTTGCTGTTGTCTTTAGATTATAGCTCTTATAGATGTGCAGCAGTATGTCACTGTGGTTTGGTTCACATTGCCCTGACAGCTAATGATGTTGAGCATCTTTTCATATGCTTATTGCCCATTTTTATATCTTCTTTGGCCATTTTATTTTCATTTTACATTTTCCCCATTTTTTAATTAGTTTGTCTTTTTATTGTGTTGCAAGTATACTTCTGGATACAAGTCCCTTATCAGAGATATAATTTGCAAATCTTGTCTTCTGTTTTCTGGGCTTTTTCACTTTCCTAACATGTCATTCACAGCATTAACGTTTCGGTTTAGATGCAGTCCTGGTGTACCTGTTTCTGTTGTTGCTTCTGCCTTTGGCGTCGTATCTAAGATGTGGTTGCCGAAAACAAGGTCACAAAGATTTTAGAGAATTTTAAAATATGTTATTTTATTCATTTCTTTTTAATTCTCTAGCTAATACTGCCAGTTTTGTGTGTTTTTTTTTTTTTTTTAAATGCAGGCCCTTCCAGGGCAATACATATGGAGCATATTCTTTTAAATAGCTGCATAATGTTCTGTGGTATAAATACACATTAATGTAGTTAACTATTATCTGTTAATGGGAATAAAGTCTTATTTCCAGTTTTTTTGTTTCTGCCACAACCAAATGCAGAAGTCTTTGTACATTTATTATGTTGTTCTGGTGCCTTTATCCTGCAGGATTACCTAGGATAGAATGGGATGATTCCTTCAAATTCTAAGCTGCAAAGATTTATCCTACATTGGAATTTGAACACTCTAATCGGATGATTAGGAAAAAGATGATGAATCTGCTGTAAGAGAGCTTCTCGTCACAGCAAATTCATCTCAGAGCACCGGATTGCCCTCATGATCTGCTGTTCCTTCTGCAGCTTGCTTTCTTTACCTTCTTTAAGGTGGGAGAACAGACTGCTTTCCATAGAGCAACAGAGTAAACAAAATGCAGAAATGCTTGGAAAATAGCCACTAGGAAAAGTATGCCAGTGTGCCCTGCCTGCCGTTTGGATTTATTGTTTGCGTTTTTTTGCCATGCATTGCTGAAACAGAAGGCGCCACATAAAGATCCACACACACCCAGAGGATGCTGCTGTATAAACTGAAGGGATCACTCGGGGAAAAGGGAGCCTGTGCTGGCTCTATGCTGAGGGTCTACAACTAACATGTCATCTCATGTATTGGTTCAAAAGGGATTGGCAGCCCTAAACCTCGTGCATCTGATATTTTTCAAGCAGTCATGACAAAATAAAGACATTTAAAAAATAAAAGTCAAACAATTAAAATTGACTATAATTTTAATAACTTTATTTGCACTGGTTAAAAGGAATGAAAAACTGATAGGCACTTTAACTGATATCCTGGCCCCTAACAGTTAATGGTCAGCTTTTCGTTTACAAGAGCCAGAGTGGCAGGGGGTGTTTTAGTATTTTTGGATTCCTTTAAGAGTCCTAGTGACTGTTGACTCTTCATTGGCACACCCTTTGCCTCCTTTTAACAACCTTCAAATTGTTGTCATTATTTAGACTTGGGTAGAGGTTACTTTACTACCTTAGTGACTGAGTAAGATTCTGAGTTATGTTTTAGCTTCATTTAAAACATTTTTTTTTTCATGGTTTTAGGCTCTATTATTGCTTAGTATGAGTTAAGCTAAGTAAATAATTATGGGAAACTGACAGCTAGATGCTTTTTAGGTTTTTTTAACTTTTTATTAATGGAAACTTTAAACATTTCAGAATTGAAGCGAAGAGTGTACTGAACCCCCATGAACCTATGACTCATCTTCGACATGTATCATCTAGGGCCAATTCTGTCTCCTCACTCTGTGCAGTCCCATTGGCAGCCACCAGCCTCCTTGAACTGTGGCTAGTCTGAATTGAGATGTGGCTCATGCAAGTGTAAAGTGCACCCCCCTTCTCCTTATTTGTTTCCTTTATAACACTTTTACAACTTGTAGTTACTATTGAGTTCCTGGTAGGTTTTGATCAGACTGCCCACAGTAGTGTAACATCTGGAGGGATAGGGCCCAGCATGGAATCAGCAACTCCCTGGTGACTCCCCAGACACACTGCAGCGGAAATGCTCAACCCAGGCAAACCCAACCCCTCCCCTTTCCTGAGACATGTATATTGTAATCCCCTTAACTATTTTGATGTGAAACTCATAGATTATAAAATGACTCTAATACTCTACCGTAGTATCAAAAAGAAATACAAGAAATTTGCAAGAAAATTGTTTCTAGTATTGGCAGTGTGGCCTGTGTCAGACTAACCCTCTGCCAGGTACAGTCCTAAACTCTGGTTAAGGACTCTGGTCTTTACCACGTACATGGCAATAACAGTCTTGACCTGCTTGGTATCTTGGTTACTTCAGGTCTCCCCAGAGATGCCTGTCCTGCCTGAGTCTCTTATACAAAACAGCAACCTGGTAACACCCAGCACTTCCCATCCCTCTTAGCTCAGCCTTTTCCCCCAAGAGCACTTAGTACTGTTTGACTTTCTCTGGGTATTTTTCATTGTCTGTCTCCTCCCATTAAAAAGCTCCTTAAGGGCAGGAGATTTTTCTGCTTTGTTCACTTTGTCCTCAGCTCCTAGAACAGTATCTGTAGTGAAGTAGGTGTTAAGTAAGTTTTCATTGAACAAATGAATCCTTTAAGTTCTTGCTCTCTCTTGCTGTATGATTCTTCAGCAAGAAGGGCCAGTGAATAGCTGGATTGTAGGCAACTGTCAAAAAAGTCTTCTGCCTGAGCCCATCACCGAGTCCGAACATTTGCTGTGGTTAGTCACCTACCCATGTTGCTCCACAATGGGGCATGTAAAATGATGGATGAGGTGCAGAGATGCATCCCATGTAACTCCTGCCTGTCACCTGCAGATTTGTAGAATGCCCCTCTTGATCTGGCAATATGTATCTTAAATGCTGTTTTGTTAAGGTAGTGAGGCAGAGGGCTGCGAGGTGATCAGTTTGAAGGTTGACTGTAGATTCTGATTCTGGACTGACTGGTACTTGACATCTTGGGATGGTCACACTGCCAGTTGGGAGCAAGGAGTCATGGAAAATTCTGTTTTTACCATTAGCAGAAAGTTGGAGCTAGTTCTTAAAAGAAGGGAATATGTTTTGGTTAATTTAGGTGCATGCTGAACTTTATTTGCTATTTAATGCAACTTGGTAGAGAGTTTTATGAAGTAGAAGAAACTTTCGTGAAAGGAAAACACACAATTTGGACCATAGTCTTTGAGCCTGTGCTGTCAATGGAATAGTCCATTTGGAAAATCCTCTACATGTGGAGAGCAAAACAGGAGAGACATGAGGAAGAGAAGCCCAACTGAGCTCCCATGGAGACAGAGTGGTGGCTGTGAGGTGGCAGTAATTTGCCTGTCAATAGTGCTTGATAAATATTAACCAGTGTCACCAAAATATTTAAATAATAGATCGTGTACAGTAGATGATATTATTTTATCAAAATGTAAATCAGTTTCCTTCTTCCAAGTCAGGAAATGTCAAATGAGTAGCATCCAAAGATGATGACCAAGGTTTATAGTAAGCCTGTAACACTTTCCGGCCTTGTTTCTCTCCTCTGAACACTGTGAAGAGTGGACATGACCTCCCTTTGTGCAAGTGTCAAAAGAAATGTACTGCAGTGATCATTTAAGGAAACCATCTTGCTTGTTAAGAAGACCCTTTCCCTTACATATAATGCCTTATTTATCAGCCTTTGTTACTACTGTTTTTTTCTCAACCGCTTTCTAAGAGTTAAAGCAAAGATGTCAGGTAATATTCATTGTAATGGTAACCATGATAGAAGAATTTCGCTCACCACTTTCTCCACTCTTGTATTAATGTTGTTTCCAATACTCAGTTGATGTACCAATCAACATTGTGTGAATAATAAACAATGCAAATTATAAGAATAAAGGACCAGAAAGACATTACATATCAGTGATGACAGTCCTGAGCTGTGTCTCTTAAAGGTGATTAAATAAGTTCCCTTTGATTAATGGTTATCTTGGCTATCTTTTAGCTGCCCATGAAAAGTATAGTTGGAAATTTCTTAATAAAACAAAGCTGGTTAGTAAGTAAATGTTTTTGATGCTATAAGGAATCTGTAACTGAAATTGCATATCAGAAGCTATTTCCATCTATTGTTGGCTGAGGCTGAGAGAAAAGAACTGTACCTTACATAGTGACTGGCATAAAGTAGATGCACAAGAAATATTTGTTGAATGCATAACTAGACGGCTGAAGGAACAAGCTGTGAGCGGTAAACCCAAGTAGTCTCCCCTCTTCTGCTCCCAAGTCTCTTCTTTCTCTCTGACTACTGTAGCGTGGGAGGTATCTGATAAGCATGTAAACAGTGCTTTGGAAGGGAAGATTTACCAAAAAAAAAGTAATACAAGACGAAACATTATTTGAGAATAGTGTTGATACATATGTCAAGGCTGCTTAATGTTTTGTAAATCCTGGCCATGTGCAAGCCAGTGTCCGTTTAAGTTGTTAAGGAAAGTGAGAGTCACTGTCCCTGGCTAAGTGTCAGGTTGCCAGCATGCACTACGTAGATATGACACCATATTAGAAACAGGAAAAAGCAGAAGAAAAGCAAAGGTTCTGTGTCTAACCAAGAGGGTGGGGTAAGGAAGCCTTCCTTGTGCTGCACATTTCTGCAGAAAATAAGTTGATCTTTCAGTTGGTGAAATGACTTTTCATTTGGCTATAATACTCCTCTGGGATGGCTCTGTGAGTTCAATAAAACAAAGCTAAAGAAAATCCTCTTCTGTTTGAGGGAATATATAATTAACCCAAAGAAATTAGTGCCATCCACTATATTACTGAGGAAAAAGAATTAAATACTGGTATGAATAAAAATAGTCTCTATTATTGTTCTCCCTTGGATGAAATTACAAAGACTGTCAGTCATCCTGCTTAAGGGTCTAGTTTGTTAGTGGTGGGGAACAGTGCTTTCTATCTCCCTACTACATAATAGTTCACAATTAGATGAACGGTGGGATTTTTTTCCTTAGAAGGGTCTGCTGTAAGGTGCCATAGGAACCGAATATGTAGTTCTGGTAATTTTGGAATTGTGTTTGTGATACATTTAAATGCTGTTAGAATAATTATTACACCTTTTGAAGCCTCTTTCTGCATATTGGATGCCACTTTGCCTTGACACCAGACTCCAGAGCAGAGCTAGGATGCCTGCTTCCAGTGCTGGGTTCACCTTTGACTGCTGTGGCTATTTTAATTAATTAATAGACACTAATTGCATTGCCCTGCATTAAGTTCCAGACAAATAAAAAGGCATAAAATCTCCTCCCTGTCCTTAAGAAATCAGTTTAGTTGAAGGGTCATCCACATAAGCAGAAGGATAATGAGTATGGACTATTGGGGTCATAAGGGAAGGAACACAAAGCATCCTTGGTGGCAAGCAGTGGGGAAGAAGCCACCTGGGGGACCAGGGGCATTGCGGTGTTCAGGCCAGAGGCGTGCACACAGCAGGTCGGAGAGGACCCAGAGTGTTCAGAGGACTCTGGTTCAGGAGGCAGCTGCAGAAGGAAGCAGGAGATGGGCTGGCAGGAGCAAGGGCGCTCCATCTTCATTTCTGCACCTAAAGGTGAAGCTGTCTCAACACTGGAAGACTCCTAAGGAGCTTGCTCATTTTCGTGAAAACTTTGAAACTGCTGCTTTAGGGGAAGAAAAGTTTAACTTCTTTTTATCTGTACCCTTCTTGGGTTCATTGGCTGGGGCCCTGTAAATAGGCTGACAAAAGACAGATTAATGAGAGAAAAACAAAGGCAGGCTTATTAACGTTCAGTGTGTGGACACAGGGGTATACCCAGTGATGAGTAACTGGAAGGAGTGGTGAGAATTTGGGATCTGTATACCTAATTTTGGAGGGGAAAGGGAAGGAGAGAGGGTGCTTTTGGAAAAGCAAATGACTGGAAAGGTTTATGTATGGGCCCTTAGGAGTTGTAGCTGGGAGGTAAGATAGTTGGTGACAACTTGTGGGTGTGGTGGTGACTTCTCTCCAGGAATTGAAGATCATAGTTGCTCCCAGGTTTGTGACAGTTGAGTTTTTCCGGCAGGTTCTACTCATAGGCAGGGATTTCAGGAGTTCAAATGCCTTCAGCACACAAATATTCTTCTGTCAAAGTGGCATATTCTGGGGGGATATCCTGATCTCCATCACTGCTTCTTGGTTAATTGACATATTAACCTGCCAGCCCACCTATTTAGGACACTGAGGGCCAGATAACTGTCTGGAGTTTGGCAACATTTTAAACAAGGACGTCCTAAATCAAGGTTGGTATGACTCATGTTAGAGTTACCAGATTCTTCCTATGCTTCTCTTTCTGCCTCTCTTGGTCTTTATCTCCATGTCCCCCTAGGTGTGTAAGCCTCTGTTCTCTTTCTGCCCTTCTTAATCTGTCCTGGGAGTTATCTCTGCGTCCACCTCCTGTGGACTTCGATGCTCATCTCTGTCTTCTCTGGCCCCTCCCAAGGTCCCATCCCCTTTATGTGCATCTGTCCCCCACATTTAGCTTAGATCTGTCCCTGCACATCCCAGGCGCACATTTGGCACATAGGCTTTGTATTTTCAAGCACTTGTGTTGGTGTGAAATATAAGAAACTGAAGTGGGCATATTTTTAAGGTTAAACATTATGGATAATGAGTCTCTTCATCCATTTTGTTAGTGTATAGAAAAGCCACAGATTTCTGTGTGTTAATTTTGTATCCTGCAACTTTGCTGAATTCCGATATTAGTTCTAGTAGTTTTGGAGTGGAGTCTTTAGGGTTTTTTATGTACAATATCATGTCATCTGCAGATAGTGACAGTTTAACTTCTTCTTTACCAATCTGGATTCCTTGTATTTCTTTGTTTTGTCTAATTGCCGTGGCTAGGACCTCCAGTACTATGTTGAATAACAGTGGGGATAGTGGGCATCCCTGTCTTGTTCCCGATCTCAGAGGAAATGCTTTCAGCTTCTCACTGTTCAGTATGATGTGCTGTGGTTTTATCATATATGGCCTTTATTATGTTGAGGTACCTGCCCTCTATACCCATTTTGTTGAGAGTTTTTATCGTGAATGTATGTTGAATTTTGTCGAATGCTTTTTCAGCGTCTATGGAGATGATCATGTGGTTTTGCCCTTGTTTTTGTTGATGTGCTGGATGATGTTGATGGATTTTCGGATGTTGTACCATCCTTGCATCCCTGGGATGAATCCCACTTGATCATGGTGTATGATCCTTTTGATGTATTTTTGAGTTCGGTTTGCTAATATTTTGTTGAGTATTTTTGCATCTACGTTCATCAGGGATATTGGTCTGTAGTTTTCTTTTTTGGTGGGGTCTTTGCCTGGTTTTGGTATTAGGTTGATGTTGGCTTCATAGAATGGGTTTGGGCGTATTCCCTCCTCTTCTATTTTTTGGAAAACTTTAAGGAGAATGGGTATTATGTCTTCTCTGTATGTCTGATAAAATTCCGAGGTAAATCCATCTGGCCTGGGGTTTTTTTTCTTGGGTAATTTTTATATTACCGCTTCAATTTTGTTGCTGGCAATTGGACTGTTTAGATTTTCTGTTTCTTTCTGGGTCAGTCTTGGAAGGTTGTATTTTTCTAGGAAGTTGTTCATTTTTCCTAGGTTTTCCAGCTTGTTAGCATATAGGTTTTCATAGTATTCTCTAATAATTCTTCGTATTTCTGTGGGGTCCGTCCTGATTTTTCCTTTCTCATTTCTTATCTGTTGATGTGTGTTGATTATCTTTTTCTCTTAATAAGTCTGGCTAGAGGCTTATCTATTTTGTTTATTCTCTCGAAGAACTAGCTCTTGGTTTCATTGATTTTTTTCTATTGTTTTATTCTTCTCAATTTTATTTATTTCTTCTCTGATCTTTATTATGTCCCTCCTTCTGCTGACCTTAGGCCTCATTTGTTCTTCTTTTTCCAATTTTGATAATTGTGACATTAGACTATTCATTTGGGATAGTTCCTCCTTCTTTAAATATGCCTGGATTGCTGTATACTTTCCTCTTAAGACTGCTTTTGCTGCATCCCACAGAAGTTGGGGCTTTGTGTTGTTGTTGTCATTTGTTTCTATATATTGCTGGATCTCCATTTTAATTTGGTCATTGATCCATTGATTATTTAGGAGCATGTTGTTAAGCCTCCATGTGTTTGTGAGCCTTTTTGCTTTCTTTGTACAATTTATTTCTAGTTTTATACCTTTGTGGTCTGAAAAGTTAGTTGGTAGGATTTCAGTCTTTTTGAATTTACTGAGGCTCTTTTTGTGGCCTAGTATGTGGTCTATTCTGGAGAATGTTCCATGTGCACTTGAGAAGAATGTGCATGTTGTTGCTTTTGGATGTAGAGTTTTATAGATGTCTATTAGGTCCATCTGTTCAAGTGTGTTGTTCAGTGCCTCTGTGTCCTTACTTATTTTCTGTTTGGTGAATTTGTCCTTTGGAGTGAGTGGTGTGTTGAAGCCTCCCAAAATGAATGCATTGCATTCTATTTCCTCCTTTAATTCTGTTAGTATTTGTTTCACATATGTTGGTGCTCCTGTATTGGGTGCATATATATTTATAGTGGTTATATCCTCTTGTTGGACTGAGCCCTGTATCTTTATGTAATGTCCTTCTTTATCTCTTGTTACTTTCTTTGTTTTGAAGTCTATTTTGTCTGATACTAGTATTCCAACACCTGCCTTTTTCTCCCTGTTGTTTGCATGAAATATGTTTTTCCATCCCTTGACTTTTAATCTGTGCATGTCTTTGGGTTTGAGGTGAGTCTCTTGTAAGCAGCACATGGATGGGTCTTGCTTTTTTATCCATTCTATTACTCTGTGTCTTTTGATTGGTGCATTCAGTTCCATTTACATTTAGGGTGATTATTGAAAGATATGTACTTATTGCCATTGCAGGCCTTAAATTTGTGGTTACCAAAGGTTCAAGGTTAGCTTCTTTACTATCTTACTGTCTAACTTAACTCACTTACTGAGCTATTATAAACACAGTCTGATGATTCTTTATTTCTCTCCCTTCTTATTCCTCCTCCTTTATTCTTTGTATGTTGGGTGTTTTGTTCTGTGCTCTTTTTAGGAGTGCTCCCATCTACAGCAGTCCCTTTAAGATACCCTGTAGAGGTGGTTTTTGGGTGGCAAATTCCCTCAACTTTTGCCCTCAAGTTTTGCTTGTCTGGGAATTGTTTAATCCCTCCTTCATATTTAAATGATAATCATGCTGGATATATATAGTATGCTTGGTTCAAGGCCCTTCTGTTTCATTGCATTAAATATATCATGCCATTCTGTTCTGGCCTGTAAGGTTTCTTTTGAGAAGTCTGATGATAGCCTGATGGGTTTTCCTTTGTAGGTGACCTTTTTTCACTCTCTGGCTACCTTTAATACTCTGTCCTTGTCCTTGATCTTTGCCGTTTTTTTTTTTTTTTTTAAATAATTATTTTTTATTGAAGGGTAGTTGATGCACAGTATTACATTACATTAGTTTCAAGTGTACAACACAGTGGTAGAACATTTATATACATAATTCGAGGTTCCAGCTATCACCCTACCAAGCTGTTACAATATCTTGACTATATTCCTTATGCTATACTTTACATCCCGGTTACTTATTTATTTTACCATTGGAAGTCTGTCCTTTTTTTTTTTTTTTTTGTGAGGGCATCTCTCATATTTATTGATCAAATGGTTGTTAACAACAATAAAATTCTGTATAGGGGGGTCAATACTCAATGCACAATCATTAATCCACCCCAAGCCTAATTTTCATCAGTCTCCAATCTTCTGAGGCATAACAAACAAGTTCTTACATGGAGAACAAATTCTTACATAATGAATAAGTTACATAGTGAACAGTACAAGGGCAGTCATCACAGAAACTTTCGGTTTTGCTCATGCATTATGAACTATAAACAGATCAAATATGAATACTCATTTGGTTTTTATACTTGATTTATATGTGGATACCACATTTCTCTCTTTATTATTATTATTTTTAATAAAATGCTGAAGTGGTAGGTAGATACAAGATAAAGGTAGAAAACATAGTTTAGTGTTGTAAGAGAGCAAATGTAGATGATCAGGTGTGTGCCTGTAGACTATGTGTTAATCCAAGCTAGACCAGGGCAATAAAACATCCACGTATGCAGAAGATTTCTCTCAGAACAGGGGGGGTGAGGTTCTAAGCCTCACCTCTGTTGATCCCCAATTTCTCACCTGATGGCCCCCCTGCGACTGTACCTGTCTTAGGTTGTTCCTCCCTTGAGGAATCTTACCCGTCTCTGGCTAACCAGTCATCTTCCGGGGCCATACAGGGAAATGTGAAGTTGGTAAGTGAGAGGGAAGCCTTATTGTTTGAAAAGGTTAGCTTTTTACTTCTTTGCATATTTATGCCCTGTGGCTTCTATGCCCAGCATTTGTCTTGAGGTATCTTTACCACTTGGAAGAATTATGATACTCGGTAAATTTGATATGAGGCACGAATTCTATTTAAGGGTTGTAATTAGGAAGGAAGAAGAAAAGCTATAGAAGTAGCAGGCGGAAGAAAACATGGGAAGATTGATTATTTCTTTGGCATATCTTCTTGTAGAGTACTTCAGCATGAATAGGTTTTAAGCTACTACTTAAATTGTGCACACGCATTAACATAATAGGAGTATAGTTACATAACCAAAGCATATCTGTAATTACCAGCCATCTCCAGTGAAACCAAGTAAACCAGTTAGGCACCTTAGGCATTTGTGAAAACTTATCTATGACATGGTGGATATTGTCCAACTGAACTTGAACAGTCTGAGAGAAATCAGACAAATTAAAACAACCCATTCCTGGGGACTGTTCACATGCCATATGTTCTTTTAACAGTAAATAGTCTGTAGTTGTAAGACTTTGGAGCGCTTTTGCCGTTTTAATTATTATGTGTCTTGGTGTTGTCCTCTTTGGGTCCCTTCTGTTGGGAGTTCTGTGTGTTTCCGTGGTGTGAGCAACTATTTCCTCTCCCAGTTTGGTAAAGTTTTCAGCAATTATTTCTTCAAAGACACTTTCTATCCCTTTTTCTCTCTCTTCTTCTTCTGGTACTCCTGTGATGCAAATATTGTTCTGTTTCGGTTTGTCACACAGTTCTCTTAATATTCTTTCATTCCTGGAGATCCTTTTATCTCTCTCTGTATCAGCTTCTCGGCATTCCTGTTCTCTGATTTCTAGTCCATTAATGGTGTTTTGCATCTCGTCCATTCTGCTTTGAAGTCCTTCCAAAGATTGTTTTATTTCTGTATTCTCCCTCCTTAGCTCTTGCATATTTATCTCCAAGTCCATCAGCATGGTTATGACTTTTATTTTGAATTCTTTTTCAGGAAGATTGGTTAAATCTATCTCCCCAGATTCCTTCTCAGGGGAAGATGTGGAAGATGTCTGAGTTAGTCTGGTCTGGATCAAATTTTTCTGCCTTTTCATGTTGATAGATGCAGTGGTATGCTGTTCACTCGTCTGTCAGCTGGAAGAACCAAGACCCTTTCCACTTGCTCCTGGCTTTTCTTTACTGGGACAACGGCGACCCCTAGCAGCTTGTGTTGGGCAGTTGCGCGTAGGCTGCGTCTCTGTTTCTTGCCCGGCGGCTATAGAGGAAGCTCCCTTGCTGTGGGCGTGGCCAGCCTCAGGCTGCTGGTCTGCCATGGCAGGGCGCCGGAGGGGGAACGGGCGGGGGGCTGTTTATCACCGTGAGGGATCTCAGAGCCGCGCTGCTGCCCAGGGGTTTAGGGTGCCCAGAGTTCCCTGGGATTCTCTGCGGCTGGGCTAAGTGTCCTGGGATGCTTCTGTCCAGCTGTGGGGTCCCTGTCCCTTTAAGACTTTCAAAAAGCACTCGCTTTTCTTTGTCCCAGGGGCGCCAGCTGCAGGGACCCGCTCGCAGGTTTTACTGTCCTATTTCGCTAGTTTTCCGCACTCCTCGCACTGTGTGTCTGCGCTCTGGGTGCGGATGGCTAGGGCTGGGTGTTTAGCAGTCCTGGGCTCCCTCTCCCTCTCCGCTCCAACTACTCTCTTCCCGCCGGGAGCTGGGGAGAGGGGCGCTAGGGTCCCACTGGGCCAGAGCTTGTATCTTACCCCCTTTGCGAGGTGCTGGGTTCTCGCAGGTGTGGATGTAGTCTGGCTGTTGTCCTGTGTCTTCTGGTCTCTCTTTTAGGGATAGTTGTATTTTCAAAAATATATGTTTTGGGGAGGAGATGCCCACTGTCCTACTCACGCCACCATCTTGGCTCCCTCTCTTCATCCATTTTGTAATTCCCAGAGGCAGATGTAAGTCGATGCTCTGCTCAGGGGGCACACCATTGAAGTCTGTGTTTTTTATCCCCATCCTTCCCTGCAGAGCTTTTGGGGAGCTTTATCTCTGGTGCTGGTACTGATTTATTATGGTGTAGTGGATTTAAGGGCATTAGGTGGTTAAGCACCTTTTTCTTCTTTAACAATAATGGCTATTTTTGGTCTTTACCCTTAAAAGAATAAGAATTACAAGGAGTCTTTTTGGAGGAAGAACCTTTGCTCTAAATTGAGATACACCTAAGATGGTTTTTGTTTGTTAGAGAATATATGTAAAGTATAGCTGCATACTTTATAATAATTTTAACATACATTGAAACCTTGGTTGCCTAAAGAAATTATTTCATATTAACATGTTATTAGTTATTTTGATAATTTAGTCTTCCCAGTGGGTGCTAGTCTAAACATTTTTATATTTCTTAATAGTGATGGGCCTGCCTACTTCATGAGACAGCAATAGCTTCTTTACAGTTAGCTAGAAAAATGTGCTTGGAGAGAAATCCTAGACTGCCAATTGCTGTGTACATTTGTGTGTACATGAGTAGCTGTGTAGATTCTAACTAAATCTGGAAACTAAGACTATTAAAGGTGAGAATTGTTTCTTCATATTTACCTTTTTTTCAAGTCTCAAGTAACATTTCCTCAAGGCCTGCCTGGCCTTTTAGATCTGGTTGCACCCATTTGCTCCCACCCCCTACCCTGTACCCTATGTGAAACTCCTTACATCACACCTATAATTACAGTGTCAAAACTCCACATGGCAGGCCCTTGGCAGTCTTGTTCACTGCTTATCTTTAGTAGTGCCCGACATTCAGTCTGCCACCTTCCAGCTGCATGCCCTAATCTCATGATCAGGAGGATTGAGTGGGGTGGCTTAGGTAAAATGCCTTAGAATAGTGGCTTACCATAGTAAGTAGCCAGTGTGTGTCGGCTCTCATTAAAAATTAATCAGTGCATTGTCTCCATCCAGAAAAGACCAATAGTTCAGGTTCACTAGACCTTCTCCCTTCTTTCTTTGCATTTTTATTTATTCATATTTCTTTCTACAATTGTTTACTGCCAAAGATATTAAAAAATAGTATGAGCTATTTTCATAATATAAACAAATATTTTTATTTCATATGTATATCTATAAATATACAGATACATGTATTATATATATACATACACATGTACATATAAAACGTTTTCCCCAACTCTTCTCTAAGAAATTGCTATAAACACCAGTATGCACCACAGTGCCTGGTGGGCCACTCAGCAAAGGGCTTCATGTAATAGGCATTCTCATGACTGCCATCAGTTATTGGGTGCCCAGTATGATGATGCCAGGATGATGTTTTCCCCTCTGCTCTCCTCACTCCGAGTTCATTCATGTCAGGAACTTTGTGCTCACTGCAGCTCTGACCATAATTACAATCAAGTAATAGTTCCAGGGTCACACTTACATTAGAAGCAAAACTAATGGACTGTTTTGCCTTTTTTTAAGATTAAATTTTAAATTAATTTTTTAAATTAAAGGTTAGAATAATGTTATTATCCTAGTGAGAATTCTTAGTGGAGAAAGATAGCCAAGCATTTTGAGGATTAATGACAAATGCCAGTTTGTTATACCAGGTATTTTTTTTTTAAGTATTTTTAAAGAGGTCCATGGTGTGAAGTGAACTGTTTTTAGCTACCATGGAGAAGTACAACAGTGAATTCTTAACTAATTTAGCTTTAAAAATATATAAACAATATATTCTCATTATGGAAAAAGAAAATAATGAATGAGCAAAAAATACAGAAATGACATTGTTAATTGTATTATTTAGTCCCTAGAATAGATCCTGATGCACAGCACATATGCAATAAATAATTGTTGAATGAGAGGATGAATAGGTGACCCCGTGGACTTTATAGAGGCCACCCAGCAGAAGAGGTCAGGGCACAGATGTTTACATCTGAGAGAAATTAATCAGGTAGAATCTGAAGAATGGGTGTGCAATCTTAACTTTTTAGTTGTCAAAATGAGTTTTAAATTAGGTGCAATGATTACTCTGTTACCAGACTGCCATTGAGGGCAGCACTAAGAAGCAGTGAAGGTCATTGTAATGTTGGACAGTAATTTGTATGTGCTAACTGCTGAGACCCCAGTAAATCACACTGAGATGAAACGCTCTGCTTCTCGTAGTAGCTAGTGCTACCTCCCTTTCTCTAACGGATCACATTCATTCATTTACACTGTGCTTCTACAGATGAACAAATATGCAGATTAGAAATTAGAAAAACATTCATGTTTTTTGCTATTGATGATTATTTGGTAAAAATATTAAAAGCAAATGTGCCTAGTGTTCCAAGCCCACACTGCCCCAGAACCTGCACCTGAACTTTGTGAGCTGAAACCCATCTTGTAACCCTGGTACCCTCTGAATGCAAGCCGCCATTCCAGGAGGTTATACCAGGTCTGAGCTGCTGTGTCGACAGTTTTGGTCTTTTTTCACAAGCCTTGCTTTCCCTTAACTCAGTGGAGATGAATTGTGCAGCAGCCAGAGTTGTCCTTCTTCCTCCTCCGTCTTTTATTTCATAGCTTGGTTTCCACCTTGGACAGCTGTTTTTTTTTTATATTTGTACATACGTATCTTTCCTTCTTTTTTGATCTTCAGCCTCTCCTACTTTCCTTTTTACTCTTTCTCTTTGTATGCCAAAAAATCCCTCCTGAATTTATTTGAAAAACATATGGCTTGCACTTGGAACACCTAATGAAGAATTTTCAAACCATAAATTTTGAAGTGAGGGCTAAGTAAAGTGTCCACAGTCTCTAGAGCTCTTGAAAGCTCCATAGAAATGTTCAAATGCTCTTTGTAGTCACACATGCTTTTCCTAAACAAATTTAAACTGATAATTTTCTATATAATAATAGTGTATTATTATTAGCTAGCAACAAAAGAATTGGGTATTGAAACCAGGAGTGTTTTATTAAAAATGAAACATACAAAACAGATACAGAGTTAACAGAAGCCAGACCTGAAGATTCATCTCTGAAGTTTGCTATTAAATGAGCTTATTGTGTGTTTTTCACAAAATGAGCCCCAACTGGGCTTGGCTTCAAGTACCATATTTCAAGAGAACTAAGTATTTCTTAATATAATTTCCATTAGTGTTTAGTTTCTGTTTAATGTCTATTGTTGATGATAGAATGGATATTGCAGAGGAAATTGTTTTCTGGTAGTTTCTGCATTGAAATACATGTGATAGTATTTCATTTATATATGGGTCATAGAATTTTGTGGACTAGCTTAGAAAACCAACTTCTACTTATAACACTGAATATTAGGGAAATGCATTCTGAGTTGGGAGCTGCCTAATTTGTAAGCTAACAAAGGACGTTTACTGTGTACTGTATTGAAATCTACCCAGAAGCATCTAGTTCATCTGGCATACAGTAAAAAAAGAAAAGCCAGTAAAGGCCTTATTTTTACTCTGAAATCAATCCATTGTCCTTTAGTTAGTGATAGTGGTTATGAAAACACCCACTGGGACACTTTTAGAGAATCTTTATGCAGAGATTTTTAAAGACAGGTGAAAAAGTACTACTTAAAGTTAACTGACCACCTCAGGATTTTCCATGAAGAGTCATATCAATCATGAAAGCACTGCCTACTTTTGCAGGGGTTTTTAAATTGCTGTCCAAAGTCTTTTTTCAAATATTCTTTATTACAGGTATTAACAGTCTTTGGGGAAAGCTGTTTGAAAGCCACACATATTTTCTAGTTTAAGAAATACAAGTAAAGCACTCACTTTCACAGAGAATTACTCCCATATTAATATTTTGGTGTGAAAATGTGTGTCTATGGAATGTATCATGAGAAGTATTTCATTTGTTAGGTGTTAATTGTTTTTATGACCATTAGTTTTATAAATGATTCTTTGTTTGTTGAAGAATGATTAAAACCACATAGATGTGACTTTGCCACTTTAATCCTTTGGATGAAAGCCAACATATTCTAAGCCAAGGAGTTTATGGTGGGATCTTAATGTATTGCTATCATAATTGTACTTTGGTATTCTGTGAAATACTCATGCAGTAGTTCGAGTAGTATGCTATATTTGAATGCACACATTAAAATTTGCTGGTTGCTTTCTTTTTCCTATATGAGAAATTAAATTAATTGAAGGCTACTTAGTGGAATGTAATTGAACACTAGTTATTTTAATTTCCTTG
Source organism: Manis pentadactyla (assembly GCF_030020395.1). Classification (NCBI taxonomy): domain Eukaryota; kingdom Metazoa; phylum Chordata; class Mammalia; order Pholidota; family Manidae; genus Manis; species Manis pentadactyla. The sequence goes on along the minus strand of NC_080021.1, from coordinate 110,790,150 downwards.
CTACTTGATCAAGATATTGCTCTTTTAAGCATCATGTAAAATTAGTACCCACTCTTATATGGTAAAATAAGGTGATTTACATGATGTGGAAAATATTATTCTGAATCTGATGGGTTTCTGTGCCAGTTAACACATTATTATTTTTACAAAGATATGGGTTAAACATGAGTATTTTTTCTTTTTCTTTGGTATAATTGTTAATATTTTCATTGTATTTTACTTAAAAATAAGTTTTGCTAAAGCAAGTAGAGAAGTTCACCTGCCCATTTCACATACAGCTCATAGAATGCCATCAGTCAATAATACATATTCTTGCAGAGGTACAAGTGTTGGTTATTTAGGTGACTAGGCATATTGCTCTTATCAGCAGAGAACTAGTAAGAACTTCTTACAAATGTAATGAAAACGTGTATTTTAGGAGCAGAGGGGTAGAGTTTTATCACATGCAAGTGACTGCTTGAAAAGCTGTGTTTCTATAGGGGCTGTAGAAAAGTAGGTGCTTCGAGACTTGAGAAGAACCGCAGCTGGGGTTCCTGCAGGCTCAAGCAAGCGTTTGATGACAGGCCAGCTACAAGGTGTTGACAGCATGGCTGTGTTCACCTTTGGGTTTGAAGTTGCTTTTGGAGTAGAATTTTAGAACGGCTGCTTGGTTCTCCTTAAGTATTGATTGTATCGTTTCAGATTGATAAATTTTCAAAATAAACTTCCTAAACCATGCCTTCCGGCTGCATAAAAGCTATTCGCTGGTAAATCAGGGACAGAGGCCTTGAATGTCCTGGTTTCTCTTGTGACTTTTGTACATACACAGCTTTTTCCCTCTGTGGTTTACATAGCCAACATAAAAACTGTGGTTGAGAATCAGTAAGCTATTCAGTATATTTTAAGTCATCATAGCTCTTGATATTTCTCAGATATTTATTTTGAAATTCATGGTGAAAAATTTGTAAAGTATATTGTCTGTGTTTCCTTATGAAGCATTAATAATTAGATAAGGAGATTATTGGGAAGCAAAGAGGGTAATAAAAGCATAAATATTGTTGGGATTTGGGGACAATAATTAAAATGGGTGTTCAATTTTTTTCCTCAATATAAAGGTGATAAGTCAACCCATACTTGGTCAAGTTTATTAGAAAACTGTCTCAAACATTGTAGAGAATGTTACAGGCTTATAGTCTTTCTGGAGAGCCACCTGGAAATAGCTGTCAAATTTAAATATACATACAGTTATTAATCCCATAGTCCACTCCTGAATCTCTTATCTCCTAGAAATAAAAACACTAATTAGTAAGATTATATATGTGTACAAATACATTTATTGCACCATTATGCATTGTGTCAACAGTGGAAACAAAGTGAATGACCTTCAGTAGTGGAATGGCCAAAGAAATTATAGCCTATTCATACTCTAGAATATTAAGTAGTTATTAAAAATGAGTCAGGCCAATTGAGTAGGAGTCAGACCAATTGAGTAAAACCTAGGTTGTAATTTAGGGAAAGGAAGGTTGAGAGAAGCATGTGTAATAGGATTCCATATTTTAAAAACACAAAATGTTTCTTTGTGTTGCTTTTATCATCACACATACCAGCCAACCTGTCAATGATGGCTTTGAGGTTTGGGAATGGCAGGGAAGTTAGGGGAAAAAACTGAAATGATAATACAGATATAAAGCCAATTGTAATGTGAAAGTTTAAAACTGTGTGTGTGCATGTGCATGTATGTGACTATTGAGATATGCATAAAGATGTGCATATAAATTTTCATAGTATTAATGGTGGTTATCTTAGGTATTGGTATTACAGTAATGTTTTTCAAGCTTTTTCCTAATTTTTCTCTATTTGATTTTTTACCCCAAGAATCCCATGCTTATATAATGTGAACAAAAATAAAACTCAGTAAAGTGGGGAACAAAAGAACAATGATGTCCAATACTCAGTTTTGTGTTTTTAGCATTCTGATGCTTCCCCAAACGTTTAATGAATTGTGCTGCCTACATAGAAAATACATTTCTTAATTTATGAATGAAAATATTTGTGGCCCTGGGATAGTATTTTGTATTAGTGTCATGAAGCTAACAGTTATTTTTGTGGTAAATCTGTAAAACATTCATTAGTGTTAAAAATTAAAAAATAAAACATTTCAGAATTGTAGAATGTTTGCTTAAAAACACGTGGCCACCAAACTTGAAAACATAAAAGGAAGGATTGACAGATTTAACCACATAATAATGAAAACTTCTCATCAATGGTTATCATAAGTAAAATCAAGAGAAAAAAATTTGCATAAAATCATACTGTTTTGTGTATAATCAAGAAAAAATTCAGTAGAAAATGGGTGAAAAATATGAACAAGAAAAATCACAAATAAAGAAATATAAATAACCAGTGAACATGAAAATGTTCAACCACAGTAATAATCCATGTAAAATTAAAACAAATATACATTGTTGACAAGAATATAAGGTCTTTCTTAACAGTTTAGTATATATATATATTCAATGCCTTAAAATATGCATACCTTTGACTCAGTAATTTCATTCCTAGGAATTTATCATGATTTAGCTAATTGCATAGGAATGTCTTTAAAAAAATATATTTATAGTGATGTTTATTATGAAGTTTTGTTTATAAATGGCTAAAAAAGGGAAGATTATAAATACACAACAGTAAGAGGGTTGTTAAATTATAGTTTGGCTGTACAGTTGAGTCCTATTAATACTAGTTATGTAATTTTATATGGAAAATTGGTAAAGAATTAATTTGAAATAGTATATGTAGTATGAATTCCATTTTTTGTAAAAGAATATAGAGCATTGCATGGAAGAAAATATGGAGGCATATATATCAAAACAGTGATAACCTGGATGATGGAGTGATTTTTGTTTGTTTTATTTTATTTGCTTTTTTTTTAGCATTCTGATATAAACCTCAAGCCTTTAATGAAGTATGTTGTTGACATACAGGTACACTTCTCAATTTACAGATGTAATATGTAATATATTCATTTTCTACAATGAATAAGTATTGCTTTTATAATTAGAAAAAAATTACCTTGTTCATATGATACATTAAAAAAAGCCAAACAGACAACCACATAGAACATACACACAAAGGGTTTCTTCAAAGTTACAGGGGAAAAGGAGGGTCAAAGTAGTGAACATTTAGTCAGTTTCAATTGTGTGCTAGTTCTTTGTATACATTATGTCAATTAATTATTTATTTACTAAATTTAATAAATATATACTAAACACCTACTATTATGTTACAGTCATAATAAACAGACCCTTTCACAAAAAGGAATATAGGCTCAGGAATATGTCCTTTGAGATCACACAGCTAGTTAGTTGGAAAGCCAAGGATTTAAACCCAGCTAGAGTTGTCAGGATCCTCTCAATTTTTTTTTTTTTGTAGATAATTATTTTTTATTGAAGGGTAGTTGACACACAGTATTACATTAGTTTCAGGTGTACAACACAGTGATTCAACATTTATATACATGATAATTCTAGCTACCAGCTATCACCATACCAAGTTGTTACAATATTTTGACTATATTCCTTATGCTATACATTACATCCCGGTTACTTATTTATTTTACAATTGGAAGTCTGTACTTTTTTTTTGAGAGGGCATCTCTCATATTTATTGATCAAATGGTTGTTAACAACAATAAAATTCTGTATAGGGGAGTCAATGCTCAACGCACAATCATTAATCCACCCCAAGCCTAATTTTCGTCAGTCTCCAATCTTCTGAAGCATAACGAACAAGTTCCAGGATCCTCTCAATTTATTGCTGACATGAAGCTCAAAGAATTGATCTACTAGTGGTCACCAGACTGTTGGTAGGATTAGCAAAATATACTTCGTAGTTCCAGACTGATCCCAGAAGTTTTGAGTTTACTAGCTGCCTCCCCTCTCACCTCATCCTCAGCACATTCTGGATGTTGCAGAATTGCACGTGGGCTGCTTTGTCCCAGACCCACCTAGATGTGTGCATTCCTCCCTCAGCCCAGGCTTTTCAGATGCCTAGCTTGGTCAGGTGGTCAGATTCGATGGGGACAGTTTATCTTTAGATGTCCCACCATTGGTTTTTAGCTATTTCCCCACCTCCCTGTGTCTAGATATAGTTAGTTTAATCCCTCCATTTCCTATATGGGGCTGTGCTTTTCTAAGCCATTGAAGTGACCATCAGGCTAAAGGTTCCTGTTACATTACTTGACTTCACATCTTGTCAAATGAGTTTTTAATCTAGCTCAGGAATGTATCTTCCCCCAGATGAACAATGATGTGCCCTGTACATTAAAGGGCAAAGCTGAACACTGAAAACCAGAGCCCTTAATTATGTGCAAAATGTTTTCAGTCACATCTGTTGGCATGCTCACAAATATCAGATTGAGGGGTCTTTTTGAAACCTCCCAGCAGAACATTTCAGAAATCCTCTTCAGCCTTCAGCACAATTTCACTGAAATGTTGGACTGGACCCAAACCAAAGAGAAAACTCTTCTGATATTACAAAAGGCTCTTAATTCCTTGAATTATATTTAGGGAAGGGGAACAGGAAAGGATTGGAGTGTAAGAAGGTGGGAGATATAACTGAGAGAAAAATGCACTCTGATAGAAAAATGAAGATGCCTAGATTAAATTATTTTAATCTATTTTTTAAAATGAAAATGTAGTGGAATAGGAAAGGAGAGAATGTAATAAATAAGAAGTGGTGTAAAACAAACCCCAAATTGAAGGTAGAGATTAGAGAGCATGTCCTTGCCCTTTCGAACATAAGTGGTGGGTACTTACCTGTGTTTTCCTCTTACCATTCCTTGCACCCAGCTTTTCAGAGTTGGATCTGTAATAAACTAGGTTGTCATATCTACTGCTTAAGGAATTTTTATTTTCGCAAATTACGAGATCCACTTTGGTGTCTGACTGAATCTCACAGGATTCCTGCCGCATCCCATTCCCTTTCCTGATTTCCCCCACTGTTTGTCTATGCTTTTCCTCCTGTGACTAGTTTTCTCATTTTCAGCCTCTTTTCTCTTGGTCTTCAACCCTAGAGTTTGCATCCAGTATCTGTAACTCCCTGCTCTGAAAACTGAAAATAACCGGTCATTGACTGACTCATTTATTCAAAGAGTATTGCTGGGTACCTACTACATGGACCAGGTATCCGGTGAAGGGGAGGAACATCGTTAAAAAGCAAGTTCCTTGCCCTCAAGGAGCTTATGCTTTTATTTAAACATAAAAAAACATTGACTTAGAATGAGGTACAGAAGAAGTGCTGAGAATAGGAAGGGCAATAGGCTCGCGGCTTGCAACCCATCAGGGGAGCAGCTAGGAGAGGGAATGGCTGAGTGTCTCAAGGGCATTCCGTGAGCCTGGAGCTTCTGTCCAACAATGATCTCATTACTCTGTCGGTAGGATTTCCCTTGCCTGGCACGGAATCCCTTTGCTGTCCAGACACACTGCTTTTCTGCTTCCTCCTTTAAATTGTCAGCCTTGCTCTTGCATTATTAGAAAACATTGCTTCCACAATCTGCTCCCTCTTTCCTTTGCCTTTAACTCCGCTTAAAATGGCCCCCTCCTTTGAAGCCTTGATTGGCCCACTTTGGGGCTAGGGCTTGGAGGGAGGAGGGTGTACTTGACTGACAGGGTTCCAATGCCTGATTTCAGAATACATGACGTTTCCTATCTTTGTTCTTAAAAACGTTCATACAGATAGAGCCTAATACACAGGTCTGAATTAAAAACAAGATGAATTTGGAGGATAAATACCTATCTTTTTTTTTTATTATTACTGGATCCCTTTCTCTTTTTTTTTATTAAGGTATCATTGATACACACTTATGAAGGTTTCACATGAAAAACAATGTGGTTATTACATTCACCCATATTATCTAGTGATAAATACCTATCTTTTATGGGACAACTGATTCATTTTAGGTGTTTGCAGATAACATGTTTTTGTCGTGTGGTTTGCAACTGTAAGGATAAATAAATGTTGTAGGTTAAACACTCAAGTCTTTAACATGTGGATGAACTGAGGTTGCGTTCAGGTTCCATGGCACATATTTTGCTTTTAAAAAAAATCTTGCAAGTTTTCTTGAGTTACAGAGGCACTCTCTAGGGTATTTAAGCATTGATTATTGTTAGGAGATGCGGAATGTACAGATTATTAAAGCAAACTGTAAGGAAATGCTACATTTGAAATCAAGGTTAAGATTCTTGGAAATTATTAGCAAGATAAATCAATTTCTAAATCTCCTTACCTTTCAGGAACAGGTCTTTTCTGCAAAATGAGACAGTGTATTTGTGCAAAATGTACCAGTGTGTGTTAAACAGGATCCTATGAGTCATAAAGCACATAGGTCACCTAGATTCTTTTTTCTCATCTGCTTTCCTGCCTGCCTTTAAAAAAGAATTCAATATTCAAGTCAACAGTTCTTGAACACTAATTACATGCCCAGCATTGTAGCAAGGAGTAGGAGATGGGAATATAGGGATAGGTTAAGATGATATTCATGCCCTCAATGAGATCACATCTAGCAAAAGCAGAAGGTCAGGTATAGAACCAGTCATCAATGCTTGCATGATAGGTTGAGGACACAATGTATGTAGCTTGTAGCTGGGAGGGACCAAGGGTTCTAAGGGCTGGCAGGGAAAGATGCTCCAGATGTGTGACACTACACTGAACCAACTGTACCACAGTCTCATCCCCTGAGAACAGTCTCTAGAAAGAGATCCCAAATAGATGTGCCCTTTACGGCTATTAGACAAAGCCTTTTGTCCAGATAGTCCTTATGGTAATTGAGTTGTTTTATAACATGTATTATGACTATATTGGGTGCTTAGGAAAAGAAAAAGAAACTCATGGAAGCCTGGTTAAAGCTGGATCTCTAAATTGAATTCAGCTGTTGGAACCAGGACCCATCCAGTCCAACCTCCTTAGGAGCTGAGGCCAGAGGGGTGGCGGTTGGTCTGGCCAGCAGAGGAGATCTCTTTGATTCTGGTTGGTGCACATTCCACAGCGGGGAGCTGCTCCCGGCAGCCTCTGGGAGCCTGGACATCTGCTTAGGGGCATTATGGAGCCCTTATCAGAAGGATGCCCAAAGTAAAGGATTTCGTTTGTGATTTGGGGTGAGTGATTTAACTTTTCAGAACTTGTTTTACGATTTAACCTTTCTCTGAACTTAGTTTTCTCTTCTTTAAAATGGAGATAAAAATTTAGATCTAATGGAATTGTTCTGCAGACTTCATGAGATAATGTAATTAAGGGACCTAGGATATTGCTGGGTTTAGGATAGAGGCTTAGAGTTAATTAAAAAGGGGGACATCCTCATTCTCATTCATATGGGATCTTTTGCTACATAGCAACTGTATAATCCCAGTCAGTTGATGAGATAGAGATTTTGTAAAAAATTCTAGTCAAAGAAGCTGCTCATCTATGTAAGTTTTTGGTAAAACAAGTATGGAATTTTTTCTAATTGTGGTTCTTTGAATTTGAGTTATTTTTACTGTCACTATATTTTGATCTTTTGGTAGTTTAAACCTATTATCCTTCTTGTTTTTTTTAATGTGTTTTTTTAACTTTTTTTAAAGTTCTTTTTTAAAGAACTTTTTAAAAGTTCTCAGATTCCAATGTGTATGTAAAATATTAATGTACCATTGGATATTTCTCTTCTGGTGCTAGGTAGGTCAAGTGTTAAAGATGGTACTATGTTGCAAAGTGTAGCAGTTCTTTCCAGGACTAAACCTCTTCCACTGCAGTTTATGTACCATTTAACACTTTTGAGTCTTTTTTTTTTAATAATTGTTACATTTTCTAATTGATAATATTTTTCTAAAATGGTTTACATTGTGACATGACATTTTGTTGCCACATATTCAAAGTAGACCAAACCCTTGAAAGTCTGATTCTGTAAAGATCAACAAAAGAAGTTTACAGAAAATAATTTTCCTTGATGGAGCAGTAAGAATTCACTTTGAAGAAACTTGACTGTGAAGAGAAGAAAAAGATTAAGGAATTAATAAAGATATTAACAAGTTAAAAAAAAAAAGAAAAACAATTTTCCATTGAGGTGAGTCAAGTATTTTTGTATTTTATTCACAGCAGATTGCTCAGAAGAAATTAAATTTCTTCTGTCTGAACTTCTGGCGCCACATATTTCTGTAGGAGTGACCTCAGTAGGGTTTGTAGCTCCCTCCCCGCAAAAATAGGTAGATCCCATTTATAAGTCCATTTGAAAATGATTTTGCAATAATACTAGCTTATATCCATCTAAAAAAAAATACTGGATCTAAAAATGTAACATGATTGCACCCATTTTAAAAGTAATAGTATTAACAACAATATTCTCATTTCCTCTCTCTCACCCTATGCCTGGGCTTTAAGCTTTTCAAAAAGTCTCATATAATAGAGAACACATTTCCAAAATTCAAGCTGTGTCATCAGGTCCTTGTTTTCTTTAGTGGGCTTACTTGTTTAGAACTTATATTAGGAACATATAGCAAGGTGATTTAAGTGCTAGGTAGCTGCTGTACAACATTTTACATGTTCATGACACTATTGTAAGAATTGTTGAGGGTGGATCTTATGTTAAGTATTCGTACCACAATTTTAAAAAGATAGAATAAGAGTGCTTAACATTTTCCACTGTAGAATTTAAATTAGTTTTAGTTTAGTTTTGTTTCTTGCTCAACATAGTCTTTCTTTCAATGACACATGTTCTTTTTCTTTGCTTTGGAGTGTAGAGATTAAAGACATCCTTTTGGAAATCCTTCAGGTGAAGAGAAAAATCTGAAGTTCCTCTTGGAGGAATTGTTATAGACCCACAAAAGTAAAATATTAAGTAAAATTTAAGAAGTTCCTTGAAAAGGCAAATATTAGTTCCTTGAAATTTGGAGGTTTTGACAGAAGACTGGTGCTTTATTACAAAAATATCACTCATTGCCCTAAATTAGATTTGAGGTTATTCCCAGCTATTCTCCCTGGACATCTGGTGGATGCAGAGGACAGTAAACACTGCACTGCCCAACCAGTAGCTGTAATGGGGTTGATGCTTATGAGAGTGTCTCATTGGGAGGCCTAAGTTCTGAGAAGCAACGAATAGATGTGTGATGTATCTGTCACAGTGTAGGGTGTTGGGACAGATACACAGCAACATAAAACCTGGCCCTGGACCCAAGGTGTACGCTAATCATTGAACACTGTTCTCCGTACTACTGGGACCCAGAGGGCACTTAGTCAGGCTCAGGAAATTTAAGATCTAAGTGTCAAATCACTTAGAACTTAATTTTTTATACTGATTTTTTTTAAGTGACAGAAAATAACTCAATGGCCTAATCAAGAAGGGGACTTACTCATGTATACAAAAATCCAGCTGTTCGGTCTTGAGGCCCCCAGCACTTACTGCTACACTGGAGCTTTTATCTCAACTCCACTTTCTTTTTGTTGGCTTTCTTCACTCTTGGAGCAGCAAGATGGCCTCAGCGCCCCAGCTCTACATTTTTCCTCATTGAATCCAGCAGAAAAGTGTCTTCCATTAACGAATGTAAGTCTTAGGTCTGACTCACTGGTCCAAACTGGGTCATGTGTTTGTCCCTGAGGCAGTCACTGTATCAGGGGAAGAAGTGGTGCTGATTTCTTAGGTGCAGCTCACCTGTTCCACTTCTGGAGCTGAACTGGGAGTGTGAGAGGGTTGACACCCCAGGTAAGAACATGGGACACTATCAGCAGAAGGAAGTGAATATAGATGCATGAACAGCAGGTGCCCATCATAGGGAGAGAGGACTCACCTGAGGGGAAAAAAAATGACATGACTTTAAACAGTGAGGGGATGATTATATAATTACTTCATTAAGTGTCCTATAAGAGTTGATAGAAGGCCATAAGCCAGGCTGGAGGGATTGGCACATTAAAGTATCATAGAGCAGATGGATGTGCACTTGGCCCATAAGGATGGGTAGGATTCCTGGTGTGACTCTCCCAAGGTGCTAATGAGGCTGACAGCAGGGATGCTAATGTGAGAATCAGTGGTGTCCATCCCAGCCCTTGGTGAGGCTCCTGTGGAACCAGACAGCCTGACATAGTGGACCCAACCTGCAGCCTGGTACAGGAGCCGAGAAACAAAACTCTTGACCTGGACGAACCATGGATATGATGAAATAATGGGGAGTGGGTTCAACAGCATTAAAAAAAGTCAATTATAATACAGATGCATGTTAGACTATTTCCCAGCCGTTTAGTCACATTTATAGTTCAGTAAATATTTATTGAGCACCTACTCTGAAACAGTTTGGAGAATTTTTAAATGAGGAAAACGAGGCTGCAGAATAGTTTACTATCTGAGCTCAGCTGCCTGCAGACTAAAGAGCCCAAAAGCCTAGAAGGAAATACATCAAAATGATATGTGGTTGCCTTTGTTCTTTAGACTCAACCTGTATTTTCAAAACAAGACCACACAGCTGTGAACTAAATCAAGAGACAGCATTTGAAACCAGGGGCTTCAGGCTTCTGCATAGGCAGAGCATGAATTACCATGGTTCAGAAAGTCACAAAGGCCTTCAACTCCTGCAAAAGGCTCCAGCCCAGAAGTCGCATCCCAGTCTATGGACACAGGAGCAGCAATACTGGAACTCTCATCAGTGCCTGTTGCATTGGTTGGAGAACTCATTTTTCCTTGCAAACCTACAGAACTCTGCCTACTAGGAGTTGGGCAACATCGTTATTTTTCCACTTGGTGGTACTCCAGAACCTCCATTGACCTGTTTTCTGTGATGCCCCATCCCTCCTTGGTTGAAGCTCTGGAAGCTTCAGGTCCACTCTGGCATGGCCTTCCCCTTTGCCTTTTATTTGAAATTCACAGGCATAACCTTTCATGCCAAAGCCTTCTGTGTATCTCGTTTGATACCTTGTCGTACAGCTGGATGGTATAAGCCAGAGTGCAAGGAGAGGGCTCAGAGGTTTTGACTCGCCTGGAATTCCATAACCAGGCCGCACGGCCCCAGACCATTTTACTTCCTATGGCACATGTCTCTTAGTCATACTTGACCCTTCTTAGCATGAGGACCAGATTCTTTCTTGGGAATTATAGGGATAACACCCTTCTCTAACACTTACCTTATCTTTGAAGTTTGCTTCTCAGAGACAACTAAATTAGTAATTCCCGTCTGGTTAGCCACCTTTCCTCCCACCACTTTTTAAAATTCTGAACTCTTAGATCATGTCAAGAATGCCTTTCACAGGTATAGTTGGTAATAGGATTCTCTAATTTGCAATTTTTTATACTCTATGATTTCAATATTTTGTCCACTAAAGTATCTGTTTTCCTATACTGTTTTCCCTCCTCACACTGTAAATTCTTGGAAAACGTTTTCCATTTCCTTAAGAGTCAATTTTTCTCCTAGGGGAAAGTTCAGTAAGTGCTGAATGAGTGACTGGCTGTCCTTGAGGAAATACAATTCATCCTTCGGGAACATTCCCATAGCATTTCTGAAAATAATTATGAGATTAAAATTTACTGAAAAATTTACTGAAACATCTGCTTTCCAAAATTAAATTGGAAATATAAATGACCTTTTCCAGCAGAAAGTCATTTACTGTCCAGAAGCCCTAGCTGGGGGGTGCCTTTATCTTACACATTATTATTAAATCTGTGCCCTGGAGCACACAAGGGCTGCTGCACTCGCCCAAACTTGCATCTACAAAATCTCTGGTCACTTTGGAGGCTAGCTGTTTCATCTTGGTGTTAATACGACCTACAGATTGTTATTCAGATTGCAGACCTTCAACAAAGTCTTCACTAACTTCCTGAGTGTTGGGTTGATAGAGCCATCAGGGAACTCACCATGTCACGACCTGATTCTTTAAGCTGACCAGAGGGGCATCTGCTGTTCTGTGCAAATTTACCCCAGCAGTTCTGTAACAACCAAATTATAAGCTATTTATGGGCAGGAGCTGGCTTCCTCTTCTGTTTGTCGCAAGGCCATCATACACCGTGTGTTTCTGCAGAATTGAGTCATTAAGAGAAAGATGAAGATGGGTGCATAGAACTTGTTATTAGCCTGTTGATGCAAACAGTTCACTTACCCTGTGCAGCTGGCCCATGTAGAGAAGCCGGAAGTGTTCGGAAGTTTGAGCTGAAATTTTTTCCATCAGCAAAGCTCAGGGTCTTTGGAGCTCCCTTACATGACTGGGTGGGTAGAACAGAATAGGTTGTGGCTTGGCCTTGCAGAACTTGTTCTGCCTGCCTTCATTTCCTTATCTCATGCCCCCCATATCTGAGGCAATGCTGGGTGGGATTTTCCTCTGTTTCCATACATTCTTCCTTATCTGTTCTTTCTGTTCTTTAAATAGTACTTCCCTTCTCAGAGTTGTCCTTGGAATGGCCCCAAACTTCACTCATTTACAATATGAGTCATACCCCCAGGGTGGCCCTTTCTCATAAACATTGCAGCACAGTATTGAAGTAGTGAGGAGCAGCATTTTCAACTGAGAATTATTTGTGTATTGTACACTGAACAAATGTCTTTTTCCATTTCCTGATGTTACACATATTAAGTATAGACTGATGTATAAGACAGTTTATCACATAGCAATAGTTTTTCAAGTTTTAGTTTTGATACACATTTGACTATCTTAAAAGCAAATGTAACCTTTGACCCATATGCTTGATGACTTCTATCACAGTTGTTTCAGCTTTCTGATTTTAGTTATTTTGTACATGAAATAGAATCACAGTGTTGATCACTCCAGGACATTGCTTTGCACAAGGAATCAGCCCATGAGATCTCACAGTTCAGTGGTCTATTAGGCAGTTGCCGGAGTAGATAGTTAAAAATTGACATGTGTGTCAGTTATAAATTTGCTCATGAATATTAAGTGGTCAGTCAACTCATATCAAGTGCCGTGTGAGTCAGGGTCCAGGTACAGAAAACTGAACCTACCAAAGTGCATTTAGATAATAAGGAATTAAATGTATTCATGGTATTAATAGCAGCTTAAAGAATCTTTGTGACCACTTAAGAAAGCTGTAGTTGAATGACAGGGTGGGGTTGTGATTTTATATCCAGATGGCCACCAGAAAGGGGGTTTGAGAAATGTAATTTTTAGCCTCGCCACTTGAGCAGCGCAGGGAGGCATGCGTGTTGGCGACAGTGGGGAGTGAGTGCTGCCGTCGAGCTGCTCCTGGGGTCACGCTCCCCCCCTGGGTTTGCTGTCTGCTGTCAAGGGGGGACAGGCACTAAACACATGGCACAGATCTCAGTGAGGACTGTGATGAGGCTGAGAAAGACATGTACACGCTGCTGGCAAGTAGTAATAAGGGGATTTCCTCTCAACTGGAGACGGGGTTGGGGGGCCACAAAGCCCTCTCAAGGAAGATGCATTTCAGCCTCGTCTTGTAGGTGGAGTTGAGTCTGCCTGGAGAAGCAGGTCAGGGGTGGGCCAGAGAATTCCAGGTGGGGGAAGCACACTCTGGAGACTCCCTGGAGAGGAGAGAAGGCGAGGGTGAGGGGTGAGAGGGTAACATGGCTGCAGAGTTGGGTTGGGTCGGTTCAGGCAGGGCTTTGAGGTTGCAGGACGGATTTTTCTGTTTGTCTGTCCTGCCTGTTGTGTTAGTAGCCATAGGCCTGGTCACACCCCAGAGGCAAGGAGGGCAGTGAGTTCAGGCAAACTGGCCATTCACCCCTGTACGGTCTTTATGCTCCATTCCCCATGCTTTCAAATGGCTCACTTCCTCATGAAAGAGTGCTATGTTGAGCCACTTTGTAAATTTTTTACTAATGATACCGTGGCCACCTGTGTTCAGCTGTACCCAATGTGACATGGCACTTACATAGAAGAGAAGTGGCAACTTGGCATGTATTTTGGCTCCAGGTATTCTCATATTCAGTAGTGGCTCCTGCCACTATGCCCTCTTTGTGTAGAAGATGATTCATTTGATAGCCAAGTGAATATTTTTAAAATGTGAACTCACTTAAAGAAACTTTTTTTTGAACAGGAAAATTGTAGTCAAAGAAGAAAATTTACAGACCCATCTGATAGTGGAATACGGGAAAATGTTAAATTATTCATAAGTTTCTTGATAACTGGTGAATAAATGCATGATGGAACATTTCGAATTTGGCAAAGCCTTCTAGAGAATCCATTAAATAAATGCATGCTCAGTCTTATATCTGCAGGAACTTCTGGAGAAGTTTTTATTCTGAAAAGTGGAATGGCCTATAGCTAAACTCCAGTTACAACCATGAGTGAATGTGTTCTGATGTGTATTGTTGGCAAACTTTTTTTTTTTTGGTATCACTAATCTACAGTTACATGAGGAACATTATGTTTACTAAACTCCCCCCATCACCAAGTTTCCCCCACATACCCCACTGCAGTCACTGTCCATCAGCATAGTAAGATGCTGTAGAATCACTACTTGTCTTCTCTGTGTTGTACAGCCCTCCCTGTGCCCCTCCCCCCCACATTATGCATGCTATTCATAATGCCCACTTTCTTTCCCCCCACACTTATTCCTCCCTTCCCACCCATCCTCCCCGATCCCTTTCCCTTTGGTAATTGTTAGTCCATTCCTGGGTTCTGTGAGTCTGCTGCTGTTTTGTTCCTTCAGTTTTTTCTTTGTTCTTATACACCACAGAAGAGTGAAATCATGTGATACTTGTCTTTCTTTGCCTGGCTTATTTCACTGAGCATAATACTCTCTAGCTCCATCCATGTTGTTGCAAATGGTAGGATTTGTTTTCTTCTTATGGCTGAATAATATTCCATTGTGTATATGTACCACATCTTCTTTATCCATTCATCTACTGATGGACACTTAGGTTGCTTCCATTTCTTGGCTATTGTAAATAGTGCTGCGATAAACATAGGAGTGTATATGTCATTTTCAAACTGGATGATGCACTCTTAGGGTAAATTCCTAGGAGTGGAATTCCTGGGTCAAATGGTATTTCTATTTTGAGTTCTTTGAGGAATCTCCAAACTGCTTTCCACAGTGGTTGAACTAATTTACATTCCCACCAGCAGTGTAGGAGGCTTCCCCTTTCTCCACATCCTCGCCAACATTTGTTCTTGTTTATCTTTTGGGTGGTGGCCATCCTTACTGGTGTGAAGTGATATCTCATTGTGGTTTTAATTTGCATTTCTCTGATGACTAGTGATGTGGAGCATCTTTTCATGTGTCTGTTGGCCATCTGAATTTCTTCTTTGGAAAACTGTTGGTTCACTTCCTCTGACCATTTGTTGATTGGATTATTTGCTTTTTGTTTGTTAAGGTTCATGAGCTCTTTATATATTTTGAATATCAACCCTTTATCGGATCTGTCACTTATGAATATATGCTCCCATATTGTAGGATGCCTTTTTGTTCTACTGGTGGTGTCCTTTGCTGTACAGAAGCTTTTCAGTTTGATGTAGTCTCACTTGTTCATTTTTGCTTTTGTTTCCCTTGTCCAGGGAGATACGTTCATGAAGAAGTTGCTCATGTTTATGTCCAAGAGATTTTTGCCTTATGTTTTTTTCTAAGAGTTTTATGGTTTCATGGCTTACATTCAGGTCTTTGATCCATTTTGAATATACTTTTGTGTATCAGGTTACAGAATAATCCAGTTTCATTCTCTTACATGTAGCTGTCCAGTTTTGCCAACACAAGCTGTTGAAGAGGCTGTCATTTCCCCATTGTATGTCCATGGCTCCTTTATTGTATATTAATTGACCATATATGTTTGGGTTAATATCTGGAGTCTCTACTCTGTTCCACTGGTCTGTGGGTCTGTTCTTGTGCCAGTACCAAATTGTCTTGATTACTGTGGCTTTGTAGTAGACATTGAACTTGGGAAGCAAGATGCTCCCTGCTTTATTCTTCCTTCTCAGGATTGCTTTGGCTATTCGGGGTCTTTTGTGGTTCCATATGAATTTTTGAACTATTTGTTACAATTCGTTGAAGGAATGCTATTGGTATTTTGATAGGCATTGTGTTGAATTTATAGATTGTGTTAGGCAAGGTGGACATTTTGACAATATTAATTCTTCCTAGCCAAGAGGATAGGATGATTTTCCATTTGTTACTGTCCTCTTTAATTTCTCTCAGGAGTGTCTTGTAGTTTTGAGGGCATAGGTCTTTCACTTCTTTGGTTAGCTTTATTCCCAGGTATTTTATTCTTTTTGATGCCGTTGTGAATGGAATTGTTTTCCTGATTTCTCTTTCTATTAGTTCATTGTTAGTATGTAGGAATTCAACAGATTTCTGTGTATTAATTTTGTATCCTGCAACTTTGCTGAATTCCAATATTAGTTCTAGTAGTTTTGGAATGGAGTCTTTAGGGTTTTTTTATGTACAATATTATGTCATCTGCAAATAGTGACAGTTTGACTTCTTCTTTACCAATCTGGATTCCTTGTATTTCTTTGTTTTGTCTGATTGCCGTGGCTAGGACCTCCAGTACTATGTTGAGTAACAGTGGGAAGAGTAGGCATCTCTGTCTTGTTTCTGATCTTAGAGGAAAAGCTTTCTGCTTCTCGCTGTTCAGTATGATGTTGGCTGTGAGTTTGTCGTACGTGGCTTTTATTATGTTGAGGTACTTGCCCTGTATATCCATTTTGTTGAGAGTTTTTATCATGAATGGATGTTGAATTTTGTTGAATGCTTTTTCAGCATCTATGGAGATGATCATGTGGTTTTGCCCTTCTTTTTGTTGATGTGGTGGGTGATATTGATGGATTTTCAAATGTTGTACCATCCTTGCGACCCTGAGATGATGAATCTCACTTGACCATGGTGTTTGATCCTCTTGATGTATTTTTGAATCTGGTTTGCTAATATTTTGTTGAGTATTTGCATCTATGCTCATCAGGGATATTGATCTGTAGTTTTCTTTTTTGGTGGGGTCTTTGTATGGTTTTGGTATTAGAGTGATGCTGGCTTCATAGAATGAGTTTGAAAGTATTCCCTCCTCTTCTATTTTTTGGAAAACTTTAAGGAGAATGGCTATTATATCTTCTCTATATGTCTGATAAAATTCAGCGGTGAATCCATCTGGTCCAGGGATATTGTTCTTGGGTAGTTCTTTGATTACTGCTTCAATTTTTTTGCTGGTAATTGGTCTGTTTAGATTTTCTGTTTCTTCCTTGGTCAGTCTTGGAAGGTTGCATTTTTCTAGGAAGTTGTTCATTTCTTCAAGGTTTTCCAGTTTGTTGGCATATAGATTTTCATAGTATTCTCTAATAATTTTTTGTATTTCTGTTGGGTCCGTTGTGATTTTTCCTTTCTCATTTCTGATTCTGTTGTTGTGTGTAGATGTTCTTTTTGGCTTAATAAGTCTGGCTAGGGGCTTATCTATTTTGTTTATTGTTTCAGAGAACTAGCTCTTAGTTTCATTGATTTTTTTCTATTGTTTTATTCTTCTCAATGTTATTTATTTCTTTGATCTTTATTATGTTGCACCTTCTGCTGACTTTGGGCCTCATTTATTCTTCTTTTTCCAATTTTAATAATTGTGACTTTAGACTTTTCATTTGGGATTGTTCTTCCTTCTCTAAATATGCCTGGATTGCTATATACTCTCCTCTTAAGACTGCTTTTGCTGCGTCCCACAGAAGTTGGGGCTTTGCGCTGTTGTTGTCATGTCTCCATATATTGCTTGATCTCTGTTTTAATTTGGTCATTGATCCATTGATTATTTAGGAGCATGTTGTTAAGCGTACATGTATTCATGAGCCTTTTTGTTTTCTTTGTCCAATGTATTTCTAGTTTTATAGCTTTGTGGTCTGAGAAGTTGGTTGGTAGAATTTCAATCTTTTTTAATTTACTGAGGCTCTTTTGGTGTCCTAGTATGTAGTCTATTTTGGAAAATGTTCCATGTGCACTAATGAATGTGTATCCTGTTGCTTTTGGGTGTAGAGTTCTGTCGATGTCTGTTAAGTCCATGTGTTCTAGTGTGTTATTCAGTGCCTCTGTGTCCTTACTTATTTTCTGTCTGGTGGGTCTGTCCTTTGGAGTGAGTGGTGTGTTGAAGTCTCCTAGAACAAATGCATTGCATTCTATTTCCTCCTTTAATTCTGTTAGTATTTGTTTCACATATGTTGGTGCTCCTGTATTGGGTGCATATATATTTATAATGGTTATATCCTCTCGTTGGACTGACTCCTTTATCATTATGTAATGTCCTTCTTTGTCCCTTGTTACTTTCTTTGTTTTGAAGTCTATTTTGTCTGATACAAGTACTGCAACACCTGTTTTTTTCTCGCTATTGTTTGCATGAAATATCTTTTTCCATCCCTTCACTTTTAGTCTGTGCATGTCTTTGGGTTTGAGGTGAGTCTCTTGTAAGCAGCATATAAATGGGTCTTGCTTTTTTATCCATTCTGTCACTCTGTGTCTTTTGATTGGTGCATTCAGTCCATTTACATTTAGGGTGATTATTGAAAGATATGTACTTATTGCCATTGCCGGCTTTAGATTCATCATTACCAAAGGTTCAGTGGTAGCTTCTTTACTATCTAACCGTCTAACTTAACTCTCTTATTAAGCTATTATAAACTCAGTCTGATGATTCTTTATTTCTCTCCCTTCTTATTCCTCCTCCTCCATTCTTTATATGTTAGGTGTTTTATTCTGTACTCTTTTGTGTTTCCTTTGACTGTTTCTGTGGGTAGTTGATTTTATTTTTTGCCTTTAGTTAGTATTTGGTTGGTCTGCTTTCTTTGCTGTGATTTTATTTTCTCTGGTGATATCTATTTAGCCTTAGGAGCGCTTCCATTTAGAGCAGTCCCTTTAAAATATCCTGTAGAGGTGGTTTTTGGGAGGCAAATTCCCTCAACTTTTGCCCTCAAGTTTTGCTTGTCTGGGAATTGTTTATTCCCTCCTTCATATTTAAATGATAATCGTGCTGTGTACAGTATTCTTGGTTCAAGGCCCTTCTGTTTCATTGCGTTAAATATATCATGCCATTCTCTTCTGGCCTGTAAGGTTTCTGTTGAGAAGTCTGATGAGTTCTCCTTTGTAGGTGACCTTTTTTCTCTCTCTGGCTCCCGTTAATACTCTGTCTTTGTCTTTGATCTTTGCCATTTTAATTATTATATGTCTTGGTGTTGTACTCTTTGCGTCCCTTGTGTTGGGAGTTCTGTGGGCTTCCACGGTCTGAGAGACTATTTGTTCCTGTAGTTTGGGGAAGTTTTCAGCAATTATTTCTTCAGAGACACTTTGTATCCCTTTTTCTCTCTCTTCTTCTTCTCGTACTCCTATAATGCGAATAGTGTTACGTTTGGATTGGTCACAAAGTTCTCTTAATATTGTTTCATTTCTGGAGATCGTTTTATCTCTCTCTGTGTCGACTTCTCTGTATTCCTGTTCTCTTGTTTCTATTCCATTAACGGCCTCTTGCATCTTGTCCATTCTGCTCTTAAGTCCTTCCAGAGATTGTTTTATTTCTGTATTTTCCCTCCCTACTTGCTGCTTTAGCTCTTGCATATTTCTCTGCAGGTCCATCAGCATGGTTATGGCCTTTATTTTGAATTCTTTTACAGGAAGTTTGGTTAAATCTATCTCCCCAGGCCCTCTCTCAGGGGTTGTCTGGGTAATTTTGGCTTGGAGCAAATTCTTCTGCCTTTTCATGGATATAGAGGTAGCTGTAGGTAGTGCGTGTGTCAGCTGGGAGAACAAAGTCCTTTCCTGTTTGCTGGTTGCCTTGCCCTTCTCTGCTGCCTCTGTTGGTTACCTGCACTCCTGGAGCAGCCTCCGGGTTAATCCCCTAAGCTGCCATAGGCGGTTTTGCCGTCAGGGTAGCCCAGAGCCCTGCAGTGGGTGGCAGTACACTGGGTGTGCTCTCCTGTGAGAGCGGCGCCCCTTCGTGCCTTGCCGTGATATCCTCTGCCTGTGCTGGGCAGCTGCATGCCAGCGGCAGCCTTTGGGTCTGGCCCAGGCAGCTGCGCACTGGAGGAAGATTCTGGGTGGCTGCTGGGGTCGCGGCCGCTCCCCAGCAGTTCTGCCGCCACCACAGTTGTGCACAGCCACTCCCCGGCTTCTCTGCCGCCGCCACCGTGGCCCCGTGCAGCCACTCTCTACGTATTGGGCCACTGTGTCGTGGTCTGCGCCAGCTGGGGGAATGACTGTCAGGCTGCTTATCATCGTGAGGGGGGTCAGGACTGCGTTGCCACTCAGGGGGGTGGGGCACCTGAATTTTCTCAGGATTCCCAGCCTGCTGGGCTGAGTGTGCCCGGGTGCTTGCCTCCAACTGTGAGGCCCTTGTCCCTTTAAGACTTGTAAAAAGCACTCACTTTTCCTTTGTCCCAGGGTAGCCAGTTGCGGGGATCTGCTCACAGATTTTGCTTTTCCGTTTCTCTAATATCCAGCACACCATGCAATGTGTGTCTGCGTTTCCAGTGTGGATTACTAGGGCTGGTTGTTTAGCAGTTCTGGGCTCCCACTCTCTCCCTGCTCTGACTCCTTTCCCCCCACCGGTGAGCTGGGGTTGGGGATATGCTCGGGTCCCACTGGGCCGCAGCTTGTATCTTACCCCCGTCGCGAGGCGCTAGGTTCTCGCAGATGTAGAGTTATCCTGGCTGTTGTACTGTATCCACTCGTTTCTCTTTTAGGAAAAGTTGTATTTGTTGTATTTTCAAAAATATATATGGTTTTGGGAAGATATTTCTGCTGCCCTACTCTCGCTGCCATCTTGGCTCCTCCTCCCAGCAAATGATTTTTATTTGAGCTTTCTGACAAAAAACAGGATTTTGAGTGAAGTCAGATGAGTAATTCTTGATGGTAAGTTACTGCTATCAACAACATGCTTACTGCTCCCATGCTTTGGGCAGCATTCTTATGATCACAAACATCTCTCTTCTTTCTTATTTCAGAAATTTATATAGTCTCCAGTCTTTAGATTGGCGAAATTGATCTCTCAAAGACATTGTGGTTTGGCAAAGCCACTTCTTGTTCATGTGGCTTGGGATGTGTTTTAAATAGTTACATTCAATTATATTTGTTCTGTGAAGCATGTGAAGAAGATGTGCTTGTTTCAAACCACAAGAGCAAGGGAATTTTTTAATGTTGATTTTGGTGAATCAATTTTCTGTTCTTCATGGAGATAAACTACATTAAAAAAAAGTAAAGTGTTTCATGGTCCCCTCCCATAAAATCAGCGACATGTATGAAACGACGGGAAAGAGACAAATATTAATGTGTTTTTTAGTCTCAGGGAAAACACTTAGAAGAGGGAAAGAGTTCATTGTCTGGAACAAGTGGTTAAAGATTTTCAAGGATACTCATAAAAATTTGAATAAGAGTGATAAAGAAAAGAAACTGTTCCATGGAAGCAATTTCCTTGACATTACTTGTCCTCTTCTTTGACAGAGTAGTGAAGCAAGAGCCATTTAATATTAGCTAACAGACTGTTAACAGAATGTATTATAGAGATTCGCCTTCATTTTAAATGAGGGCTTGTTTTTTGTTGTCTGAGTATTTTCTATACATAATATCACTCATTATTTGGTACTTCATTTTTTTCTTTCTGCTTTACTCAATATAGTTTAAGATAAAAACTTTGCATAAAAGAGAAAACCATACATATAAACACACTGAATGATCTGTTAAGTGTTCTCCGGAGGCCCAGAGACTGGAAGGAAGGTCCGACAAGCTGGAATATCAGAGGATGCCTTTTAGGAGGAAAGAGATCAAATGAAATTTGAACAGCCTTGAAGGATGAGTAAATGTAGGAAAGGATTCAGGAGAGTTTTTAGATGAGGATTGTGAGTGAAGATATGGCTGAGATGTTCTTGTTATTTTTGTCTTCTAAATGATTTTCTTGGAACGTAATTCCTATTTCTGTTCACACATTGTTTTTTGTTTTGTTCTCAGCCGTCTGCTTCCAGGGCTAAGGCTGAATTCTCCTGCTACACAACTGGAGATTTTATTACATAAAATCACAAAGAGTCACTTAACATATACTTGTTGGTAGCATATTTTCACTGGGTCATTTACTGTAGCTTCATTTGCCAGCCTCCTCAGTGGACCCAATGTGCTGAAAGTCTCCACAGTTCTGTTCTCCGTGTCCTTTTGGAGGCAATTTCCCTGCTGCTTGAATGAAGATGAGATGGCTGGTCGTGGGGAGGAGCGGTCCTTGTCAGCCATCACTCTGCTCTGGTTTTTTCCATGTAGTTGAGGGCACATTCTGAATTATTGTCTTTTTTGTTTCTATTGTTATCTTTCACATTGTGTAGATCAGATGGGTCTCAGATGGGGTTTAAGATGCGATGCCTCCACCATCCGATCTCTCACTCATGCCTTTTAATGCTTCTTTCATTTTCTCATCTGCTCCCTGCCTTTACCTATAGCCCAAAACCCTTTAAAAAATTATGCCACATCTCCTTTAAGACAAAGCAGGAAACACACACACAGAGTATTTAGATACCAAATTATCTGGAAAGACCTAGAACGGGATTTTCCTTCCCTGTGACGTGCTCCTGAATGGCCTGTGGACAAGCATATGCCCTCAGTATGGGCTTCTTGGATTTCAGGAGACACTGAGAAGAGAGTAATTGGAGTTATGAGGCCTTGTATTTCCTCTTCTGCTTTTGCCAGAGAGCAGTAAAGCCTCTCAGAAAGAGGGTTGCAATCCTTGTTGGAAAAAAACTGTGTAGTTTAAGTCAACAATATTGTTTATTTAAGGAGCGTAAACATCCTTGGGTTATAGCCTAGTCAGCTTTTATTGTGGTTTTGTCTTTTTTTCCCTGGTTCTCTGTAAGAAGAGTGGAAGCTCCACTCAATCTACATAAATAGAAAACAGTAATTAAAGAAAAGAATGTAACAGCTGGCTTATCTCAGAGAGTGACCTAACAGATAAGCTTGCTTAACAGTTTGGGTCAGTGCTCACTCTGCAGGCAGGCGTAAGGAGCGTGCCTCAATCGAGGTCCCAGGAGAGCCACCCTGGCTCCCAACCTCTGCTTGTATTCAAAAGGCAAAGAAAAAGTGCCCCTCATAAGTTAGAAAATCGGTGTATTATATATTGTAGCATTTACTCTGATAAATAGATGGCATTCCAAACAATTACTCACAACATGGGTAGGATGGTATTGATTTTTTGCCATCCAGACTAATCCACTTCCTGTCCCTCAGAGCTCAAGGCTGTTTGTAAGAAAAATATGTGTACTTAAAACTGCCACCTATGGGGTACCTGGAAGCAAAATGCAAGTTGGTAGCACTGATCTAAGTTCTTTTGTATGCTATGAAAGAAGAAAAAACACTTAGTGTCAGATGATCTGAATTATTTTTTAAAATAAAAATAGAGTCAAAAGTCCAAGGAGATTTTCATCTCCCCTTTCCTTCTCTCTCTTGTGGCTCTTTCTGCAGCTACATTTGTGGACATCTGATGGTCAGGGAAGAGGGTCACTGTATATGGAATCCTTACTCCTGTGAAAGCCAGGTGGAGTCAGGAGGGGATGTGGGAAGTGAGCAAGGCAGCATTCAAAAGAGAAGGTTGAGTATATGTTAAAGAAATACAAGGTGTCTTGAAAGAAACAAAAACTCGCTTCCTACGTCAAAGTTAGCAGCATCTTAAAGTGATCTCCTGAGGACCCATTTTCTGAGACAGACTGTGTTTGTGGTGACAGTGGTTCCAGTAAGCTCAGGGCCATTTCCACATGTCTTGCCAATGGGTTTCAGCTCTGGGCAAGTTCACTGTGGATTCAGTGTGACCAAAGAAAATGACAGTGGAATGTTCTTGGGGTGAAAGGGTTATACAAACTTTATTTCCATGGTGGCAGGTCAGTCACTAGAATTCTGTCCACTCAGAGCAAGTCTGCATGGGGCAAGCCAGTCTCTGCTTCTGGGCCTCTCACAGCCATCCTCTGGGTCCCTCTGCCCGCACAGCCATCCTCTGGGCCTGTCCTCGGCGCTGCCACCACTCCAGCCTCTGCTGTGCTCTCCTGCAGCCTTGCGGCTGTGCCACCGTGTCACCCAAGAGCACTGGGTGGAGCTCTTTATAGCAATAAATAGCAACATATTGCCCACACATGTGTAGTGAGCGAGCCAACCAGGGCCAGGTGAGAATCCTGGCCACAGGAACTTTCATTTTATCCATACCACCCGAGCTGTGAATAAAAGCAGAGACCCCCCTGGCTGGGCAGTCAGGTTTTGCCAAACTTTTCCATGAATGCCCTTGAGCTTCAATTTCTTCATCTATAAAATGAAGGGGTCTGCCTCCAAATATAAAATGCTGTTTCTGTCTGAAGCATTATCATCAAATATAATCAATGTACAATTAGATTTATGGTAAATTTTTGAAATACTGCTGCACTACAAGCATATATTGCATTTGTCTACATGATATGACTTGATCATATAAGACAGAGGTGTTAAAATTATGTATTTTTTCCCAAATCCTTCTCTTGGGTTTTGGGAATGTGGGTTGCTTTTTTGCTTGATAGTTTTCCCTTAGATCACATTAGGCTCCACATCTTTGCTCTATGTTTTTCTAGAATATTTAATATTGTTCTCTTTCATTTAAGTACAACTGCTTCTGTTTCATCTGCAGTTTATTTACACTTTGCATTAGGGAATACAATACTGAGCCATATTTAAGCAACTTAGTGGAGAGTCTAGATTCCTTTTTCCCACAGGATAAGAGGGTAAATAAATTGGATCTACCAAGAAGCCCAGATATTCCGAGGTGCCCATAATTATCTCTCAGCACAATCCATGAAGAGGACAGGCAAATACCCAGGGTGGTGGCCAGGTCAGTGGGAGCGCTGCCTATTATAGAGCATAAACCTAATCCATCCCGGGTCCTCTGTGGAGCAGTGACTGGTCTTGGCCAGCCTTCCTGCCTGTGGTTAAAATTGTAATCTTTCCAGAATATCTTGCCTGGCTTTAGTACATCTGCATATCAATAGGCGTTCAGAGGTGGAAAGATGTACGGTTTTAGTGCATTTGCATCATCCCTGGGGGTGAAGAGAAGAAGTTCATTTCCATATCAGTGGGTAAATTACCTGGGCAAGGAGGGCTTATCTGTACCTGAGTGGTGAAGGGGGAGGCCAGTTTTGCTGCTGCTGCAGCAAGAGAGAGATGGGCTGGACTGCAGTTTTGTAAGCAAATAAATGGGTTTTAAACTTTATTTCTCCCTTTGACTGATTTCAGCTTTTAGAGGTATTTTGCCCCAGGATTTCCTTTCCCCAGACTTAACTGCCACAGCTGCTGTCCTTCCCATCGATTTTGCTGCTCCTTAATCCTTTTCATCAAATGCCTCATTCCCATGAAAAATACCTTGTGTTGGTAAACAAAGTGACAGTTCTAGGGGATGAATCTCCTTATTCATTTTGCCCCATCCTATAACGGGGAGGGCTCTTCTGTCTGTAGAAAGGGTGCTGCCAACCTTCTTTTTGGTTTTGAAATACCTGGTTCCCCAAAGGAGATGCTGAAGGAGTGAATTTCCCAGATGTAATACCATCACTACTCTTCCATGACTTATGAGTCCCTATTATGTTAAGACAAACAAACATTTTCTTTCAATATTCTAGAACTAATAAAAAATCCAGTGAGCTTCATGTAAAGGATTGTGTTTTAATAAAAGTGGTAATTCAAAACACCTGTTTAACGCATGATTTTCAATTTTAATCAAAGCCCCGTTAATCCTTTGCTTGGGACATCCTGACTTTTGCTTGTCTTAAAAAAAAAAAAAGACGACACTCAGACACTCATTTGATTGAAATTTGATTCTTCTTAGTAAAAGTGCCAGTTTTAATTAAGTTTGAAAGTAGAAATACAGCTGGAAGTCAGACGAAATTCAGCATAGTAATTTCCTTCAAGAGTTCTATGTGTTCTTAGGAAGGGACTGTGGATTTGTGCAGATAAAAACATTACATGACTATTGTTCCTGCTTTTATGAATTAAATACAACTTTTCAGTTTTGTTAGTCTTCATAAAAGTCCTTCATCCTTATAGAAGAGATCACTTAAAAAGATGTGTAGTTTTCAGCTGTGACTACTACTTTTGATTAGCTATAACAAATAGTCCATTCAGGTGGCTTAATTAGGACAATTAGAGACATCTTTCGGTTGTGAAAAATGTGTCCTAATTTTAAAGAACTTTTAGAGTAGGGTATTCTCCTGTGATTGTGTAAGCTCTCTGTTTTCACCAACTTAAGTTCGTGGGTGTATTACCCACGTTTTTTCCTGCTCACTTCCACATCAGTTTGCATCAGATAAAAGTTGGGGCTATACATAACTTTTTTTTTTTAAAGCTCTTAATCCTGAGTCTTAAACGAAGAAATTAAGAGAAATACACTTGTTTTGTGTCATTCAGTTAATTAAAATGTTAATTCATTTTAAACTCCCTTTGCTTTTCTCTTAAGTATAAAGTGAACAGGGAGCCATGGAGGGTGTTTTTGCCAAGCCGAGTATGGTTTCTCTGAGCACTTTTTGCTTAGCGTACTTGATGTTAACAGTTAACAGTTACTTTAATGTGCTTCCGGGGTTCTTTGCTCATTAGATTTTTAGTGCTCATATTTTATGAACTAATTTATATTTTTTCTCTGATGTCTTCAAGTTGGTGGATGCCCTGTATTGAGGGTGTTTGTTGTGTCCTGCCCACTCTGCCCCCAACCATGTCTTTGACCATGAGTAATGTTTTTCCCTGTCAGTAGAATCAAACTAATTTGATTTTGTGCTACTGGTTCAACTAGGCTAGTGCTTCTGACTCTGGCCTTGAGAATATACCTTCCAACTTACATACCTTGCTAGTCACAGCACACCTCGGGGTGTGTGTGTTAGTGATCAGACTTTAATTTTTTTTTAAATATTTTAAAAAACATAGTGTGGGAAATATGTGAAGAATTAAAAAGTGGATATTTACAAGAAAGAGTCTTACTTCAGCATACTACTTGTCATCTGTTAGAAAAAAGTGTAATAAAAATTCCAAGGCTCAATGTTGTTTTTAGACCCTCTTCACTAAACTTTAAGATCCTATGGGATTTCTATTTAAAATGTTTATTTTTAAAAATATTTAGATGGGATCAAGAGAAAGTAGAACAAAGAAAAGGAAAGGAAGAACACCAGGAGTTGCGTTGGACTCTTCCTGCCCATTCTTTCCAACTCATAATTGGTATGAAGTACTTTTCAGACATACCGGAAGGGTAACTGAAGACAGGTACTCAGTAACACGGGTTCTATGGAGAGGGAAGGAGAGGAGCTATCGAAAGGCTAGAAGTTTCAGTCAAATGAACCAAAGCACATGGCCCTATGCATATAGAAATTTAATAGGGAGATGGAAAGAAGAGGTTATTCAAAGGAAAGGGACAGTGTGGTAGACACAAATGGATTCACTTGATATGTACTTTTAAAGTCCCTTTTCCTAATTTTGTATCATATAGGGGTGTTTTTTAAAATCAGAACCTAATGCTTTCAATTATTATTATATTAATTTTTTCTTAGCAAGGACAGTCAAACCAGGAAGATGAAACCTGCCTCAAAATGCAGATCATTATCCAAAACGCAGCCCTCCTGGAGCCCCACTGGGGAACATTAGTGCAGGTTCCGCTGTAGGCTCTGGTCCCCAGGACTGTTTGGGAAGAGGTGATGAGAGACTAAGCCAGCCAAATTGCAGGGTGCTGGATCTCCAGAGGTCAAATTTTCCATGATGATGTTCATTTACAGACCATTACAGAACTGTGTTCGCTCTTATTTTCAAATTATCCATTCCAGGCATTCTTTGAATCAGAAATGTCTCTTTCCCAGTGTATTGGGATGCTCCCAGTAAACCAGTACTGTACTGTCCATCCTGGGACTGGGTGTACGTCGAGGCTGCATGTTGAAGGAATGCATGTCGTGGGTGTTACCGTGGCCAGCCTGTTCTTGTGGTAGGCTGGGTGGTGACAGCCTGAAGTCTGGTCTTGGCTCTTGGCAGCGTGGTTGTCCCAGCCTTTTAGCCCCCAGGCTGCACGCCCCTTGCTGTGCTCTGTGTTGCTTCATCCAGCACCACCAGACTGCACAAAGAAGGAAAAGCAATGTGCCCCATGTGTCCTGGGACACGAGAAAGGCTGGCTTTCTCTAGGCCATTGAATCTGTGAGTAGAGCCCATAAAGGCTAGATTATGCAGAGCATGTGGTGACCTGGCAGGTTTGGATAGCCTGGAGCACATCTGGCTGCATGGTAGCAGCTCAGGATCCTGGTTTTGATGCTAAAGGTACTTAGCTGGTGGTGCTGTAGGAATAAGTCACTTCTTTAATTTTAATTTCCTCATCTTTTGGTCATCTCTAGGTCTTTTCTGCTCTTAAATTCTGAAATCCGTATCTGTAGACTATTATGGATGAACTTGGCAGGTGAGACTATAACAATTTAAAAACAGCCATCTGGAAAAGATGGTTAGTGCCAGAGGAACCAACCCAGGTTTCAAATAATGAGGCTATTTTCAAGGTTCTGTGGCTAGATTGGGCTGTGGATAGGCAGACACATAGATACCCTTCCATTCTGAACCTAAAACTGCATTTGCTCTTCCTTGACTCCCCATATATATGCACTTTGCCCCCATCTTTAAAATGTTCTGCAGCAGCTATTTTTCCCCAAAACTTAGTGACTTAAAAACAATTTGCTCATGATTATAAAATTTGAGCTAGGCTCTGCTGGGCAGTTCTGGTCCCACTCATGGCCACAGCCACCTGGGGAATCCACTGGGACCCAGTGGCCCCCGAAGGCCCGTCCCACAGGTCTGGGGGTCTGCTGAGGCTGAGCCTGCAGCAGTGCCCTGGAAGGACCAGCCCAGGGCCAAGGCACTTGTCAGGCTTTTGTGTCTGGTCTCATCTGCTGATGTCTCACTGGCCAAGCCTCAGCGTCACGTTCAGAGTCAGTGAGGGAGCAGGCAGTATAGGAGAGATGTGATTCACTGGGACCACTGAATGAGTCTACCACACAGTTATATCCTGAATTTGTATTTTTGGAAGTCTGTACTTCAGATTGAAAGCACACATCTGTATTCCCTCTCCTAGATTGTAAACTTTCTGAAAGTAACTGTTGTTTTTACTTCACAGTATCAGTTCCTCACAGTGAAAAGGGAAGGGGCATAATTAAATCCTTTACCAGGATGGAGGTGAACCTCTGCTTTCCTGAGCATGTCCCTAGGGAACATTGCCGATTCCCTATTGGTTCTTCTGTCTCTAAATACTCCTTTTCAAACTCCCTTGCTGGGTCTTCTTTCTGAAGATTCTGGCTCTTTTCTTTTTTCACTCTGCATGAATCCCTTTGCAAGGTTATCAATTCTTATAGCTACAGCTCTTCCTAAAGCTTTAAGATCTCTTTGCAGATTGCTTCTAAATATTTTTTGGTTTCAGAAGCACATTTGTTAACTACATGTTAGACACCTCCGCATGAGTAATCTGTGCACACCCAAAATAATTCATCTTGTATGTACCCTAAATTTAGTTCTCTTTCCATATTTCCTGTGTTCAGTTATGGTGGCACTATTCTAGTCTCAAAGGCTCAACACCTTTGAAACATCTTTAGCTCCTCCCTTGCCCCTCCCCCTTGTGTCCCAGCCACCACGTCCTGCCCCCCAGCACAGTGCTCCAGGCTCCCCTCGGCCTCAGGGCTTCACCCTGGCTTCAGATTACACTACACCCTGTGAGAAGCTGAATCTGTAGCTGTAGCTGGTGCTCATCTTATAGCCCCCAGGCTCGGAACCTTCCGTGACTCCTCCCTGCCCACAGAACAGAAACCAGCCTTCTCAGCCTGGCACCTACGCCCTGTTGGCTTGGTCCCTTGAAGTCCTAGGTCACTGTCATTTCCCATGTTAATGGCGTATGCTCTAATCCAAATCCAAGTAGTTTCCCAAACCTGTTGGGGTCTGGCTCCAGTTATCTCTTCAGACCAACTCAATGATTAACAGTCTCTTCTCATTATTATCGTTGCAGTTCATGCTGCTAGCACTTTTAAAATTAATAGACGTTATATTTCAGAGACGTTTGAGGTTCAGAATAATACTGTGAGAAAATACAGAGTTCCCACATGCCACCTCCCCTCCCTTCCCCATTAACCCCCTGCCCCAGGTGGGACATTTGTTACAATGGATACACCTACATTGACACCCTATTACCACCCAGAGCCCATAGTTTACATTGGGGTTCACTCTGTGTTGTACATTCCATGGGCTTTAACAAAGGCATAATGACATGTATCCACCATTATAGTGTCACACAAAGTATTCTCACTACCCTGAAAATCCCCTAGGCCACTTACTCATCCCTCCTGCCCCCCAGGCTGCTGGCACTTCTCACTCATCTTACCCATGTCTGTTTCCGTCAAGTGGTTTTGAACTACCCTCATCTTAGTCTCCCTTCACTACATAGATCTCTCAAAATATGGATACGTATATTACATGTGTAATATGGAATTTACGTATGTAAATATGGAATATATATTGCATATATTTCTTAAAATCTCAATTAAAAGTAGCGGTTATCTTCTATGGAAGGCTTAGATTTTACACAAATTGGAAATTTTAGGGTGGGGCAGCTTTGGAGGTGGCTTTTGAAAGAGAACAAAGACTAGACAGTTAAGAGAGGCAGCTTAGTGCAGGCCAGTAAGTATTGAGTGAAATTAGAGATGATTTTTGCTTTATATAATAGTTGTGTGTGCTGTTTCCTAAATGGTTTCTCCATAGATTAAGAAAAAATCTATACTTTCTAAAAATCTTTGCACTCTACTAAATTGAGATGCAGAGACAGAGAAAATTGGGCTTTAGAAAAAATACTCCAGTGAGTCCTTTAAAGCAGCCTCCTTTTATAATGTGAATAACCATCTCTTAGTTTTCTCAATTCAGACTTTTACAGATGTGATTTATTTCTAAGAAACAAGTGAGTAAATGTCAAACAAGTTAGCAGTAATGTATGCGGAACATGATACTGCTGTGAAGAGCTAAACAAAAAAGTATACAGAGCTCTACAGGTTTGAACAGTATTGTCAGCAAATGTCTAAATGTGCCCCAAATCTGCACCCGCTAAGGAAATCATCATGAGCAGTAAACAAGAAGTACTATAGGAAAGGAAGGTGACATATGGAGAAAGATGTAACAGTTTCTCATAACAAAGAGGTGTGATATAGAGTTGTCTTATTTTTTCATGGTAATAAAGGAAAATGGGTAACACCACTTCTGGAACAAAATCCTGTCCTGGTCGGGCATGGCTTCCTATCATCTTTGGTGGAGTTCTTCTGTCTGTGCTGTAGTTTGTGGACGGACGTCTCACAGGTACTTAGGGTTGCCTTCCATCAGCTGTACTGCGTCTGCTTTGTGGAATGTCAGCTGCAGTTTCTCACTTGGGTCGCAGGCTCATCAGGACTCTGAGCCAGATAGCCATATTTTGACTTAATCATATTTTGTTTTAAATGAAAGCAAAGATTTACTGAGGGCCAGCTCTGGAGCGGCACTCAGAAGATATTGATAGCAATGGCAGGAAGGCGTCCTCACCAAGTGCCCAGCACTGTTTAGATTCCGCGTGTTCTCACTGCTCCTTCAGGCTCGTGGACTTGACTTGAAATCACTCTCCTCACACTGCTTCTGAGATGACATAGAAGACTTACACTACTTTCATCTACGTGTGGACTCTCACTTCTTTATGCCCACTTGCCCCCTTACTGGGGCAAGGATTTGAGAAAACAAAATTACACTAATGTGTTTGGTATTTGTTGTCCCGTTTCTTTGGTTACCAGCTCTATAAAGTGTTTTTGGAGTATAAAATTATAAACAGCTTTGGGTGTGGTATCAAAGAATGACAGCCCGGTTGAGAAGGAAGCAGCCCCACTGTGTCTCTGACCCCTCCCCTTGTCAGGTTCTCACCCAGAGTCCCTCTCCCCTCTCCACCGCTCCTGGTGCCTTTCCCCTGCACCCTCTGCTCCAGGCTCCAAGGAGCACTTAGAAGCCCCAGCCTACACTGAATGATGAAGTTAACACTGTTTTTTCCCTCTTGCTAGTAGATGAGGCAAAGCTGGGATTTTTTCATGAAGACTTTTTACTTTGGGAGACTGGGTAAAATAAAAAGAGCACTAAATTGCATACACTAAGAAAGTGAATAGTTGCCATCTGCCCCTCAAGCAGTTTTCCTCTGGTTACTTTAAGTAGTTGAACAGGTTTTTTGGTTTTTTTTTTCCTTTTTAAAATTTATGTCCTTTTCGTTTACTTATGTGTACATAAGACAAGAGGCAGCTGAGCACCATGGCTGAGAGCCCTGTTCTGTTTGAGCTGCACCCCAGGTGGACAGAACCAAGACTACACTGTGTAGAGGTCTTATGGCCTTGAGCCAGTCTCTTAGCTGCTGTGAGCCTCAGTTTCCTTATCTGTAAAGAAGTGGGGAGTGTCATAGTCTTGTCCAGGGTTGGCAAAGATGATTCCGTAAGAAAGACTGTAAAGCAATTAGCAGATACCTCACATAGTAAGTCCTAAATAATTGTTAGCCTTGAGGATGTTATTGTTAATGTTTAGAAATCATGAAGACTGAGGATGAAAGGGTACTGTACAAATGGAAAAACCAAAGACTACAAAGCAAAAAACAAACTCAACTACTTTCTAAAAGGAAGGCTTATATATTTTTTCCCTTGACGGAGAATTATTCATAGAACTTGATAATTTTACAGTCAAGAATATTTCCTGTTCCCCTTGTCTTTTCCTCCATAATTTTTATTTTCAAATAAGCCTTAGGGATCATTCATTCATTCAACACTGAGCTAGGTGCTAAGAGAGGTGTCGTCTTACCCCTGATGTACGTGTTTCTTGGTTGCAAAATAGAAGAGATGATACAGCTTATCCAAACAGACATGACAGACATAATTCCAGTTAATCAACATATAAGATACACATATGGTGTTTGAATCGCAGGTAAAACCAAGTAGTTAACTTGGTGGGTGCAGATTATTAGGGAGAGAAGCAGGATGTATGTGCTGTTTAAAAACACAATTCTTACTGATTGAGTTATTTTATTTTCATTTCGAAATAATTTCAGACATGTGAAAGTGTTGCAGGAAGAGTTCTCATATGCCCTTCACCTAGATGTTAGCATCTTACATAACCAACAGTACATCTTACATAACCAACAGTACAGTACTCAAAAATTAACCCTGATACAATGTCCTTATGTAATCTATGAGTTTATCACATTTCTCTCGTCCCAATTTCGTTGTGCTTCTGGTCAAGGATCACATGTTGTATTTGGTTGCCATGTCTCTTTAAGTCTCCTTTAATGTGGACAATTTCTCAGTCTTCATATATCTCTGTGGATCTTTACACTTTTGATGAAGAATACCAACTGGTTATTTTGTGGAGTGGTTCTCAATTAGGGTTTGTTTGCTAATGATCAGATTCTAATTATACATTTTACATCAGAAAACCAGATTATTGATGCTCTGTCCATCTTGGTGTGTCATATCAGAAGACATACGATGTTGATTTATCCCATTACTGACGATAACTGATCTCTTGGTTTTAGTGATACCAGCTCTCTCCACTTTACAGCTCTCTCTGTAAAGTTAACTTTTCCTGGGTCTGCTGGGTGAACTGGACACAAGGGAAGGTGCGGTACCCTGCAGTAAGTGATCGAGGATGCGTCAAATTTGCACATCCTGCCTGAGCATGAGGTCGGAGTCATGGTTCCTGAAACCAAGGCTTGTAGAACATGAATTTATTGTCGTAGCTTCTGAGATTTTGCTATCCTCTGTAGCTCATTCTGATGTTTTGCTGATAATCATACATTTGCTAATTCTTAAAAACAGCACTAGAGTCATGGCTGCAGAGTGAACAAATACAGCAAGCAGTTCCAGAAGCTGCTGACTTGGTGGTCTCAACATTTACAAGGGAAAGCACTTTTCATTGTCAGATCTCCATTTCCTGGTATAAAGACAGACCATTTCTATCCAGTCATTTAGTAATTCTGTATTTTAACATCTAAGGAGCTACATGTAATATATTCTGAATGCCGAAAAGCTTTGATTTTAAACATTCTTTTTAACATCACAATATACAACAAATGCTGGCTGGACTCTCAGTTTTAGTGTTCCTGTGCCATAGAGTTAGAGGAAAGAATAAAAACCACATAATTAAACTGTTACTGTGGTAATCAGGGGCAATGTTAGTCATTATTAAAATAAGAAATTGGGTTAGAAGAAATGGCATGGTTAACAGCTTCATGTCAAACAAGAAGGCTGTCTATCTTAAATTTGTGGTCTGTGGTTGGAAACCTACTCTAGTGGATAAGCTTTTTTTTAAGTCAGGTGGACCCTGCTTACTAAGTTGAGTGTATCATATCTGTGGTCTAAACTGAAGGGTCAGACTTTGGGGGAAAACATCTCTCTTAGTCCATTCAGGATGCTGTATCAATACCACAGAGGATGTAGTTTATATACAACAAATTTATTTTTCACAGATCTAGGGGCTGGCAAGTTCAAGATTACGACACCACCACAATCACCTTTTAGGATCTCAACAGGCTCTCTTACCAGGGCACTATGCCATTCCTGAGGGCTCCCTCTTAGAGCCTAGTCACCTCCCTAAGGCCCCATCACCTACTACCATCATCTTTCACTGTTAAGATTTCAAAATAGGGATTTTGGGGGACACAAATATACAGACAGATAAATAAAATCTCAACCAATAGATTGCTTTCCTTGAAAGAAAAATTGTCATCCTCCACACCTTACTGTGCAGGTTGAGATATTTCTGGCCTGCTCCTAGAGTGGTTGCTGGTCTAGGGCGCACTTTTTGCATCCACATTTTTGAAGAATGCATTTTAACTGCATGCAAGTAAATCAAAGCATACTTGTGACAAATGGCTTCTTTTTCTTTTTCTTTCACTTTTCAGGCTTTCAGTAGTGCATATTTAGAGATGGTGAGTTTAATCATGCTGTGTATTAAAACTGAATACATCTTGAAGCATTCCTGACCTGAGTCTCTGATAAATAGTCTGTTCTGGTTTTTTTGGTGTCAGTAGATTGTATGGAAGAGAAGTTGTTCATTGTTTTTTTTAGCATGAACAATTACTGTTTCCTTAGTATACAGCAACCCTTTGAAGCATTTAGGGTACCATATTTTCTGTGATTTCTCAGCCTTTGGATGATGACAGAGGTTCACATATAAAGATGATTCAAATAATGGATATGAACGTTCTTTGTAAATCTAAAATCTGTGCAACTGTACAAAAGCAAACATCTTCCTCAAGAATTGCTCAGCTGGTAGAACTAGATGGTGTTTGGAGAGTACTTTATTTCATTTATTTAATGTCAGTAAAATAATCTTTCAATATATCATCTTGAATTCTATTAGTCCCAACTTTGCTAACTTGGTGAATAGGAATTTCATTATTGGCATTGTAGCTTCTGGTTTCTGAGAAATTAAAATGAATGTCAGGATGTATCTTTACTAGATATAATGGTAAAGTCAGTTTTTTAACTTGTAACTTCCTTTTTTGAAAGTATTTTTTAAGCTTTTTTTTTTATTAAGGTATCATTGATATACACTGTTATGAAGGTTTCACAAGAAAAATAATGTGGTTATTACATTCACCCTTATTATCGAGTCCTTCCCCATACCCCATTGCAGTCCCTGTCCATCAGTGTAGGAAGATGCCACAGAGTCACTACTTGTCTTCTCTGAGCTACACTGTCTTCCCCGTGATACCACACACACCATGTGCACCAATTGATAGCCCACAATCCCCTTCTCCCTCCCTCCCCACCCACCCTCTGCCACCCCACCCCTTTGGTAACCACTAGTCCCTTCTTGGAGTCTTTGAGTCTGCTGCTATCTTGCTCCTTCAGTTTTGCTTTGTTGTGATACGCCACAAATGAGGGAAATCATTTGGTATTTGTCTTTCTCTGCCTGACTTATTTCATTGAGCATAATACCCTCTAGCTCCATCCATGTTGTTGCAAATGGTAGGATTTCTTTCTTTCTTATGGCTGAATAGTATTCCATTGTGTATATGTACCACATCTTCTTTATCCATTCATCTACTTATGGACACTTAGGTTGCTTCCATATCTTGGCTATTGTAAATAGTGCTGCAATAAACATAGGGGTGCATATGTCTTTTTTAATCTGAGAAGTTGTTTTCCTTGGGTAAGTTCCTAGGACTGGAGTTCCTGGGTCAAATGGTATTTCT